>NC_133916.1:2639007-2943353 GCF_964199755.1 Larus michahellis
TAAACCTGGCTTCAGCTTCACATCTTATTCAAGTGTACGTTTTCGTTGTCTAGGAACGCAGATTAAGGAGATCTGGGTTCAATTCTTGTCTCTCTCTTTGACAGCTGGGCAAGTCGCTTAAGGCTGGAGCCACAATAAATATTTAAGTACCAAAGTCTCACTTATTCCAGGGAGAATTGGCTTTCTAAACATCTCTGGGGATCTGTACTGTAATTTCTCTGCATCTCATATTCATCACAGGCAAAATGAGAAGTTACTCTCTATTTCCTAATACCTGAGATACTTAAAATATTTGGGAAGAGGAAACACGTCTGTACACATTGTACCTCCTTAAAGAATCAGAAATATTTACGGCCTTAGCAGAAAATGATTATTTGGGAGCAAAGAAAGAAAGGAAACAAGACTTCGGCTGCAGGGGACATTTGTTATGATTACCCCGAGGAACTTTTCCCTAGCACTGATCACATTAATAGCTGGCGGAACTGAGACTGGTGCTGCCCTCTCCATGTGTGGTTTTTTGGTATTATATTACAAATGTACTAAAAAATTCCTTCTCTTTATGCAAGTCATTCTTCGCAAGATCCTCTTCCTGCCTCCTGGGCCACTACGCAGCTGCTGCGACCTGATAATATTTTTGGGTTATCGCTTCCACGATCGGGGACATTTAAATCGCTTTGCCCTTATTCAAGTACCTGCCGAGCACCGTCCCGTCGTCTCTTTTCACTCCCAAAGCAGCGACTCCAGCAGCGAGAGGCGGCTGCTGCAGAATTCAACAGCTCGGCACCACCGAGCGATGCTGACATTCCCCCAAATATCCTTAATACGTCCTATCTGCACTTCAGCGTACATTCTGTCAGCACCATTTAAACTCCAAATTGCACATCCACAGACACATCTATTGTTAAAAAAAAATATAACTTATAAAATCCAGCGTGTTTGTTCAGACAAAGTCTTGATCCTAAGCAGAAAAAAAACCCTGTCATTGAGGTTTGGGGAGCAGACAATAGCGCTCATAATAAAAAGCAAGAGCTATGCAAAGAGAAAGAAAGGAATTAAATCAGCGATATTTTCTGTTGGGATTAGACCTCAGTCTCTCCTTACTAATTTGAAGCTTTGAAGAAAATATGTATGCAAGTTAGTATTTATTTCTAAATTGCTTCCTCATTTCTGCAGTTATTGTAGTTCGCAGGCAGCCCTCTTGGATGCAGTTGGGGTTTTGGCAGCAAGTCTGCAAGCGAACGAAGGCTGAACCGTTCTGAAAATTCTGATTAGAGACTACGCGGCAAGTTGGGAGAACATCAGAAGTCCCAGTGCTCCAACTTCAGGGTATTCAGCAAATTAGAGGGTTAAAGCCAAAGGAAAGTAAAAGCAATACTTCTCAGTTAAATCGCTTGGTATATTTTGACCGATATATTTAAAGAGACGCCGTGGGTTCAGCTAACTCGGAGAGAATTTAGCATTAAGAGACAGCCCTTACAGCAATCCCTCGTCGTCTTTGAAAAGATTATCTCCCTTCATCAGCCGACTCCATCACACATTATAGAACCACAGAAGGGTTTGGGTTGGAAGGGACCTTAAAGCCCAGCCAGTGCCACCCCCTGCCCTGGGCAGGGACACCTCCCACCAGCCCAGGTTGCTCCAAGCCCCGTCCAACCTGGCATTATAACCCAAAGCCAAACTGATGCTCTAGAATGAGTTTTAAATATTACAACTGGGGACATAAAACGGGGAGAGGCGACAGATCAGACACAGGCAGGATAAACATTGGCAAACATGACGTCAGAATTGTACTCGAATGATGCCAAGCACATCCCAAAGTGAGTTTCTACTTAGTCACCTAATCAAATACACATTTTTCTTTTAAAAACTTGGTAACAGTCATATCCCTTTTGCATTTGCAAACTTCATTTCAGAAGAAACTCAAAAGTTCTTCTTTCAGAAGAAACCTGGGAGCTGCCTGCGGCTGCTTGTGCCAGGCCCCCCCTGGCGCCCATCGCCGGAGCTCAGGTCCCCGCTCCGCAAAAACCCTCTATTTGTGCTTTGGCTCCAGAAAGCCAGACACGGTTAATATGTATTTTTTGGCTTTTACCCAGTTTGGAAAGGATGCAAGAAAGATTTTTACCTCATCTCGCGTTCTTCGTGCTGCGCGATGAGGTTGCTGTAGAAGTTTTCTAATGTCACCTTTGTCATCGTAACTCGCTCCTTGGTGTGATTACTCATGGAGGAGCATGGAGTCGGGCCTGTCATTGCCATGGCTATTAGGAAAGAAAAAGGGAGGGAATATTTAGCATTATAAATGACCAATAACCTTCAAACAAGAGCTGCAATCAATTAAGTGATGATGAATCACGGAGTTCAGATTTTAACAACAAACGCCAACACCCCGGTTGCCTCAACTAAAACTAAGTAGGGAAAAGTCTTACAAAATAAAAGGTACAAGTCAAACTTCCTGTTTTGAACATTTTTGATCTGAAAATAAGAGGGAAGGAAGCTTAAGAAACACGATGCCTCAAAAACCACAATTTCAGGCAGTAGCGCAAGTGTTTGTTTCTCCCAATACGTATTTTCTCTTGAATAAATGTTAAAAATTCAGAAACGCCACACTGAAACATCTAATCCCAAAGTTCCTCTTCCTTTGACCCTTGCAGAAATAAACCCCCCGGTCGCCCGCTGTCTCCTCTCCGTGACACTTATCAAAATCCTCAGAGCCATCTGATAACGGAGCAATTGAGGAAGGAGAAAAAAGGCATTTCATTGCCTTTAAGCACTCTCGCTTTTAGTGGACGCTTTCACACAGGAATCTGGCAAAATCCAGAGGACCGCTGCCTTTGAACAAATCATCGTTTAAGAAAAAAAACCCTCTAGTTAAGTATCCCACATTTCCATACTGGATTATGTGTCGGAATATGCCACTTCCAACCGGTAGCACAGTTTCAGGGCAGATTTGATAACCCAGCTGTACTTTCTAAAAATGCATTAAAAATCCATTTGCTTCAAGTGTAAAACTACCTCTGAGCCTAGTCCTCCCGGTGCCACCGCGACTCGCAGTAGGGCAACCGAGTTTTGCA
This sequence comes from Larus michahellis, assembly GCF_964199755.1. NCBI lineage: Eukaryota > Metazoa > Chordata > Aves > Charadriiformes > Laridae > Larus > Larus michahellis. The sequence goes on from NC_133916.1 coordinate 2,642,076, forward strand.
ATTATTACTCGAAATTGCAGCCCGGTATAGGTTAGAGACAAACTTCCCATTTTCACAATGCCCAGGCGCTGGTGACATTTTATGAGTTATTCTATTTCTGTTTACTTTTTGCAGGTCTTTACGAGGCATCATTTTATTGAGCCTTTGCCAATTGCGTCCTTTACAGACACCAGCTATTTTGTTGGCTGCGTTCGCCGGCTCGCTCTGGCAGCAACGATAACGCGGGAGCCGGTGGGAACCCCCCGGCTGTGTGTTTTTTGGGGATGGAGCTATGTATGTCCTTCCGGAGGAGCGGCGCCCAGTGACACCACGCGAGTGGCGGGTCACCTTCTCCGGGCACAGGAGATGGCACGTAACGTCCCATCCCTCTGCTTGTCACTTCCTAGGGAACAGAACAGGAAAATTATCTGGCAGAAGAGGGTGGCAGGGGGGAAAAAAAAAGGGGGAAGAAAAGAGAAAGTAGCCGGCTGGAAGGCAACAGTGCCAAACTACCCGTTGGTGCTCGGTGCCCTCTCTACGGGAACCCACCGCGGCGACGGGGAGGATGCTCCCGGTACCCGGGCTCCACCGGAGCCGCTCGGGGGCCGGGCAGCCCCCGGGGGAGGCCGTTCCGCGGCCCTTCCTGCGGCCCGAGCCGGCAGCATCAGCGGGAGCGGACAAAAGGGGCCCAACTCCCCCCCCAGACCGAGGGGGAGCGGGGTTTCCCGGCCGCCCCCGGGACCGCGCCGTGGAGGGACCCCGCTGCCAGCCCCGCCGCACCGGGGGGCTGCGGGGGGGCCTGCTCCCCCCCACCGGGAGCGGCAAAGGGCCCCGGGGGGAGGGAGAAGGGGGGGGAGGCGATGCGGAGCACCAGGCGGGGGATCGCCATGGCAACGCGGGGTGGGGGGGGGGCAGCGGCTTACCGGAGCCCCCCGGGAGGGGGGCGGCGAGGAGCTGAAGGCGACGGCGGAGTCCCAGACGAAGCGGCGGGGGGAGGAGGAGTTGGTGGGTGATGAGGCGGGGGGGGGGACCCGGGACGGAACCGGGGCCGGAGCAACCGGAGCCCCCGCGCCGCTACAGCCGCCCCCCGCACCGACAGCGACCCGGCCGGGACGGGCGCCCCGGGACCGCTAGGGCAGCGCGCATGCGCCACCATCCCGCCGCCCCGCCCACGGCCCGCCGCGCCCCGCCCGCTCCCCCCCCCCCCCCCTCCCGCCGCCGCGCATGCGCTCGGGGGCTCCGCGCCGGCCCGGCAGGGCGGGGGGCGGCCTGGCGCATGCGCGGGGCGGCGGGGACGCACCTGAGGGGAGCGGGGCTGGCTCGGGTGTGAGGAAGGCGGCGACATCCGCCCTCTTTAATTCAAATTAGTCCTTTTTCTCCGCTGGGCCCGGCCTGAGGTACCAGCGCTTCAAGCCGCAGGGTGCCAGTTTGCCTGCGGTGCTTCCGCAGGCCTGGGGAGCCATTGTGGGGAGGAGGCCTTCCCTCCCTCTCTTTTCCCCACAAAGGCCTGCAGCTTCACAGCTCGCCCCGTCACCTCCCCGCCTAGTCCGCAGTGGACGGCAGGTTGGTTTTTCCCCATCCCCACAGGATATCGGTGCGTTGGGTCACCGTGTGGTGGTGAGACATGCCCAGGGACAAGTCCCACCGAGGTCACCTCAGCCTCCCAGGGCTCGGGAAACGGTCCCTCAGGCCAGGAGGAGGCCACATCCACGTGTGGACTGATCCACAGGGGGTTCCGAGAGGTTTGAGCCTGTCACTGTCAGGTCCCCTGGCTTTTGTCCCCGGCTCTGAGGTCTGGCACAGCCCAGAGATGGGTTTTTGGGAGGAAGGGCTCCCACATCCCAGCAAACTCCTGGCCTGGGCAGTGTGACCCATTCACATCCTGGCCCTCTTCTGCTCCTCAGGGACATCTGAAACCATCTGGGTCACAAATGGTCTGTTTGGCCTTGGGAATCTAATGGGGAGCTCTGAGGAACAGCCCGACAAATGAAATGGCATCCCAGAGGTGTGGAGATAATAGCAAAAGAGGATTTTACTTCTTCTTTTTTTTACATTTCTACAAAAAAAAAAAAGGCAATTCAGAGGGTGAAAAGGGTTTTTATTGTTAACAACGTCGAGGACTTGTTGGGATTTAATCACTGAGAAACACCTTCTGCACATGCAGTTGAAGTCTATGAGCAACAGAGGAATTTCAGGATTTAAAACGGCGTGCGTAGTCCCTACGTGACAGAAATGCTGATGTATTTGTAACACACATGACATTTAGTTTCTGAAAGACTAATTTTGCAATTAAACTGGACCTTGCTTTGCTTTGGCAGGGCTGGTCAGTTTGACATTAAAGGTGAATAGCAAAATCCTGTGCTGCCTCTTTCAGGAAACACAGATGGCCTTGTGAAGCTGGTTTTCTGCCGAGAAAACCTGATGCGCTGTGGGAGCTCTTGGAGAGGATTTCACATGAACAAAGAAAAGGTAGGGAGCCTTGAAACAAAAGGCTCAAACAGGGACCCTGGAAGCTGATTCTCATCTTTTCCACCAGCGTGTCTTGGGTTTTGGCTGGGAGGGTGGGGATCGCTGCCAGCTTCTACCTCTGTGGCAAAAGTTTGCCACCTTGAAGGAAATCCTGAGAGATGAGAGGCTTAAAACACTCTATGTGCTGAAGAAGCAGGAAAAAAACCAAACTTTTGGACCTAAAGTACAAGGAAAGTCATTACTGCTGCAGAGCAGGGCAGAACTGCAGGCAGGTGTGAAACAAGAGAATCTGTATGAGGAGGTAACTGCTTCTTCATGAGTCAAAACATTAGGCTGCAACTCAGCCTGTGAATATGCAGATTAATGAACCAAACTTCCTGCTATGTGTGGGCCGCAGGAGCTACAGAGAGCTGCCACAGCCCTACGATATCAGGGAGGGCCCTGCCATGGGGAGGGATATTTCTGGCCTGTGACAAATGCGCCCGTCTCCCAGTCGCAGTACGCAGGCTGCCTGCTGGGGGGAGAACCCGGCTCCTTACAAGGGGCTTTATTCAACGTCTAGGAGTGGTTAGTGGAACAAATGGACATTATTTTTCTTTTGCGGTTCACCTTTGCACTAGAGCTTTTCCGTACAACATCACACGTCTAAAGCAATGGGCGGACTGAGCTGGACTGAGGCTAGTGGGAAATGTTCTGTGGCAGGGCGCTGGGATTCCTCTTGCTGCCCAACTCTTTGATTTGAAGGAGGTTGAAAAGGTCTTGTGGGTTCCAGTTACCCTTTGGGCTCTTTGCGTACTGCAGCAAATCCAGCTGCTTTAACGGGGGGAGGCCCTGCTCTTTTTCCTTCAGTTCCAGCAGCTGCTTCGTCAGGCTTGAAGTCTCGTCTCCGCTGACGCTGTTGTAGAGATCCGAGGCATCTGGGCTCTTCTGTGAATCCCACATGGCATTTGAGAGCGAAATATCCCTGCTGCTGGCTGTGTGCACGCTACCCAGGGCGTTGTGGAGCCACATCAGGCGCTTCAGCCCTTGAAATGCCCTCCCTTTGTCATGCATGAGCTGATGCTCTGTCACCGCTCTCTTACTGCAAGGGGAAGAAGGAGTTAGTTAGGAAGCAAGCACAGCCGGATCCAAGCTGATTTGCATCCATCAATCTTAGATCCTTCTCCAAGCTGGTGGTGTCTCCATGCCCCGAGGTGAGGCTGGTAATTTCGTAACCCTAGTGTTCTAGGATTTGGGGGGTTGTTTCTTTCCTTCCAGAGCTGTACACCAGGAGTTAATTTAACTGAAATCAGTGATGTCCATGAAATGAAACCAAATCCTTATTTTCTTCATATATACCAAAAATTTTAAACCAAAGATGACTGGGGAGGGCAGGCTAATTCTGGGATGCAAATATTTCTGGGTTTCAGGCTGTTTAGATACCAGATAACTGCAGCTCTAGGCTCCCACTGCAAATGCGGATCTGAATGGAAACCTAAGTATGGAATTTTAGCGTGTGCCACGTTCGTGGCTTGCGTTGAACACCCTCACATGGTTTGCTGCCATGTTTAAAAGCATCAGCTGAAATGTGGTATAAGTTATGCATCTAAAAATGCAATTGTTCTAATTTTATACTCCACAGAGGGCAATGTAAAATGTTGCTGTATCGAATGTATAGAATTTTCCTTCCACCATGCCCTGGAGTAAATGACAGCAGTGGAGAATACAGGCCATTAAATCAAAGGCAAGCAGTCTTCTAATGATATTAAGTAAAAGGATGATGTTGCTTACTTTTCAGTGTCTTGACATGTTGCAAAACAGGCAAAAAAAAGAACTGCGAAAAATGTAACCATCTGCAGAGATCTCTGGGGCAGGAACATTTTCTCTCTTCTTTAAATCTGCTCCACGGGAGGAGAAGCTGACAGTATGATCAAAAATCTTTTTTTCCTCTGTTCTTTCTTTCACCTGACAAAATGAATTTCAGCCTTTAAGCACCGGTAAAAGTGGAATGTTGTACTATGGTACATCATTCCAGGAACTCCCAGAACATCAGACGTGTGGATTTGTAACATACGTCAGTAAAAAATCAATAGATTTCATAGCATATTTTCTACATTTCCTTGCTAAGAGTCCTAATCGCCTTTTCCGCTCTTGCCTCTCAGTATGCTACTTCCCGCTCTTAAGCATTTGCAAGCACAAGAGATTATTTCATTTAGACCTGGCAAGAGACCTTCCTGATAAAAAACTTAGCAGAAATCTAACCAAAAGATCAGGGTTGCTGCCTAAGAAATCTGTCACGAAACTCAAAAATCGTTTAAGACTAGACCATGCAGTTTGTGTTAAAAGGTGCGCACAGCCCTGGGATTCGGACCTTTAATAATGCAGCCTTGTCCACGAGCAGTACAAGTGCTGACATCCATCTGCCACTGCACGAGCATGATATTAGACTGACATTGGGTTTCTTTTCTGTAAAAAAAAAAAAAAAAAAGTGGATGTCTGGCTTAAGGAAGTGACAACTAGAAAATGTAATTGTGCAAGGATTATTTCCATCTAAGTTATAACTGCACGCAGTTCTATACCTGCTCCTGGCGTTGGTACACCTCTGTCTGCCCATCCTTTCAAGCCCACTGCTCCTTTAATGCCAGGTCTATCCTTAAAATTTCTGCAATTTTTTTACACTAATGACTGTACCCTGCTTTTAGGATTGGCTCGTTCCCGTTATTTATTTAGCCTGTCCTGTTATTTATTTACTAGCAAATCCTGTATTAATTATTGTTACATCCAAACCTAGATGGACAACAAAACAAAAGTTACAGCATTTAAATTGTATTGTAAGAATAGTAAACATACGTACCCATATAATGAGGCTACTAATTTTTTTTAATATATACTTCTTTTCGTGCAGAAGCAGTTTGGCTTAACGAAAAATTACTTTTCTTTATACTAACTTGAATATTGACTTGTCAATGACTGGATAGAAAGGCAAATTATACATTTGGTTGTAAAAATTAAGCTTGTTCTTAATGTAAGTCTGCTCCACTAATTTGTGAGTAATTTCCTTGGACAATATGTTCAAATTAAACTTGACATGAAAGAACAAGTAGGTACTAGTTCCAATTTTAAATTTTCTCCATTAAATATAGCTATATAAACGTAAATATAGACATATGTGTATTTACATGCTATGTGATAGTCTAGGTTATGCTAATGTAGAACTTGTGCTCATATGTAACGGATAAGCTATACTTTCCTATTGTGATCAACAATAAACTATGTATTAATTAAAAAGCATCTTCCAGTTACAAAAGTAACATTATCTACTTACTGATGGTCTTGTAGAGATCACGGTGAAGTTCTGATCTGCACAGATGTGTCTCCTTGCCAGTCTTCTCGTGACGTTCCAGTTGCAATGACAACGGCTGCCTTTCACCTTCTTTTATACCTGCCCAGAAACCACAGAAACAATAGAAATGATCTCTACAGCACTTTGTGACTAAGACCTTTCCTCTCGTGTCACTGAAATGAGACAGCTCCCTGGTTCCAGCGATAATAAATCTCGGATTCTAAAATGTTCCCTTCAGCTGTGACTAAGGAAAAGATCACAAGTTTGGGGACAGTATCTTACTCCTTTGCTGGCTCTCCTCTTCCATGAGAACTTTTTATTCTAACACAACGTTCCTGTGCCCCGAGTTGATGGCAAAAGGAAATTCAAACCTGTAGTTCCAGGGTTGATCAGGAAAACTGTCTCTGGTAAAGAGGTCTCTCTCCTTCGCTGTCCTCACGGACCCCCATATAGGACGCTAACATTGTGTAGGAGGAATCTAAATAATAGCGATGAACTCTGTAATGCCAGTTATCAGACAATCAGCAAAACGGGACAGTTACTCACAGAGAATCTGGTAAATAAGATCCCAGTGGATTTTAATGTTCAGGACAGATTTCATTTAAACCCGTTGATTGTACAATAAACGTACTTGTTTTAAATCTTGGAAACTGGGGAGATACAGAAAAGACTTATCAACGGACTAAACAATAAAAAGGCAAGTAGCAGCTCAGGCAAAAAGCCGAATTCTGATACGCTTTGAAACCATACGACTTGATGCCGTGTGAGGTTTGATACTCAGTTTATGATCTCTGTGCAGGTAATTTCAATAGAATTTGGATACTCAGGGTGCGGCTGGACCACTAGGCTGCAACACCAGGCTATTTAAGAGGACCGGTTCCTATTTCTCAAAGTGAAAGAAAGTGAATGTATTTATCACCTCTGAGAAAAAATTCCCTGGAAGGACTGAAAAGATAATTTGCTTAGTGTTATCAGGAGCTACCGATTCCTTTCACATAGGCACAGCCATACCTTCCCCTTAAAGCCAGTCTCAGGTGAACAAAAGCACGTTGTCCTAACGGAGACAGGCCCCATTAGCAATGCTCGCACAACCATCTCTTCTCGCAGCTTCTCTGGACATCAAATTGCTTTTTATTATATTCCTCATGACAGCTTGTTTTAAGCCCCTCTATTTCAGAGCAATCAAATAAGCGTTCCTGATTTCATTACGCGAGTCCCAATTGTTAAGGAGAGTGTCACTCATTAAAGCGAACAAAGTGTATCACCAATTAAAGATGACATTTGTTAAATATTGGTAAAACAGGGGCCTGTGTCGCATCTTAGTTGCCAGGGTAGCGGTTACGCTGCAGTTACACTGAATTATCTGCCTGTGAAACCCAGGTTTCTTAGTTACATTTTCAAGGGCTAATAAGCGTCCAAAGTCATGTCCCATAAGCTAATAAGTCATGTCCAAAACATCTGGTCTAATTCATCCTTGAACTTTTCGAGTCTCCGTTATATATAATGGGTTTTCACTGAATGCAGTTACTGCATCTCCAGCGGAAGAACTAATATCGCATTAATCCGAGGGACTGTGGGCCAGCCGGACACGCTGACATGGAATCGGTAAATGGGCACTTGAAGCATTCCGTGATGGCCAAACCGCATTGCCATGGCTACGCTCTTCCACTGCGTATTTCTTTCCACCTAAGGACTGAGAAGAAGTCAAAATAACCTTGGATGTGACTTTGTACCATCTCCCTGAGGGGTGTACCTGAGGACGGACCGCGCTGAAGTTACGATATATCTTTGAGGAGCACCCGGCGCAAGGACTTATTGGCACTAGCAGCGCTGTGGGGAAGAGACGCTTGCAGGGATTGATTTCTATGTTTTGCAGTATTGCTAAAGAAAATATAAAAAGTGTTCATTGCACAGCTTATACCACAGCCACACACATGGTAGGTGATACTTCTAACTGTGATGGGAACGTTGCTCATTTCACAAGGAGACATCGTACAAACAGCGCTCCCAGGTGACTTTTTTAGTGGGAATATTTTTAGCTCTCTGCAAGAGCCCTGGGCAGCATGGCACTGCCAAAGAGCCCATTTTGCCAGGGAAGTAGCCAGCAAAGCCAGCTGACTGGAGTTTGGTGACCTCGGAGCCTTCCTCCAAGCAGACTTGGAGCCATCAAAGGTTTTAGCCTTGGCTTCGGAGCCCTCCCTCCCACCCTCCAGCTTTTCCTGGCCTGACTCCACGTTAGAGGGTGCCTTTGCTGTTCCATCACCTTTTCCAGTGGGAGGGTTTGAGCGAGGAGGGCTGGGCAAATTACAGTTTCCCAGTGAGTGATTCTTTTGTTTTGCTTTCCAGTCCACTCCCCGGCGAGCCAGGTGGGGGAGGATGGAATATGGCTTGCTGCAGAGCATGAGAGAAAAAGGAAAGAGAAAGCTTGGAGGCCCAGTTGAGGGGGAAGAAGGAATGGGGGGAGGGAACAGAAAGCAAAGAAAATGTGCAAATAGCCTCGTTAGGGCAAGGGGGATCCTCTTGCCTGGGATTTTAAAACTTAATTAGACAAAGACTGTACTGCATCAAAGGAATCCTCTATCTGCAGGGAGATGAATGGACAGATCTGATGAATTTTTTCCACGTGCTGTTCTCTTGTTACTCACCAGTAACAGGAGTGTGGGCTCCAGAAGGCTTCATGCTTCTCTAATGTAAAAACCTACTGTGTTTTTTTGGATTTTTTTTCCGTAACTGCGCTTAGCCTAACAGACTAAAATTCACATGAGCTGTTCAGCACGGTGTGTGGAAAGAAAGACACCGCCCTGTTGAGAGGAAACTGTTTGACCACACTTGGATGGTAAATATAGTTCCCCTGAGCTGCTGGTGAAGCAGCTGCTAATGAATGGCTGCTCTCCCTTTCTGGCCTCCCTAATTGAGAGATGAGAGGAAATGACACCTCGCAGCAAACCTGGAGGCCACCAAGACTTTTGCACCACCACACCCACATCACTCCACCCTGCAGGGGCCATCACTAGCCCTCTGACCCGGGAGGAAGGAGACACCAGCAGCATCGTCTCCGTAACCATCTAAAGGAGATGAAATTCAGCTCCTAGAGAGAGCATGCTCCGGGCTTGCCCTCCGTTTGGGTGCTTATAGCTCTGCTGTATCACCTTCTTATTGCTGGGGGGGACAGTCTTGTGCAATCCGGAGAGGCGTAAGTAATCGCATTTGGGGGGAGTTGGCTGCAGGGCCAGCGTCTGGACTGCGTGGGCAGTTTTAAATCCTGGCACCTAATCCACTACGTACTGCATCATCCTGGACAGAACTCCCATCTTCCAGGGAATTAAAATTAGAGTTGAACAGCAGTGAGTCAGGCTCACTGTTCGAATTTTCCATTTTCTGATTTCAAGCCAGATTTACAGAAGCGCCCGAGACTGAACACAGTAGTGAGGTTAAGTGTATTGTCCTGCAAAACCTGCTCTGGAGCCAAGCCTGGGGCTGACTCTTTCCTTCCCGAAATAGTCTCCAGATGTAATATTTTCTGTGTGCAAAACAAATTCAGGTGAAGCCGAGACAAAGCCTCCAGTCCCTTGTGCTGCTTCTCTAACGCCTCCTGGGCTCTCTGAGCTTATCCCCGGTTCATTCGGCAGCGTTGCGGTGTGCCTGGAGAAGTCTGCTGAGAACAATCTGAGGAAAACAAAAAGGAAAAAGAATAAAAGGAGAGATGTTCCGCAGTGCCATGGGGCCTGCCTGCCATGGAGAGGAGCTCTCTGGGCCCTGCCAGAGGAAAACGCCGCCATCTGGTGCCCGCAGCTCGGTTTGGCTGGGGAGGTGGGTGCCGGCCCCATCGGTTCAGGGGCAGCCCCAAATCCTGCCCAAGAGGCAGCCGAGCCCCGAGGTTACCTGAGACACAGATAACTTGTCCCCAGACTTTATACTAACCGGGGTGCCCAGTCGCTAATGTCTGTAGGATCAAGAAGGTGTTTCTGTTATGGTTTGAGAAACCCATAACAATTTATTGTCGTTTAGACAATTATTCTATCACCCAATGACTCCTCCCCAGCCAGGAAGGGGAATCGGGGAAAAACAAAGAAACATGAAGGTTGAAATATAAACAGATTTAATAGCATAAGACTAAATAATTAATAATACTAAAGAACCAATATTGTTCCCAATAGTAATATAAAATATACAAGGACTACGCCCAGCCCATTCCATCAGCAGGAGCCGTGCACTCCCAGCAGGGACAGCAAACATGGAACCCTGCGAGTGCTGTGGCTTTGGGAGGAAGGGAAGGGTTCAGGGCTCCGGCACCGGGGCAAGGAGTGCTCAGCTCAGGATGGCAGCCATCAGGAGAGAGAGAGGGAACTCCTCAGCAAACTTTCTAATTTATATTGAATGTGACATTTGCGGTATGAAATAATCCTGTTGGCAGCCTGGGTCAAGTGCCCGGGTCTCGCTCCTCCTCATCCCCACACCTGGTGAGCTCAAAAACACTGAGACCTTGAAATCCCTACACCCGAGCTGGCTGTAAAGTGAATATTTTCACAAATTCAGACACTAGAGTCTTCTAAAAGTGCAGTTTTCCCAAGCATTAGAAGAGAAATTAGTCCTGTGTCATTCAAACCAGGACAGTTTCTAAAAGGACCAAATTGTCCAAGAGCTGGTCTGGATTTCTGGATTTCTTCTTTCTTTGTGGTGACAGCAAAATGGTGTGCTGGCCCTGAGAGGGGTGCCTCCATCTGCCACCGCGCAGAGGTCATGGGGCTTCCAGCACAGGGGCTGGGGTTGTGATCAACACCCGGCCCCCAGATGGACAAGATGCAGAAGGAGGTGGGACCCCACCACCGACAGCAGGTCACACCTGGAAAGATGGGGATGAAGGCTGAGGAACTTGGAGTCTCCAAGTGACGTGTCATTCAAGAAAATGGATGTCTTGCTAACTAATCCCAAAGTACTGCAGTCTTGGACACGCTGTGTCCCTGCACTGGATGCTGTGTCTTAGTTTAGGTCTATGATGTATAAATTACAGTCTCTTGTTTCACTCTCCCTTTACCTAAGGTCTGAGGCACAGCTAAAAGCTTTCGCAGTATAAAACATATACATTTTAAAAGTGAGGGGATAAGGGACAGGCACTTATACCCTGTAAATAGAAGAGCAGTCGCAGTGGGAATAAGCTTACGCAAGCTGGTTTTAACATATCTAAAGATCAGGCAAGTGTAAATTACTGTTTCTTTAGAAAATAGCCTTCATCGAGATTAGTCAATTGGCAGGATGTGAAAATGGGTTGAATCCACCAGAACTTCACACAGCCGGCTGGGGTATGACTGTGTGCAGTCAACCTGCCCCCTCAGACCAGTTCCTGTTGTTTTTGTGTAATGACATTTCCTAGCAAAAGATCTTTCTATAGATAGAATCATGCCAGTAAAAAAGTATTTTTGCTAATGTCTAGGTTCACTTGAGGATCAACTCTAAGATCCTATTGCTGATAGACGTATTCTTAGTAAATATTGTCTGTTTCCTGAAGTATCCCTTAAATTTGGCTCACGTAGCTGAGGTTTCTGCCAAACCATAAGGGCTAGAATATGTTCATTTTCTTATGTGAGATTTCAAATCTCAGAAACGGCGATAGCAGCTTGAATGTAACACCTTACTTCCCGTCAGTCTGGTCATGGATCCTGGTCCCGTAAATAGCTGTGCAGGCGTTAGGTGCCTTTTCAGTCAAGCCCACCTCTTCACAATAGATTTGGGTCTTGTTTGTACGGTCAGTGTTCTCTCCTTCCTTCCATGGAAGATCTGATGTAAAAGTTCTGTACAATCTCATAAATATTGGACATGAATGGCATTTTCTCACTGCAAAAGCAAGAGAGTTGCAACGCAGCAGGATTTTTCAAACACTATCTTATAAACTTGGCATAAGGAAGAAAGTAACGTAACACGATGCAGCTTTCCTATATGTATATAGGTACACGTACATAGTGCTGCTCAGAGCTGTGTCAGGGTATCATTTTTCAGAGGACAATCAAAATGCTGACTTTTGGATTACTGAAGTGCTGTGTTGGGGCGTCCTAAAACCGGCTGTGGAAACGAGTTGGGTTTTGGCTGAATACAGTTGCCTCTCTTCTGACCCCTGCCTTTTGTCACGGTGATGTGCCACGTTTAGTTTCTTTATAACACCATTGCATTATTGCAAAACTTAAATCACGTTTCGAATGTGCGTTACGTGATATGAGGCAGGATCTAGTTCATGCTGCAGACGCCAGTCCAGAAGGGAGGTGAGCATGGGAAATCACCACCTGAAAGAAGTCATAAAGTGAAATGGCTGAACAGCCCCAAGTAAGCTTCGAATTATTTCATTTGTGTTGCCTCAGGAAATTAACCATCAGCTAATTTAGATTACAATGCATTAGATTTCTTTAATTAAAAGCTGGTTACTGGCAGATAATTGTACACATGATAAAAATACTTTAGAGCATCAGTTACCTCAAAATCCTTGTTGTTTTTCCCTCCTTTGGACAATTTTGACCCTTGGGAGGATTTTGCTGAGAAGAGGCTCTTAAAAATAATGAGGGATGCTGCAAAATATTTTGGAAAATTCTAATGAATTATACCAGCTGGTTGTCTTTAATTCCAGTAATTTTTTTTTACATGCTGGTACAGTTCTAGCAGACTGAGGATGCCCCAGCCTCTGCACAGTTCCTGCTTGGAAAACACAGTGCGTGTGCATTGATTTGTACTCAAAATGCCTTATCACATATCATATTAGTTTAAGTATTATTAATTATACTTGTACCAGATAAATTTGTCTGTCTGGCCCAAGTCAAAAAGGTAAAGTCTGGATTAAGCACAGCCTACAGATACAGCTTTGGGGAAGTTATTGCAGCAACAGCCCTGGACGGGCTTCTCGCATTACCTGATAACCAAGAGGTTTGTTATCCAAGGCAACCCCCCTGGAGCAAGTTATTTTTTTAACTTGTGTTAAAACTCACGTTATATGTCCTCGCTAAATGAAGGATAGTTTAGTAAAGCACGTCAACACCACTAATGATGCCCTCTGTAACTAAAATTCCTCAATTCACGTCCTCTCGTTTTCTATTGAGTGCTGAAAAAAAAATCACTTCCCCCTTTTGTGCCTCAGTAGGTGGCAGCCCAGACATAAAATTTACCAAAAACTCTGGGTCAACACTGGTTTGCTCGACGCATTTATTTAAAGCCCCTGCCCAAGGGAAGAAATGGTTATTAGTGAATCAAAGCTTTCATACATTCCCCTAACGACGAGGGGATGATGCTTAAAAAACACGGCCTGAATGTATCCCACCGGATCAGAGTGGCACAACGAGCAAAGAAAACCTTCTTCCTCCTTTTATCCAGCAAAACAGCCTCCCTGGGCCTGTTGCCGTTTCCAGGGAGCTAAAGTTTTCCCTCGATAATCGGTCTCTAACGCGGAGGGTTTGGGCCGCAGCAGCGGCCCCGCGCCTCCCGCCGTTCTCTCTGAGGAGAGGCCCGCCCGCTGCCGTTTGGGGCCGCGCGCAGGCGGCGGGACGATGCGAGCTGTCAATCAGCGGGGCGGCGCCCTCTGATTTGCCGCCGGTTGGCGTCACGTGAGAGCGGGCTGTCCGTATATAAGGGCGGGCGGGGTAGGCGCCGGCCGCCATTTTGTCCAGTGAGGAAAAGCGGAGCGGGAGTCTCGTTGAGGGTCGAGTCGGCTACGAATATAGCGCGGGCTGCCTTCGCGCGCCCTCCCTTAGCATCGGTGAGGATCTTCACCTCGGAGGGCGGGGGGGAGGCGGCACCCGCGGTCTCGGTCCCCGGCAGGGCGGATGGAAACGGCGGGGCCCGGTGGCGGCAAACAAAGAGCAGCCGCCATTTTGTAAAGCTGGGCCGCGGGCGGTGGCAGCCGCCACGCTGAGGAAAGCCGGGCGGGGAGAAGGCGGGTAGGCCTCGGATTGCCTTGAAGGGCCCATTCGCCGCCTTTTCTCTGCGGCCAGTGAGGCGAGGTGCGGCGGGGCGGGAGGTGCCGCGGGGGTGGTGTGGCGCCTTTCCTTCCCGCTCCGGGGGAGCGCTGGTTCCTCACGCAGCGCTCAGGAGACTCTCTGGAGGGATTCCCCGAACGCTCCCGGCGTGGCCTCTGCTGGAGATGGCGCTGCTGCTTCTTCTCTCGGCATGTGCAGCCTCCCCTGAATCCCGCTCTGAGAACAATGGAGCCCTTCTCCCGCCCAGCGCTCCCCCTGCAGGCCCGGCCCCCACTGTAACCCAGGGGCAGGGGAGAGGGGCGCAGAGAAACACACCCCCGCTTCAGAGTTTGGGGCCTTAAAAGTTAACGAAGTTCCCTGAAGTAGTGAATTTTAATCACGATTATGATATAGCATCTAGCTCTCCTGTTTGGTTTTAAACGGTCCCCCCCGCACGGCCCCCCTCTCCCCTCCACACAGGTTAATGTTTTTATCTGGTCAGATTATATTGCTGTTGAAGTTCCTGGGAAAAGCAACCAACAGAACTATTTGCCCTGTAAGTGAATAAACACTTGCCATATGTTAAATATACATGAGCTTTCTTTTTTGTCTTAGCGATGCATCGTGACTCTTGTCCGCTGGACTGCAAGGTTTATGTGGGTAACCTTGGAAACAATGGCAACAAAACTGAACTAGAGCGAGCTTTTGGCTACTATGGACCACTGCGCAGTGTATGGGTGGCAAGAAATCCTCCCGGTTTTGCCTTTGTGGAATTTGAAGATCCACGAGATGCAGCTGATGCAGTAAGAGAACTAGATGGAAGGTAAAATGTGCTTCTTGTGTGTTTGGCTTGCCTGGTGAAAATAAGAGAAATTGTGGGTTAGTAATACAGTTTAAATTGGGAAGCTTCAACTGGCAAAAAACTTGACTCATTTGTTATGCAATATTTATTTGTACAGTGGTATAAGGATAGTCTTTCTTAATAGTGCAAAAATAGCATTGGGATAGTTAATTTTACATTTTAGAGTTGGATTCCCAAGTTAGAGGTGGTTTGGACCTCTTGATGCGCATTAATTAAATTCAAGATGGTGTTACTATAAAGAGGCAAAACTCATCAGGGAGAGTATCCTTGCTTCCTTCTGTGCCTGCTTTAATAGTGTGGCATGCTTTCAGAAGTGGCCAGACCTTTTCTCTGTCATGCTGGGATCTACATTTTTAGACTCTGAATACTGTGTATAGGCAGAATGTTTTTGTCCCTGGACACGCTAACCAATGTCAGTCTCTCTTTCCCAGAACCCTCTGTGGGTGTCGTGTGAGAGTGGAGCTTTCCAATGGTGAGAAACGGAGTCGGAACCGTGGTCCACCTCCATCCTGGGGCAGGCGTCCTCGAGACGACTATCGCAGAAGAAGTCCTCCTCCCCGTCGCAGGTACCCTAGGTCAAAGTACACTCATAGAGCTGTTGGCAGTGTTACCACTTAGCATCCTAGAAGCAGGCTTTTTAAAAGCATGTTGATGGATAACATTCATCTATCTGATCACAATTTGGAGATGGCAAATGCTTAAAAAAAAAAAACAAACCCCAAAACCCCACAAAATCGAGGTGAACTTAAGTTGTGTTGAATGTTGGCTTTTGTCCTTAGGTCACTGTGCAAGTTGGTAGTCAGCGCCCTCTATCCTGGACTTATCCTCGTTCCTCCTAAAATCTGCTCATCTTCTAGTCACACTTTCCCTTTCTTCCCAATACTTCTACTTAGGCTGTTCCTTTCCTTTATTCCATAATGGCAAAACATGACATACAGCAGCTTAGCATTTCCATACAGATGTGTTTCTCCGCTTTGTTTGCACAATTTAAATACTTTCCAAGTAGGCAGCTGTTTAATAATAGATCGAGTAACAGTTGCTCTAAGCATCTAGAATCTTTACACTTTATAGTGTTAGTTTGGAATTAAATCATCATGTGGCGATCCTGTCACTTGAGGTTTGCAAATGCAGCTCTAAAAGATAGCAGGATTTTTGGTAACTGACAGGTTCTTGGACCCAGACCAGCATGTCTGGCAGTTTAAGTCTGCAACGTGGTTTTTGCAGGACTGAATTTACCTGTTGCAGGTGAGTGAAGTCCTCAGGTCAGGGTGTCAAGCTTACCCTTTTGCTGTTGAAAAATAACACATTAGGAGTATTTGTTAGCTAATAGATGGTTGTACTGATGGCTTGTTTTTCATTTTTTTTATGCTTTTTGGTCCATCTATTAATAAAAATGAACCCGTTACAGAGTCACCATCATGTCTCTTCTCACCACCCTCTGAGTCTGCATTAGCCAGTCAACTAGCCCTTTCAGCGTCATGTGACCAGCGCGCCCCATTCAGCTTGGCTGGTGTCGTTTCACATGACCCAGGCATGGCCAGTCGTCAGGTTGCACCGCCCTTTGGTTCCCGAGCATGCTGTTTTCTCTCAGCCTTCTCTCCAACCTTAACCAAATCGGCAGCAGCCACCTCGACCGCCCACACATTCCCGGCCAATCAGCTCAGCTGTTTATTTACCAAATGTCTTCACAACAACTACAGCAGCAGCCTTCGGCTAACAAAAAAGCAGGAAAAATCCACAACACCCCCTTCGCCAACCAACTAAATACAACGCAACATCTGGCAAAACCTTTTCAGCAAATTCTTCTTGGCAGTCAGTCCGGCAGCCTCACCTCACCATTTCTAGCTTGTTGAAACCAAAAACTAGTAAGTTTTTCCTGCTTATACAGTTTACTGCTGGTTAAAATAAGGAGTAAGCGGCTTATAAGTAATTACTTTTCTCAATCAAAGGCTGGCTGTGCATAATTGAGTGGTAACGTACATATGTTGCTTGAGAAAACTTTTAAGGGTGATACGGAAGCTCTTACACTGTGAATAACGTAAAAACGAGTATATTTGCATGTGAGATGCCAAACTAAATTTTTAATGAAGCTCTAACAAACTTAGCTTTTCCTTGCCAGAAAAATCCTATCACCTTTAAATGGTTTTACTAACAGTTTTCAAAACTTAAAACAATTACTTTTTGGATGAAACTGGGCCGAGCTAAGGTTATTTTTTTTATTATTATTTTTTTAAAGAAATAGTCTAAACACACTCTATGGCATTAAAAATGACAATCACAAATATGCAGTTCTAATGTAGCACTTAATGGCATTATCAATATTGACACTGAGCGCATTTTCACTTTTTTTCCACTTGGTATCTCTTATGTCTTGTCATGGACCTTTTTGGCTTGCATGGGTTCCAAAACATTTGGTCTGTGCTATTTTTTATTTTTTTTTGGAACCACTTGTGGGACTTTGGTGTGGTGTTCTGGGCAGTGTATTTAGTGGAAATGGAAAGTGTTGCATTGGACAACTCTGCTATGAAGCATTCTTAGTTAAAGTGAATTCGTGGTGGAAACGTGCTGTTCACACTGAGCTTTGTTTTACTGCCTAATCTTTCCATGCCTTTTACTGGATGATGGATGCCCAGTTATTCTTGGCACGTTCCCTGGGCCCAACAGTGAGTTTGACAAGTTGGGAAATGCCTCACCCCATTAATGCTGAAAGAATTGATAAAAAGCCTCACATCTTTTTTCTGGTTCTAGATCACCACGAAGGAGAAGCTTTTTCTCGTAGCCGCAGCAGGTATGCATCAGTTAATTGCACCCTGACCACTTTGTCCAGGAGACTTACAAAGAAGCAAACCGAAACAGCTTAATTTCTGGTCTGTGTGCATTCTTAAATTGCAGGGTAGGCATTGTAATTTGGTAAAAGGGATAAATGGGTTTGCTTCTGTCATATTGCTTGCCTGGAGTTAATATATTTACATAGCTATTTGGGATTCAGGGTTGCAGGATATTAAGAATGGAATAATTAGGTTTTCTGTTCTGCAGTTTTTCCCCAAGTCTGTGTGTTACTGTGAGCCATGAGCACAGATGATAAGAACCACAGTGAGCGTGTGCTGCTGTCGCATGCTGTGAAGTGTTAGGTGGTGATGACACAGTGGTGTAATGCAGTTTGTGTTGGGATTTGGGAGCTTCCTGAGTCCATATGTGACTTTTATGTTTTTGTAGCATAAGGTGCTGCATTACTGCACAGGATGTGTAAGTATTACATGGACACGCCGCATTAGTGGAGGCACAGTCTGACTGAACAGATTAATGTGCTGCAGAGGAATAGATGCCTGTTTACAACACAACTAAGCTGTGTTGTATGGCTCAAGCTGATTATTTGTACCTGAAGGAAAGGCTAATACCATAATCTTTACAGGTTTCCCCTGTTGAATAGTTAAAAACCTTAACTTCATGAAGGGAAGCTCTTCAGATAGCCTCATTAACCTAACAAGTTCAGTTTTACCTTGACGCTATAATGATCTTGCTTTGCAACCTTTAACAGGTCCCTCTCCAGAGACAGAAGAAGAGAGAGATCACTTCTCACGGGAGAGAAACACAGCCTTCTCGTTCCTTCTCCAGGTCTCGCAGGTAGGATGAGCCTTACAGTGGTGGCCTATGTGTTTTGAGTGTATCTGTAAAAATGATTGTTTCCATGTCTTGGTGATATTGAAATGGGTTGTGGTGGAGAATCATCTCTAGTGTCTTACAAGGTTCTTTACCTTGAAGAATTAAATACCCAGTTTTATTAAATGAACAGTATTTTTAAAATGTTTAAATGTCACTGACTGAGTTGGGCTGGGGGCTTTGAAGCAAAAATCTGCTGCTCTTGGCACCTGGATGCTAACACCTCATACTAACACCTCTCTTTTTCTGCAGTCGCTCCAGGTCAAATGAGAGGAAATAGGACTGTGAGGAGGAGCTTGTACAGGAAGTCATTAGAGCTGAGGACAGGAGGAGTATGTACAAGAACATTGTTTTGTTTTGAAACTTCATAAAGCTTGGTGCATTTTTAAAATGTTTTAGCTGTTGAACTTGCTTTGTTCCTTGTATCTTGTAACAGGTGGCAAATGTAAAGATGTGAATCTGTATATGGTTCTGAGCAGATCATATGATTTGTAATATTAACCACTTTACAATGTACCATTATACATAATTTTTTGTTTGTGTTGAATGGTAATCAGTTTGTCTTGCATAGATAGAAGAATGTTTCAGGTCTTGATGTACTGGGGTGTGTTTTGCTGGGGTTCAGCTGTTGGAAGGAAGCGTGCAATGAAGCTGTGTTCATTGCGGAAGTGTGGCTGTGAGCGGTGTCCGTCTGCAGAATGAGGTGTAGGTGCTCCATAGTGCAGTTCCCGGAAATAGTCAGGAACGTCGAGCCAGTGGTGTGTGAAGGGAATGACTGAGCTGCAGTCTTATCCAGAGCTCTAGTTCTGACTTCCATTACCTGGAACTGAGCTACTTTATATTATGTGAAATATAAATTTTTAGCCATAGGGTCAGTTAATTTTGTACTTCATGTGACTAGAGTACTACTTAAATAGCCAATTGTTTGATTGACCATCTATTCCAGAACCTCTGAACAGACCAAATACACAGCAGAACTGACAACTGGAGTGGATGTGTTGAGTGTGTAATGGTACATTGTAAAAGTTATGAATTAAACATTTCTTTACTGTACAAGAATTTTCATGTCACTTGTAAAATGTCTTTTGTGAGATCCTTGGGATTAAAGTTTTGGTTACAACTTGTTGTTCAGTATTTAACTCGAGTACCTGCTCCATACCTTGGCTTTGCAGAACGCGTGCTTGGGTCTTGTGGTGCAGCTTGGTTCAAATTCAGTGCTCTCTGCAGTTCGGGGTGAGATGGCACTGGTCACATCTTGCTGTGACACACCTGTGAACCATTCCCATGCTGCTGTGACAGGTCCCTGCCTGCAGTTGGGCTGTGTCCTGCCTTGCGTCCCTGCCTTATGCTGTCACTGGTGTCTGGATACCAGTGTTACAGGTGCAGTCTAGGTGAGATTGGTGACACCAGCTTGACTTCTTGCCTTGCGGTGAGCTCCGTAACACTTACTCAGAAAGCTATCTGGGGATTCCAAGGTTCACAACGTTCTCTGCGTCTGGGATGTGGGTTGGGAACATTTAAGGTGTTCTTCATATCTGTCAGTTCTGAAATGGCTGGTCTGTAAACTGAAGCTTTGCATGAAGATTTCACTGGGAGTGTAAACCCGTGGCATGGCTCGAGTGCGATTGGAGCTCCCGCACTGCTCAGTGCCTCCTTTTTATTCCTTTGCATTTAGATTAAATCAGTTAAATCTGTCTTGTGGTTTAATTTCCTTCAACTTGTGGTATCCAGGCGGGGACAAGGCTGGAGAAGCTGTAATGGAAAGAAATTCTGCTGCTTCATGTGGTGCCTGGAGAGGGAGGTGGGGACAGTGGAGGCAGAGGTGTAGTGTTGATTTATTTATTTTTTTAATTTAGTACTCCTTATGGTTGAGATTCAATGATCTTAAAGGTCTTTTCCAACCTGAATGATCCTGTGATTCTCTGGACTAGGAGTTTACCAGCCCCTGGCCCAAACTGGGAGTGCAGTGAGCTTAAAAGAGACAAATCCATCATGAGTGTCGGGCTCATGGCTGGTGCAGGGCTCAGAGGCCGTGGGTGCGGTGGCTGCTGCCATGCAGTGTCACGGCTCCCCAGCAGAGGTCGGGGTGTCCCCATCCAGCTCCTGTCCCTTCCCGGGCGGGTTCAGCCTCAAGACGCTGACAGCCCAGCTCCTTCGGGGCTGTTTGTGTGAGGTGAAGGGCAGCTGGGGGCTGAGATCACACCGTGTGCTGCACGCAGCTGGGCTCCCTTCTTCTAATACGTGCTTTAGCAGGGTTTGATCTGTGGAAGGATTGTGGCGCTCGTTGCCTGGGAGCCAGCCTCTGCTGGCACAACGCTTCCTCTCGTGGTTACGCGGTGGGGGACAAGCGCCTTTCAGTGGTTTTGACTACCCGAGGGGAACGGAGGGAAAGAAACCTGAAGCACCAGAGACAGCGTACGCTGCGGGGAAGCAAGTTGTGGGTTTCGTGCACAAGGGAGTCTGCAGAACTGGGAATGTTTATCAGTTTCGGGTTTCTGACTTCATATCTTACTCCTCAGCTGATGGAAGAGGTTGGCCCTTAGGCTGGATCTGAGCTGCCATTGCACAGCAGATGGCTGGGTTTATGTAATCAGGTGGGGGTTTGATTGGGAACAAAATTAGCAACTTCTAGAGAAAGATGGGAAGTGTATAAATGCTGGCTGTGTACAGCCAGGGTGTAATTAGCAAGTGTTATTTTTAATGCAGCAACACATTCTCGCATTTAAGGCTTCCAGTTTGCTCTGTGAGAGAGTAACCAGCCCGGTGAACAGGCAGAGCCTTGTGGCTCGTGTTTAGAAAGTCTACTCTGAAATTAAATTTATAAGGAAATACTCGTGTTGACCTTCTAAGACCAGGACCATCTCTCACCTCTCCCCAAAGATTCTCAAAGTGGGAAGAGAGGCCGACTGATCTGTCCTGGCCAAGGAGGACAGACGGATGCTACCCAGCGGTTCCTCGGCAGCATGAGGGGACTCACACCCCGTCATTGGCCACAGCCCTGCTCTGAGGGCTCCCGAGTGACGGGGGAATCTCCTCTGTCTGCCACTTTCTAAATTGTTGTGGAGCTTCCTGGTACTGACACGAACGTGTTCGGCTGCATTTTTTATTTGGGGGGAGGTTTTGCTGCCTTTGCTTTTGCCCCCTAGAAGTCTCCTGAGGTTAATGCTGCCCTGGTTCCAGAGGGGAAAAACGCTCATCAGCGCTGGGTCCCAGCACATCCCAGAGCACATTAAACGATGTAACGAGCCTCTGTTTATGTGCAGTTTGTTCTTTTCTCACACTCTCCCTTGGGAGGGTATTGTGTGCAAATGGCTTTGTGAAGAAAGGGATTATTTTTTTTTCTTTTTATGTGCATGCTGCTCTCTGTTTATGGCAGAGAAGATCATTTTAAGAATGTGCCTTGCACTTCAAACGGAAAATGGAGAGGTTACATATGTTCTTCCTTTCAATGGGCTGTGTTCCACTGACCTTCAAAGAGGTTCAGCTACCCTAGATCGTGCTCGGGTGAGAAACTGCCATCTTACCCAACACCGACCGTGGTTCTAGTTAAAAAAGTCGTGTTTCAGGTATGCTGGGGAGCTGCCGCAGTTCACCTCCAAAAGGAACACTTTGCTGGAGCTGCGCTGTTCCGCGCTCCAGGTGCACCGAGAGCTCAGATGTGTTCTCAACAGCAAATCACTTGCACGCTTCCTACTCTGGGCCTTTGCATTTCCTTTGGTTTGGCGTCAGGGGAGACGCTGCGCCGTGCCCTCGGGTCCTGGAGGGGCCGGTTGCGCCTCTTATCTCTGAGCCTCTACGTGCTTCTGCAGGGACCTGGCAGCAGAACTCCCCACTGGGAGTGACAGCACCCGAGCGGTTCTGCAGCTTTTTTTTTTTTTGCTGTTAACATCACCTCGTTTCAGTTCTGGTTTTACTTTCTTTTACTCATGATCCCATCACCACCAGATTCCGCAATGTCTCCTGACATAAAGATCTGTGAAGCAGCTGAACATTTGACAAACTTTCTGCCGTTTCTGCTGGTTTTAATCCCTGTCCCCATACCCCTGTTCAAATCATACCTCAGAATAACATCCCAAAACCTGAGCTACTGTCACCCTCCTCAGTCGTCCTACTCTGGTGCTGCTGTAGTGCAGAGTCACTTAGCTAGGAAAAAAAAATAAAGTGAAAAAACTGGAGCATCAACCCCTTTTGCAAACAGAAGGCTGAAGGGCAGAAGTGCGATTCCAGCAGCTCTGGTTCGACCTTGGATCCCGCACGGGGAGGTGACAGCGCAGCACCCGGGACCTGCCGGGAAGAGGCGGGTCTCGGCTTCCCGGCTGCTGAAACGCAGCGAGCTTCAATTTCACACCTCAACCTGCCAAAAGTAGGCAAAATAAAGACAATTTTCGCTTGGCAACTGCTTGCAGTCATTTAGTAAAGAAGTAGCTGACGCCGAAGCAGCATCCCAGCTTGCCAGCCCACGCAAGAAGCGCTCCGGCTTCTTAGAAACACTGTCACTGTCTCCGTTTTCTGTTTCACTTCTGAAGTTTCACTACCATTAGTTACATTCTCTTAGTGCCCTTCAAACAAATACTGTTGGGGACTAAAATAAACATGAGATCCAGACAAATATAAAATAGACTATGCAATAGGAACGCTATGTTCCCAAGTGATTCATTCATCTATTATTTAATAATTTAGGAGCTGACATAACTTTTCGTTGAACAAATCTTCGCATTGATGCAAGTGGTGTTTTTGCTCCGTCCTCCGAGTAATTTTAGCTGTCAGATGTTTCTGTGGGAGTAATCCCAATCGGAAAAGGGAAGTGTATCTCCTTCCTGGCTAGATGCTGCCACTGATTCAAGTGGTGGTACCCCACCCGGCAGTACCCTGGGATTCATCCTGCTACAGCCGGAGTCCGCCTGTCCTGGCTTGGGGCGCTTCGCTGGGGGACACACGAGGACGCTGACGGGTCGCACAGCACGTGCAGCCACCGCCACCGGCAAAGCAGCCCGGCGACGCCGTGGTGTGAACAGCCCGTAGCAAAGCCGCAGCCCTCCGTCGGGAGCCGCGGTATCAGGGTGGAGCCGCGGTATCAGGGTGAGGCACCGTGTCACCCTGGGTGTCACTTCGGAGCCAGCTGGGAGATCGCTACCGCCAGCTGTGAGAGAGCAGCATTATCTCCCCTGCTTTGCCCATGAATATTCAGCAATATTCATCGTCGTCCCCGCGAGGAAGCTGTCGCCGCAACGCCCAGCCTTTCCCCGCCGCTGCCGACGCGGGGCTCGCCTCTGTTTGCTAGAAAACGTTTGCAGTCGCTCATTTCTGACTAATACTGACATTATTTGCCCTCAAATTAAAATGCAGTCGGTCACTGCCGAACGCCCGCCGGCTGCGCTGGGTGCCGTGCTTCCTGCTGCTGGCAAACGGTGGATTGATCAGCTTTTGATAACGGTGTTATTATTATAAGCTTTTGGGGAGGAGGTTGCCCCAGCGGGAGAGATAAGCTTCAGGAGTGCCACGCTGCTGCTCCTGCCAATAGTCATTCTTCAAGCTGCCTGGTTGACATCTCCCGCTCGGAGACTCGTGGTTGAACGTTCACCAGATTTGGGACTCGGGAGGTTCCTCTGCCCAGGGACCGCTGGGGTGGTTTTTGACCTATAGGCATTTTGGGGTTTTTGTGTTTCACAACCTCCCTCTCCCTCTTTGTCTCCCTCCTGCCCTCTTTGTGGCACATTGCAGTTGGTCATCTAGAAATCTTTTCTGGTCTTCTGCGAAGCCCAGGTTTGTTACGGCGGGTGGGAAGGGCTCTGGTGCAGCGTCGCTGCTGGCAGGTGAAGGATGGGACATTTTTAACCTGTTTCCAGCAGCTCCAAGATCCAGCAAATTGCCTTTCCCTGGTCCACTGTGGATTCTCACGGGCGAGGCAGGAACCACTGAGGGAGGCTGAAACCAAAAGAAAAAGGTTTTATATTGGCACCTGGGACTCCCCGACTCAGCTCCTTGTTGGGTGGAACCCAGCGGAGCTCCACCACGCTGCATGGACCACGTCCGTCCCCACAGCTCTGTGTCAAGGCCAGCGGAGGTTCAGAGTGGGGTGAAAGCTGCTCCTTCACCCCCGTCTCCAGGAAATCCTGCTGGGCACGACCGGCACGTGGAAAGGAAAGTGCAATCGACCCTTACCCTGGCGGCTGGGTGGCGGCTGCCATATCATCACCGATGGCTTTATTGGAAGTTGTACACGCAGAGCCGTCCCCTCCCATTGCCTCTGCTCCGCGCGGGACCGTGCACTGAGCCACCGTGCCAGACACCCATCCGTCCGTCCATCCGTCCGTGGCGCGTGGTCTGGGCACTGCCCTCCTGCCGATGCCCCTTCAGGCATCCCTTTACTCCCCGTGCCCCGATCCGCCCCTTCCCCTTCCCTCTGCTCTGCCCCACGCCCAGCCCCACTCCTCGCCCCCCAGGGAGGTGAATCACATTCCCAAGGCGACAGGAATTCCGAAACGCCTGTCGTGAGCGGGGAGATCCCAGGACGTGCTGACACACGGTGAGCCACCGGCACCAGGGCGGGCGAGTGGGCTGCAGCACGCGTCTCCCCGAAGTTCGGCGTCGCTGCCTCCGCCAGTGGGAGCCTCGCGGACGCCCCGTCCTTGTGTCTGCCTGCTGCAGGCGCAGGGTGCTGCGCTGGCTCGGGGATTGTTTTCAAAGCGCCCGCGGTGAGCAAGCGTTAGCCAACACCTCTCCATAGTCCCCTCCTTCTCACGCACGGCTCTAAAGGGCCAGGTCATGCTCCCGATGGATTTCAAGCAACGCCGCGGCTCGGGGAGCAGCACATCCCTCGTCAGCAGCGCTGTGCCGCACGTGTCATCCACTGGGGACAAGTTATGTCGGTCGACAACCTCCCGTGGCTGCACCAAGAGCGGTCTGGACACCCCGCACGCCGCATGGACGGGAGCAATTCTGCCCCACACTCTGCTCCTTTATTCCCACCCGTGAGACGAATCCTGCCACGGGAAGTCCCGGTGGGCCTGGAGAAGTCCTTGCCCACCACAACCCCGACAGGACGCTCCCCCCTGCCCTCGCCGAGCTGCCTGCGGGGAAGAGCTGGCACCAAAAAAAAACAACCCCTGGGGATGTTTTGGATGGAGCTTTTGCGAAAGGCCGGAGCCGTTGGCCCCGGTTCCCAGCGGGGCGTCCGTGCTCCCCCCGGCCGCTGCACGGTCCTGCCTTGCTCTGGGGTCGTGGTCAATGGGGGGAAGCGGCGAGTGAATGAAGAGGGAAACGAGCCCGAGGTTCGAAGCCAGGTACCCGCCGCCGCCCTCGCCGGGTCCGAACAATGGGGTCCTGTGCTGCCAGCAAAAAAAAACCAAACCCACAAACCAACCCACAAAGCTTCCGAGCTGCTCATGGAAAGTCAGTGAAGCAATTACGTTAATGACTGTGAATGGGGCTAAAAACAATCTCGGATGAAAATGAGTGAGGGGCCGAATGAAGCGAGCGATTCATAGCCCGGCTCCCGCATCCAGGAATATTTCCAGTAAGCAAAAGCCTTGTTTTAGGGACTGTCTCATCCCCCATTTGTGCTTGGTGGGACTCGATTTCCACTCTGCTGGGTCCGGTGTCTCATCAAAATGCCTTCATAAATGGAGCAAACAAGGGCTGTATATGGCAGGGAAACAGTCAATTAACACGATCCGAGTTCTTTTAGGGGCAGAGTTAATCAAGCATTCAGCGTTTTGTCATTCTTGTCTTTCTTTCCTGGGAAAATCCTATTAGTATAAAATCACTTAATTGGGCACTTCAAAGAGCTGATGGGAAAACAGCCTTCGCCGGGATATAAACGCCATTCAGCCGAACACTGGGTTCATTTAGACTTTTGCTGGAGCGTGAGTGTTTCATTAAGAGCCTTCACGTTTCCCACTTAAAAGAAAAAAGCTTGTTAGCGGAGATAATAAAAAATAAAATGGAGGGGGGGGGAAATATCTCGGAAATTTGAATCTTGCTGAAGAGGGGTTTTTACTGCCTGAATGCGCGGGGCTTTGTTGGGGGGGGTGGGGGGGGGCTTTGTAAGAGCCTCTCACACCTCGAGGGAGCGTCTGGGCTTTCCCGAGCCTTTGGGGGGGGTGTTTTTGCAAGTAAAGGCTGTTAGAGGAGGGAAAGAGTCACCCCCGCGTCCCACGGGATCTGGGTGACAGCCGTGGGTCTGACCTGGGGGGCGGAGGACGGTGCGTTTCGTGGGACCGAACCCCCCCCCCCCCAACCCCGCGTGCTCGTCCCCGCTCTCCGTGCCGGGGCGGGGGTCCCGCGTTACCTCCCCCCTTCTCAGGTTGTTTTCCTTGGGCAGAAATTCAGGTTTTCGCAGAGCTTATGTTTATCCCACCATGAAAAATCACACCCCGCGCCCTGCTCTGTCATTCCCAGCTCCATCCCCGAAGACCCGAAGGATGCTCGTCCGCCCGACCCTGCGCTGTTTCTTCCCCCCACGTTGCTTGATCTAACAGGAATATGACGTTTCCCCCCCCGAAAAAAACCCACTTCGCGTACACCTTTCACCACCAAATTTCCAAACCTTCCTCGCTGCCGGGGAGGGCTGGGAGAGGAACCACGCGAGTTGCTTCATTTCTGCGGTCGGTGCTGGAAGGCTTCCGTCTGGGAAGACATTTCCAGGTTGACCACGTACTTAAATGTAGTAATGACATTTTGTATTCAGCCTTAACGAAATCCTTACACGGGGGTGTTCGTGTGCATTTGGGTTACGAGCACGGGCTGGACCTCAGCGCGTGATTCCCACAAAACACGCCGGGATCCTTCCTTGGCACCACGTTTGGCTCCTCTCTTTGGGGTCAGGATTACCCGACGTGGCTCCGCGAAGCCACTTTTCCCCATTCTCCACTTTCTCACCCCAAGGCTGGGGCATCCGAACCCTGATTTCTTCACCCGGCCCGAACCATTCCCCCGCTCCGGGCCAAAGCTCCCATCCGCGTCCCCCCTGGGGGTGCTGCTCCCCGTGTCCCCGGAGAGGATGAAAGTCGGTGGCAGAGACGATGTGCCCGGGCACGCTCCCTTGATGAAACCCCGGCGCTGAGGACAGGCTGAGTCACGCTCCGGCTCTGCCCGCCGTGAATAACGTATTTGCAGCCATGTCCGCCGTGCCTTCCTCTCCCCTCGGCGCCTGCAGGACCCGCCTGGGGAGATCCGCCGGGAAGGGAACGTTCCCGAGGGCTCCAGGCCCAGGCAGCGGCCGCCGCTCGGTGTTTGGGTGCCCCCAGTGCTGGGGAGAAGGTAACTTTGGAGGCCGTGAAACGAGCAGTCATTTAATACATTCCTTTTGCTTCCAGGCGTTGGGGTGGGTTTTTCAAGTTATAAGGACGGGTTCTCCCCCCGCTCCGGGGTGGGGGTTTGGGACACCCCTCACGGCCTGGGCGAAGCGACAGCTCCCGGAGGGTGGCTGCGAAGGGGGAGGAGGGAACCCCCCACCTGCCCGTCCTGGTCCCAGCCCCGCGCCTCTGCCCTCCTCCGGCTGCGGTTCTTGGGGCTGAACACCGTGAGTCACCTCTGGGATTTTATTTTTTTTAAAGTTCCTGTTACCGCCTTCTGTATTAATCACGCTTTTTTTTTTTTTTTCCCCCTCCCCCTTTTTTTTTTTTTTCTGGAGGTGCCGCTGCAAACATGACCACGGACTCTCTGACCCAGACCCTGCTGCCGTTCCTCTCCCCACTTCCCATTTCCAGTAACCCCCTTTGGCAATGCCACAGCTCCCGGCGCGGGGGCACGAGGATGGGGAGCGAGAGGCAGAAACCTGCCCGCCCCCAGCCCGGAACCAAGCCCCCACCAAAAAGAAATCACAGAAATAATATTTTTCCTAAGGGAAAATCCGCATCCGCTTTATTTTCTGGCTGGGTTTGCCCTGGAACGTCTCCCCCGTGGAAGCGGGATGCTCGCACCGGGCGGGCTGGGGGTTTATCTCCCGTCGCTTTGCTTTTTCGGTCCCTCGCTCTTGCATCAGCGGTCGCCGGATCCCGCTGTGGGTTGCACAAGCGACGCCACTCCTTCCTCTGCCACTTCGGGCGCTAATTTAAAAAGCTGCCGGTTTTGATATTCCTGTTCCCTTTTGCGTATTCGGGGGGACTTTTCTGGGGGAAAAAAAAAAAAAAAGCTGATTTAAGCGGTGAGCATCCTCTGCTTCGTCTGAGCGCCCCGGCTGGAGGCTGCGCTGACGGTGGCGGGGGGATGCCCACAGCGCTTTGAGCTTCCCTTCGGTGCCGATCGCGTCCTCCTCGCATCCAGAGGGAGCGAAACGGCAAACCGCGGCTGGAGGGGAGCTGGCGGTCGGCGAGGAAATGAGCCGTGACGTGTCCAGCCCTCCGCAACGCGGCTCCAAAAGCTGCTCTTTGCCACCAGGACCAAAAATCATTCCCAGGTGGAAACAGCAGCCGGGCCGGCGCCCGCCTCTCCCTGCGTGTTACCAACAGAAAGGCAGAATTCGGGAACATCCCCAGCTTTCCCAGGGTGGATTTTCTGCAGTGTGTGGTATTAATTTAGGCTGCTTTCAGCATTCCCCACCCACCTCTCACCTTCCCTCCCCATCCCACCGGGCCCGGAGGCAGCCACGGGGGTGAGCGGCCGCCCCCGACCCAGCCACCAGCACCTCGTGCTGGCCCAGCGCCGCGGAGGGGACACCGGTGACGGCAAACGCTGCCGCGGCGCGTGGCAGCCTCCAGCCAAACATGCCTGAACATATCCTCCAGCTGCTCCGGCCGGTGGGAAGCTGCTGGTCCAGCCGGGAGATGTAGGGGTGTTTTACACACCCAGGGTCCCGCTCAGCACCCCCAGCTCCAGGGGCCTTCGAGGGCACCTGCCACCCCCGAGGGACCGATTTGACTTGGTCTCTGTCACTCAGGAGCGTGCCGTCGCCTTCTTGTGCCCTGCAGGAATGACACTTTTGCCCACGGTGCCTGGGCAGCTCGTGCCACGCCGGGGGGTGCTGCAGGACACGGCCCCCCCGTGCGCCGGGATAAGCTGACTCCGAGGGCATCAGCTCTGGCGCCGTGGGGCAGAGTCGGCCCCACTGCCCCAGCTCCTTCGGCAGCACAGGGGGTCGCTGCC
The DNA here is from genome assembly GCF_964199755.1 of Larus michahellis. Classification (NCBI taxonomy): domain Eukaryota; kingdom Metazoa; phylum Chordata; class Aves; order Charadriiformes; family Laridae; genus Larus; species Larus michahellis. The sequence goes on from NC_133916.1 coordinate 2,671,384, forward strand.
CCCCGGCCTTGAAGTGTAACCCCCGGCAGAAGCCCCCCTGGATTCCAACCTTCCCTGCCTGTGGACTCGGATGCATTTTCCAATAAGCCACAAATCCCTCCAAATCCTCCCCCCGGGTTCATGCAGGACATGAACGGACTTGTTCCTCCTCTTCATCCCTGCAGGACTCAGACCAGCAAATCCTTCCCCAAAACGCTTTTGGGTGCTGGGGGGGTTCAGCTGGTGGAGCAGAGCCAGGCCCCGGGGACAAAATCTGGCAGGAGAGGGCAGGGGTGGCCCCTGCGGCCCAGGACGGGGTCGGGCCGTGCCTGGGAACCAGGGGACCGTCGTCCCGGCTGGCTCCGAGGTGGGCACCCGGAGGGGAAGAGGCCGTCGCCCCATCCTTGACCAGTTATCCCCCTTTCCCACCGGAATCCTCTGCATTAGGGAGCCGGTGGACAGGAAAGCCTGGGTGGGATGTGGAGCCCCCCAGCCCTCCCCAGCCAGCTAAAGCGCTGCTGTCTCAGGTCCCTGTGTCTCCCGATGGGGAGGGGGCACCCCTCTACCCTCTGATGGGGGGTCCCCTGCATCCCCTGATGGGGAGGTCCCTTTATCCCCTAACAGCGGGGTCCCTGCACCCCCTAGGAAGGAGGTCGCTGCACCCCCTGATGCGGAGCTGCCTGCATCCCCTGCTGGGCTGGGGGTGTCCCTGCACCCCCCTAGGAAGGGGGTCGCTGTATCCTGTAAGCGGGGCGGGGGGGGGCTGCATCCCCTAGGAAGGGAGTTCCTGTATCCTCTAATGGGGAGGTCCCTCGGTCCCCTGCTAGGGGGGTTCCGTGTATCTCCTGATGGGGGGGGTCCTTGCACCCCCGTATGAAGGGGTTCCCTGTATCCCCTGATGTGAGGTCACTGCACCCCCCTGGGAAGGATGTCCCTGTATCCCCTAAACGGGATATCTCTATCCCCTTACGCCGACATTCCTGCATCCCCAACTGGGGGGGGGTCCCTGCATCCCCTTGGATGGGGGTCCCTGTACCCCCCGATGGGGGGGTCCCCGCAGCCCTTACTGAGGGGGTTCCCTGCATCCCCTGGGAAGGGGGGTCCCCGCACCCGGTGACCGGCGGGTCCCGGTAGGTCCCGCTCCCCGCTGGCACCGCGCGTCCTCCCGGGACCGGGGACGGGGATGGTGGGGCGGGGGGGGGGGGAGGACGACACACACAGACCGGCGGGTCCCGGGGCGGGGCGGGGCGGGGCTGGGGCGGGAGGGAAATCCCGGGCGACGCGGGGAGCGGCGGCGAGGCCCCGCCCCGCGCCGGTATAAAGCGCGGCGAGAGGCGACGGGCACCGGCCGCCGGGAGACGCGACGAGACGGTGAGGGCGGCGGCGGCGGCCGGTGGCTCCTGCCCGGGGGCGGTGTGTGACACGGTGGAGGGGGGTGACACCGTGGGGGGAGTGTCACCGTGGGGAGGGCGCCGGTGCCCGGCTCGGGGGAGCGGGGAAGGCGCCGCAGCGGGAGCGGGCGGCGGCGGCTCCGCCCCGGTGGTCGCGTCCCCGGCGCGGGGGAGGGAGCGGGGCCGCTCCCGGTGGCGGGGCCGGGGGTGGTTGAGCCCGGGGGGTGGGCGGGATGTGCGGAGCCGCCGCAGTCTGTCCTTTCCCCCCCCCCCCCGCCCTTCCCCGGGCGCGGGGCGCCGGTCCGGGCTGCGGTCGCCCCCCGGTGGCGGTGGGGCGCGGTGCGGGGCGCGGCCGCGGAGCATCCCCGTGTGTCCGCCGTCCCCCCGGGCTGGGCGGCGGCGGGTTGGGATCCGGTCGCCTCCCCCCGAGGGCTCTGGAATAGCCCCCGCGGTTGAAAAGCCCCACGGGCTCATCGGTGTCGTGAGCGGGGCGTTCTCGGCGCCTCGCCCCCCCCCGGCCCCGGGAGGCACCTGGCGCGGGGTCCCATCGGCTGCCGGCTCCGTCCTCCCTCGGGTGTGGGTACTCCCCCCTCCTCCTGCTCCCCAACTGGTGTAACTGGTCCTGGGTGTCGCAGGTGGGGCTGGCGAGGGTGTCCCCGGGAGTGTCTTCATCTCCCGGCCGGGCTGGGTGAGGTGTGAAGGCAGCCGCGCACCTGCCTCACCCCGGGGTTCTCCAGCTGGGTTCAGGAAGCCTTGAAACCTCGGAGAGGCTGCGAAAAGCACGGCCAACCCCATGGGAGGGGACGGTGACCTGGCCCCCGTCCTTCCCTATTCGGTGGCTCCGTCAATCTGCAATCATGAGTCAGGGCGAAGCTGTTATCTCAAGGCGTGGGACTCTGGGGTGGCACCTGGGCCATGGTGGTGGCCCGAGGATGGGGAGGTCGGCGCCTGACACAAGCCGGGAGGGCCGGAGGGTGGCCAGTCGGGGCGTCGAAACATGCCCCCTGCCCGCTACCTGCCAGGGCTTGCCTGGACATGCTGGGACTTGCCTTGCAGTGAGGTCACCCTGTTTACGCGCTCCCTCTGCCAGGAGATAGGAAGCTGGATTGCTATTTTTACTCGGGGATGCTCGAGTTGGGTTGGGAGCGGGGCCGGGCGGAGGGTCGTGGTGGCCCCGGGGACAGAGTGTGGCCCCCCCCAGCCCCCAGGCTGGTGGCTCTCCAGCCGCCCGTGGGCACGCCGTGCCGGTGACATGCTCGGTCGTGCGGCACAGGCCATCCGGAGGGGCCGGGGGTGCTGAATTTGGGCAGAAATCTTCCCTGCAGGAGGCTGAGCACCCCGTCCCTGGGGACGCTTGGGGGTGCAAACCCCGGGGGGGGGGGGGGTGTGTGTGTCTGTTGCGGTCCCGGCTTTGGGAGTTCCAGAGCGGGCAATGAGGAAGCTGTCTGGCACATAGGGATTTTATTTCCGTGAATTTTTTTTTTTTAAAGCAGATTTAATGAGCACGGCTAATCCAAGTGGGGTCAAGCCTTAGCTCCAAAAGCTGTCAAATCCCGGAGCGTTGTTCGCTTTGCTCTGATAACAAGGTTCCTCGTAACCGCGGGCGGTGCGAGGGATCCGCGAGCCCCACGCGTGTGGAAGGGGGAGGAAGGAGAGGCTTTGCCACTTACTGTGAAGGTCATGGCTTTTGGCACCGATTTGAATAAAAACAAACAAACAGGTTCTTGCCTCCAGTTACCCAACAGCTTCTTGCAGATAAGGAGGGTGGTTAACAAAGTGGTCAAGCTTGTGGCATGTTCTTGCAGTTGCTTAAAAGGCTTCCTTGCCACCGGACCTGGGTTCTTGAGAAACTGGCCAGAAAAATATCTCGTTGCTTCACTTGCCCATCCGCCGACTTGCCTTGTGGCTGCGTGGAGGTGGGACCGCGGCAGGGTTGTGGATGGAGCTGGTGGTGGTGTCGAAGTGCCGGATGCGCTTCCCGGCAGGACTTTACCTGCTGGAGGAGGAACGGGGAACGTCAGCGTTTGCACCTTCCCCATCCTTCTGTGTCGCACCAGGCCGTGTTTCATGCTCAAACCTCTGCCAGAGACACCACTAAAATCCAAATGTCCGAGTCCAGGATGAGCGCTGGCAGATGGAGGTCCCCATCTCCAGAGCACAACCCAGCTTGTCCCACCTTGACTACTGCCTGCTTTGCCCTGGTAGCCAATGTGCCAGCCCTTGGGCTTGCTCGTGGCTTGCCCAACACCCCAGTAACTCGCTCTGCTCTCCTCCCAGCCACCACGATGCCACTGTCTCAGAGCAGGGCCGGGCAGATGCCATGCAGCAGTAAGGTGTGCAGGAACCTCTTTGGCCCCGTGGACCACCACCAGCTCCAGAATGACTATGAGAACATGTTGAGGCAACAGCTGGAAGAAGCTCAGCAGCGGTGGAACTTCAACTTTGAGACGGAGACTCCCTTGGAAGGACACTTCAAGTGGGAGAGGGTCTACCTGGATGAGCAGCCGCCCCAGGAGGTCCACAGCCTGGTCACGGTCACCAGCAGCGAGAGCGGGAGCTCCTTGGTTCACAAGGTCTCTCCCAAGGGCCATCTTGGCAGGATTTGCCCTGAGGGGTCTCAGCAGAGCTCGGAGGTTTACAGGGCTGGTTCCCCACAGAGCTTGAAACGTGGGCAGACCACCATCAAAGGTGAGTGCTGGAGGCTTGGTGTCACTCCATGCGTGCTTGGTGGCACTGCTTGTGTCATGGCTTTCCTGGGAGGGACAGATGGAGAGGACTTGGGTGCAAGAACCCTGCCTGGCTTCTGGGCATGGGGAGGGGACCACCCTCCATGCATCTCTCTCCTGGGTGAGCAGAGCCCATCTTCCAAGGGAAAAAAGGCTGCGAACTGGGTGCCTTTTGTTGCTGCGGTTAGGCAGGGGGCTCGCGTCAGGTTTGTGGGTCTTACAGCTGAAGATGCCCCAAAATAGTTCATCACCCTCAGTTCCCGTGGTCAGAGCCTGTCCTCTAAGATCAAGGGCTGGGGTGGAAGTACAGGTGAGACCAAACAGAAGGGATGGTGGAGACCTACAGGCTCTTCAGGAATGCCTGGCTTTGGGTGGGTGGTTCTAAAATGGAGTCCACCTGGGCTGGGTTTTGAGGTGCTTCCCTGGGGACACCTCCCTCTTCCTGCTCTGCTGCTCCTGATGGGCTGGAGGCACTTTCCAACCCTCTCTTTCTGCCTTCCAGACTTCTACAGCGCCAAGCGGAGGAACATCCCTGACAAGCCCAAGCCTGACAAGCCCAAGCTGTGACCTGGTGGTGCTCAGCTCCTCTGCCATTGGGGACAGCTGCCGATGCCCTGGGGGTGTCCGTGTCTCTTTTCCCCCCCACCCTGTACAGTGTAAGCTGTCTGCATGAAGCAATGTAGAGTTTGTAGTTCCCTATTTATGAGTAGCTCTGGGGTCCTGAGGGACCTTCGCTGTGTGCAATGTATAGGAGTAGCCCACGTTGAGGCGTGTAGCCCGATGGAGGAGGACTGAAGAAAGAGTGTGTCTCCTGCCTTGTGTTGGTGGGGCCAAGCATCGTCCTTGCACCATCCTGCTGTCTGGCTGTGGTCCCTCCCCTGCCTGACGGCTGGCCATGGAGGACACTTGTGTCCCAGCCACCTGGTGGCACCAGATATCCTGAAGAAAGTGACAGAGATAAGGATCATAGAGCCCTGGGACAGCCTGACCCTGAGGACACCCCGTTTGCTGGCACATGGTGGTGGCCCCTCTTCCCAGCGGGATGGACCCAGCGGTGGCAAGCCCTTGTCCATGCGTGGAAGCGGAGCGACGCGGGGGCCGCTCCTTCCCGTGGCCGCCTGGGAGAGGAAGCGCTCTTCCCCGGACAGCCCTTCCTTCGGGTGACTCACCGGTGCCGTCACCCTCAGATGGGCTGCAGACAGTGACAAACCCGCTGGAGGTCCCCAGCGCTGAGCTCATTGTGGGACCAAGGCTGCCTTAGGGGGCTTTGGGCTCCCCTGGACTCTGCTGACCCAAAACCCCACTTTCTTACCTTGCCGTTGGGTTTGCCCTCCTGTTCCTGCCTCCTTCCACACTGACACCGGGCTGGGGAGCCGCCTGCTCTGGCCATGTTGGACTGCTCTAGGAAGGAAGGAGTCCTGCTCGCCAGCAGGGATGACACCGAAAGAAGAAACTGTAGTTTTCCTCCTGGACTTTTTCTCCTTCGGGACCGGGGGAGAGAAGACCCTCACCTGGCTCTGCGGAGCGAGCAGCTTCGGTCGCCTCTGGGACCAAGGGATGTCCTGGAGCGAAGGTTGCTCGGTCCCAGCACTGAAGGATGGGTCCCTGCTCTTGAAGGACTCAAGACTGTCAGGTCTCAGCACTTTGATGGGGTTCATCTCCTGCCTCTGCTGGAGTTGGACTCTGGAAACTGGTGCAAGATGGTCCCAGGCAGAAAAGGAACGGGATCGACCCCCCACCTTGCACCGTGATGCACTTTGCTGTCGGTGAAGCTGGCAAGTTCCCAGCATTAAATGTTTATTTATAAAAAAAAAATTAATAATAATAATTAAATGCTATTAAGTCTATGCGGGGGGGGGGAGGGAAGGGGAAATACCTGTTTGTCTGTTAATGTTAACTCTGAATAAAGACTTGTCTCGTAGGGGAACTGGTGTCTCTGGGTTGATGGGAATGATTGTGCTGGGAGCAGGGTCTGGCTGGGGGCAGGAGGATGCTCTGGTCTGGGTCCCTGCCTGGCTCTGGGGGCTTGGGGGGGGGTGTGTGTCGCTTTAGGGGGTCATGTTGGGGGGTCACTCTGGGGGTGCAGCCCCGAGCTGGGAGCTGCCCTTGGGCTGGCGGGGAGCAGGGGCGGCTGCAGCACAAACCCGGCTGTGGGAAGGGGCTGTGGCAGCCCTGGGTGACTCCTCTGCAGCATGAAACATGGCAGCGGGGGGCTGGGGGGGGAGCTGTGTGAGGGCTGAGAGGGACGAAACCTCGCCACAGCCCCCGCGTGTAACCCTGTGCCGTGGTCCTGGGTGCAGGATTGGTGACGCCACCGTGTCCCTGGCAGAAGCCACTGCCGCCTGTGCAGGGTGTCACTGCAGGACCCCTGTGTGAACGTAGGCTCCTCTGCTGCCCACGTCGTTCCTCCTCCTCCACAGTGACCCCAGTCCCCTACTCCCACCCCCCCAGTGCACTATCTTGTGGGGCAAGTGGCCGTTAGCCGTGGGCAAGCTGGTCATGTCTTCCAGTCCTCTTTTAAATGGGTCCCAGGTTGAGGGTGACCCAAGGTGTGGGACAGGGACATGTAAGAGTGTGTGGTGGCACTGCTGATGGAAACATGCAGCAGCGAGTCCCAGGTGGGACAGACTGGAGCTGCTGGATGCCAGGGCTGATGGTGGGAGCCAGGGATGCCTCCCCCCTGCCATCGGCTGCTTCCTCCGAGGGCTGAGCAAAGGCTTGTCTGCGGGCTGTGAGCTCAAGTTATGGTTAATGTGATAAACGACCTGATTTGCAGAGGATCCAGGTGAAAATAAAGTTTTGATGGCAATGACAACCCTGGGTCATCGTTCAACCGAGGATCCCTAAGGCATCTGCCTGTCCCCATAGTGTTGGGTGACACTCACAGGCGCCGATGCCCCTTGAAATGCTTGCGGAGCACAATCACCCAGCCTTTTAGCTGCTGCTGAGTCAAGCCCTACACATTTAGCCCTTTTAATCTTTCCCCTTACGTCAGTCCTTCCAGCCCCCTCGGCTGCTGCCAGCTGCTCCCCTCTGCTGTCACCTCCTGTTTGTCCGGAGCGGTGGTGATGGAGGAAGCAAGAAATAAATCAGCAAATATTTTCTCGTCCCTCTTTGTGGTGCTCTGAGGGCAGCCAGGGTCTGGCTCTGCTGTGCAAGAGGGAGCTGGTACGTCCAGCGCTGGGGCCACCAACAGCAGAAGGAGACGGAGCTGTTGGAGCGGGGCCGGAGGAGGCCTGGGAGATGCTGGGAGGGCTGGAGCCCCTCTGCTGTGGGGACAGGCTGAGAGAGCTGGGGGGGTTCAGCCTGGACAAGAGAAGGCTCCGGGGAGACCTTCCAGCCCCTGCCAGTCCCTAAAGGGGCTCCAGGAAAGCTGGGGAGGGACTCGGGATCAGGGAGGGGAGCCATGGGACGAGGGGGAATGGCTTCAAACAGAAAAAGGGGAGATTTAGATTGGATATCGGGAAGAAATTTTTGGCTGTGAGAGCGGTGGAGCCCCTGGCCCAGGTTGCCCAGAGAAGCTGTGGCTGCCCCATCCCTGGAGGGGTTCAAGGCCAGGTTGGCCGGGGCTTGGAGCAACCTGGGCTGGTGGGAGGTGTCCCTGCCCAGGGCAGGGGGTGGCACTGGATGATCTTTAAGGTCCCTTTCAACCCAAACCATTCTGTGATTCCATGTCTCCGTCTCCTCGGGGCTGGAAGGGGCCGCTGGTGCTGTGGGGCCGGATCGTACCCTCCCAGGGCTGGTGCTCACCCCGGCTCTGCAGCTGGAGGCTGGGCAGAGGGCCCGAATCAATGAGCTCTCCCAGGGGCATTTAGGCTTTCCCCCCTAAAATGCATCCTCAGGGAAAGCAAAGCCGAAATTCAGTCTTTATGCAGCAGCAAACAGCTCCGGGGTTGCGAGACAGGGCAACGAACGTGAGCTCGGAGGTGGTGGTTGCCAGCGGAGCCCCCAGCCTGGCCGCGGGGCTGCTCCAGCCCCGGGATAACAGGCACCAGCTCGGCTCGGAGAGTGGAGAGGAAACAGCTGAGCCTTGAATTGTGCCTACAGACGCCCAAAAGGAGCGGCTGCACCTGAGCTGGCTGCTGCTTCGTTATGTTAAACAGCAAACGAGCTGGGCTGGGCTGGGCGCGGGTGGGTGTGATGGGGCAGGGTACTGGCGCAACTGGTTCCCAGCGAGTGATTTAACCAGCTCGGACGGGAGAGACGGGCACAGCACCGGCCTCCACCCCACAGCTCCTGCCCCGGGAGCCCCTGGATGTTAAGTCTAGTTATAACCTAAAGGCAATAGTTAGTATTTTTCCCTTGCTTGGGCCCTCTTCCCAATTTGCAGTGAAAATGCAGCGAAAATGGGTGCCACCCACCTAATTCCGCCATCCCCTCGCAGCCCAGAGCGGGTGCAGTCGGTGGGTTTGGTGTTGGCTTTAAAGCTGAATTAACGATACAGCCGGGAGCCTGGGAAAAAAGAAAACATCCATGTGAGGAGCACAGCCAGGGAGATCTCCAAATCTTGGGGCCAAAAAGCCTCCGCGGGGAGGCGGGGGGGGAGGTTGCAGGTTTTTTCTGTCTTTGGCAGGACATCATCATCTGTGAGTTATACGTTAATCTGTGAGTTATACATATTCGTGTAGCTTGGGTTATTTTTAGTCTTGTAGTCTTGTAGTTTGGGTTATTCGGGCTCTTAAAATAACACTTGCTGTTTCTCCGATGCTTTTTTTTTTTGCCCCAAACACCTTCCAGCCCTGGCCGGAACCACCGCAAACAAGGGAAGGCCGGGGGCTTGTGCCGCGGTTCCCGATGGCGCCGGCGGTGCCCTTGCTTTGGGACACGGCGGGGTTTTGGGGGGGACGGTGACCCTGCGGAAGGGCCCTTCCCGCACCCCGCTTGCACGGCGGCAAACAGGAAACGTGTGAGCGCCGGCAGTTGAGTGTCACCCGAAAACGGAAAAGTCGCCTTGAGTAAGAGAGAAGATGAGAGCTCGGGCGCAGGGCAGGTGGGTGGGCGGCAGCAGCACCCCCGGCGTGGGACCCGCATCCCCCCTGGCACAGGGAGCCGCGCTGCCCCCGGCACCCATAAGCTGAGGATTCTTCTTGGGACACGGGAAAGGTAAGCATTGCTGCTCCGGGGATAGCTCGTACATCACCTGAAAAAATAGAAAAGCAAGGAAAATAAAGGGGTTTTCTCACTGGTGGTAAATCCAGGGGGTGGGGGGGGGCTTTTTCTCCCTGCCTGTGGAGGGGACTGCGGCTGGGGGCCCTTTTCCGATGGCTGGGAGCAGCGTGGGGTGTTTTGGAGGGGAGGTGGGTCGCCGGGAGTTGGTGATGCTGGCGGGTGGGGGGACGGCCCCGCTCAGCCGGGGATGGGGGGTGCGCGGTTCCCATCCCAGCCCCCATCCTTGTTCCGCACCCGCTTTGTGCGGTGGGCACCCCCATGGCTGGGGCAGGTAACTGGGGGCTTCTCGATGCCTTAAACAACCCCACCTGCCCCCCGGAGCTCCCACTTCTGCTGTCTTAGAGCCTGGGACCACCATAAAAGCACCCATTTTCTGCCCCCGCCTCACCCCCCCGCCCCCGGTGTCCTGTGGGCCTCCAGCAACTCCACGAGACCTTCTTGCTTGAAGGGGCTGATTTTGGGGCTTATTCCCATGTTTCTGGTGCACCCTGGGATTTAGCAGAAGTGCTGTTTCACGTTGCAGAAAGACGGGGGCAGAAGGCTGGAGCCAGGTCGGTGCCGGGGGGGGTCCCTGGACCGGGAGCGGAAAGCCGGCTCGAGCGTGGCCCCAGCTCTGCGTCACCTTCTCCGTGGCTGTGGTTTCCTCTGCTCGGTTTTTTGGCTTTGCCATGCAGAGAGCAATCCCTCCTGGGGACGGCGGGGGGGCTGTTGGTGACGCCGCCACCCACCCAGGATGGGGAGAGGGGACAAGGGTTGCGGGGGTGGGGGGTGGAATGTCCTGTGCTCAGACCCCGCAAGCCGGGGGGAGTGATGAAAACCTGCCCGAGGTCTCGCGCAGCCTCCCCGGGGGTGACTCACGGCTGTGAAAGCCGGGGGAGGAATTTTAAAAGCTGCTGCTGAGCTCCCAGAAAGCAGGTGGAACCACCATGTTCTACCCAGACCCCCAGCAGTGCCTTGGCTGGTCCTTTGCCGGTGTCACCTCCCGGCTGTGTCACCTCCCAGGCGGCCCTCAAGCCCCCCATGGTGCCAGTGCCCTGCGCATCCTCCATAGCCGGGCTGGAGCATGGGGAGATTTGGGGTGGGCACTTGGCCAGTGGCAGGAGAAGCCGCTTGCCCGGGGGGTGCTGGGCTCTCAGCCGGTGGGGGCGGCCGTTGCTGGCTGCGGGTCGAGGCTCCGTTAGCACCACGCAATCGGAGATAAGCGCTTCTCTTCCTATTGCCAAACCCGGGGGCCTTTTACATCAGCCAAAATGCATTTTCAGCTCGATCCTGCTCTGAGGACCCACCACAGCAGAGCAAAGAGCTCCGGCAAGGAGAGAGCCGGCCGAGGCTCAGCACCCGTGGGTTTCCCCCTCGGCAGGACCGAGCCGGGAGCCATGGCCGAGCACCGGGTGGCCACCAAGGGTCGGCGGATGGGCTCCAGCCGGCGCAAGCAGCTGCGTGAAGGCTCCGGTGAGGCACCGGCACCAGCCCCCAGCCCCGGTGAGGAGCCACCATGGGCATCCGAAATCGCACAGAGGGTGCAGGACTTCTTCAAGGAGCGGGACAAGGACCAGGCGGGGTTTGTCACCCGCTCGGACATGCAGGTAAGGCATGGGGACATCTTCTCAGGTCAAATGCCACAGGGGTGGAAGGAGACTGGATGATGGGTAGGTTTTTTTCCCCTGACTTGCTTTGTTCTTAGAAATTGCAGGAGGAGGATTTCCCATGCAGCATGGAGGAGCTGGAGCTCATCTTCAATGGGCTGGACACTGCCGGCACCGGGCGGTTAAGCACCGAGGAGTTCACTGCCGGGCTCCGTAAGTGCCAGCAGGCTGCCTCCAATAAATGCTCCTCCTGCTGGGTGGCACACGATGGCCCCAGAAGTGTCCCCATGCCCGGGTCTCAGCCCATGGCTTGCCTGGTGACGGCCTCTATTGTGCTGAAGTCGCTTGTCAAAGCCCTGGGGTGGGGAGTGTCGGGGTTTGGGCTTTGCTGTCGCCCCAGGCGGGCGCTGAGGGTTTGGGGTGTCTTGTTGGCAGGGCAGTTCCTGAGATCCCAAAAAGCTGCCAGGGACCACCGCCGGCGGAAAACGGCATCCCGGAGGGTCCGCTTGGTCCTCCCCAGCCCAACGTTGGAGGGGGCGGACAGCGAGGAGCGGAGACACTTTGCTGCCTTCATGGACCAGCTGGGCACAGCCAACGTCTCTGAAGAGTAAGCCACCTTGCTCAGCACCCATGGGTGTCCTGCAGGATGGGGCAGAGCTGTCCAAGCTGGGAAAGACTTGGGGCAAAGAGCTCAGAAATGGCTCGGAGGTGCCTTTGCCCCAAGCACGGGAGTAGAGGACAGGACCATGGTCACCCCACTTCTCATCTGTCCCCCTCAGGACCACACATCCCGAATGGTGTGAGCTAAATGTCCCAAGACCCCATAGCCGGCCCATCTTTGGGGGGTTCGGGGGGGGATGCTCACCACAAAACGCCCCTCTCCCTGCAGACAGGAGATCTGGCAGCTCTGGGTGAAGCTGCGGCAGGACGAACCCCAGCTCCTGGGGAACCTGGAGGACTTTCTGGCCAAGATGAGGCACCGCATCCAAGAAGCCAGGAGTAAGAAGAAAGCTTTGGAGGTGACCCTCAACAAGTGAGTCACCCCTGGGCAGCAGAGGGAGATAGGATGGGAAGGATGGGGACAGGGATGGGGCCCCCTGCTCACCCCAGCTGTGGAGACGTACTTGAGGAGGGAGAAACCTGGGTGCTTTCAGCATCTCCATGGGTGGCTGAAGGTTTCACTTGGAGCCAATGTTTGAGGTTGGGCTCCCTCTACAGTCCCACACGGGATGACAGAAGTGCCGGACTCAGACCGCTGGACACGTCCTTGCTGGGTGAACCCCTCCGAGCAGACCTGCTGCAGCCTGCGCATCCCATGGGCAATGTGGGGTCCCGGGGACCTGCACCTGCTGCAGCAGGGTCTGACTACCCCCACCCCGTCCCCACCAGGCATGTGGCTGAGCACGACAAGGAGGTGCAGCAGCTCTGCGAGGCCCTGGAGCAGCAGATCCATCAGGAGCAGCAGCAGCTGCAGCAGGAGGTGGGTCACCAGCTGCTCCTCTCCCCTTACCACCCACCCCAGGAGGGCACCCAGCACCCCCAAACCCCCGTGGCAGTTCCCAGGTGGGCAAGTGGGTGCTAACATCCTTGTTGCCATCCCAGAGCATGGCCCGGAGCCACCAGCACAGCGTGGAGCTGCAGCAAGCGCTGGATGCCAGCGAGAGGGAGGTGCAGCGCTTGGTCATGGCGCAGATAGAGGTGAGCTGGCCTCAACCCCTGGTCCCCCATCGTGCGTATGGGGTCTCTGGGCTGCACCTGTAGCAGCAACACGGTGTTGCACAGCTGATCCCAGTCTGTCCCCACCAGCCCTTGGTGCAGGTTGTCACATAGGACCTCTCCTTTGCCATCCCCATGCTCCCCTCCAATCCCGGAGCGTCCAAGTTGAGTTTCCCACCCACCACCCCGAGGGATGGAAATTCAGCCCCAGGTCTAGAGGAGATGGTTATCCATCGTTCTTTGGCATGGTTCTCGTGGGGGTCCTGGCAGGGTGCAAGTGTCCTGGTTGCCATCCCGCAGCTGGAGACCCGGTGCCGCAGCCTCCGCAGCACACAACAAGCCGCCAGCACCGAAAACCAGCAGCTGGAGGAGAGCAACCGGGTGCTGGAGGATCACCTGCAGCATCTCCGCCAGCAGCTCCAGCAGACCCAGGGGCGGCTACAGGCAGCGAGGGCTTCAGTGGTCTGGGAGCGCACGGAGGAGCCCGGGTGAGCAGCTGGGTGACCACCATATCCCTGTGCGCATATGTGGTTTCCTTCTGGGGGTTGGAGAGGATGGGGAATGAGTTTGATGGGTCTCAGCCATCGTGGTGCTTCAGTGGTCTCCACGGTGCAGATTAATCGTGGCTTGGTGTGAAAAACATCAGGAAAAAAAACCCAGGACTGTCACCACCATGCACTGAACCTGTCATTCAAGGGCAGTGGCGGCAGAGAGGCGGATGTCCTTCACCCAGAAGAACCCGACCAGGACTGATCCAAGGGTCATAGGTCTTGCTGTCCTGCTCCAGCCCATCACGGCCTTTGGGGCTGGGGACAACCCTGGGGCAGGGGTGGACATGGTGAAGAGGATGCAATTGCCATTTTGACCCCTGTGCTCTGTGTTTGCAGGGACGGAGCAGCGGCAGAGCTGCCCGGTGAGATGCCCCTGTCCCCACAGGTACCTCAGCTGGGATGGGGTGGGGTGTCTGGGCTCCAGGGCCTTGCGCTGTTGGGTTTGGGACTGTCAGGGAGCCCAAGAGCACCGGGTGCTTCTGCGGCAGGGGCAGCGCCTCCCCTAAAAGCTTTCTCAAACTGGGTCAGCACGGTGCCCTATGGATGCTTGGGAAGGGAGGGGGTAGCAGCACCTTAGTTCTGATACCCCCAAGATTTCGGGCAGGTACGTCTGGATGCCTGCTGGAAAGCTCAGCATCGTTTCTGGTAGATACGCTCCCTCGCCAAGAGCTTTCCTCTCTCCTCTTCCCACCCTGTTTGCTGCAGACGAGTCTGGAGAAGAGCGAGAAGCACCGCTCCGAGATGCGGATCAGGCTGGGGTCCCAGAGCGGCGAGCCCAAAGCCAAGGCAACCTACCAAGTGTAAGGGGTCCTGGGCAACGGCTGCTGCTTCAGCTCGTGCCCTCGACATCTGCGAGCCGGTACCGAGCACCCAAGTCCCCCTCCCTCCCCAGGCAAAACTCGATATTTACTCCTTCTATTGCTTCTTTCCCACCCGTCTCTCATCCCGGGGAGGAGACCTCTTACCCCATCTCCCTGCCCTGCGTCGCTCCTGTGGCTCAGGCAGTACCTGGCCAAGAGCTGGTTTTTTCATTCCTGATAATGAGCTTGGGAAGAGGCACTTTCACTTGCTGGGCAGGATTTGACCCCGGGTCTGTCTCCCTGGGGATGCGTCCCCTTTTCCCCTGTCCCTCACCGCCGCCTGTGTGACCCTGCGGTACACCCGGAGCGTCAATACGGTTGGGTTTGGAGCGGGACGGGGTGAGGTGGTGGAGGAGGGACCCTCCTGGTGCCAGCCCAGCTGGACGGGAGGGAGCTGGAGCCTCACATGTAGACTGGGCTGACCCCCTCCCTTTTCTGCCCTTTCCAGAGTTTGGGAAATGCCGCCGGCAGACATAAGCCTTTTGGGAGCCCCGCAGAGAGTGAGCTCTGCAGAAGAGGACCCCTTCCCAGAATTTCTAAAAGAGGAACGCTTTTCTGACCAAAGCTCTTTGCTAAGAGAGATGAATGATGCAATAGCGGCTCTGAGCAAACAGCTGAAGCCACAGGCACCAGCAGCATCCCCCGCCCCAGCAGACGCTGCCCGTCACCCCCGGGATGATGCTGAGCCCCAAACAGGGCCGGAGGCAGCCACAGCTGACGGCACAACCCCCGGAGTCGGACGAAAGACCCTCTCCGGCCACATCAGTCACCAGCCAGTTGAAGGAGACCTGCAAGAGGGACCGGCCACAGCTGAGCTTCGTGCTCCAGACGTGACACAGGCTGGTGCGTCTGTGGGAGCCGGGCACCGCAGGGCTCAGGAGCCGGGGGCAGAGCAGGGAGAGAGCCCAGAGGAGGCATGGAGGATGTCATTCCTGCAGGGAAAGGGTGCTGGTGTGAAGGAGCTGATGCTAAAGGCAGCTGAGCATCTGCAAGGAGCACCGGGAGAGAGCATGGAGGCAGGAGAGCAGGCACTGATGGAGGTGGAGGTAGAAGGATGGATGCAGGGAAAAACAGGTTGGGAAAAAGTGCAGCCCCCAGGAGAAGCTGAGGAAGCGGCATTAAGTCAGGGAGAAAATCTGGAGGCAGGTCTGGGGACACCTGAAGCTGGGGACACAGGTCTAGCAGCGGGATGGCGGCTTGCCATGGATGAGCTTGGCCCGGCTGCGGCTCCGGGAGAGCTCGCACAGCCCCTGAACGTAGGGCTGGGGGAAGAGGCTGATCCACCACTGGGGCTCTCCGAGAAACCTGAAGTAAAGCCGGGAGAGTGCCTGGAGCCAGAGCCACCATCCCCAGGTGAGGCACCAATGGGAGCAGCCCAGGGGGACGGTGTCACGCCTGAGGTGACAGTGGCTCCTGGCCCTGGGAGGCTGGAGGAAGAGCGCGTTGGTGCGGAGGTGCAGCCCTGGGGACAGACCTTAGATGCCGAGGAGCTGCCAGCCCAGGCTCAGCACGGAGGGAGCAGCAGAGCCGGGGCTGAGGAAGGGGATGTGGAGGGGCCGCAGCCACAGGGTGAGTCCGCGAGGGGAGCGGCAGCAGTGAGGGGAGGGAGCCTGGGTGCGGGGGTGACGGCGGCTGCACCACCCACCGAGGTGCAGGATGGCGGAGCGGGACCAGATGTGGCACCGCTGGAGGCCCAGAGCAGCGATGCCAACATGCAGCTGCTTCCAGAGGTGGAGGCGGCTCTGCAGCCCCCGGGTGAGGCCGGCTTCCCGGGGACAGAGCAGGGAGGGAGCCTGGCTCCAGATGTTGAACCCCTGGATCAGGTTGATAAAGAAGAGTCAGTGGAAATGGAGGCAGGGGACCCTCAGGCAGACATGGAGCTGTGTGGGAGTCCCAGCCTTGAAACCCCCCAGGGATGCCATGCAGCCCTGCAGCATGTGGAGGAGGCAGAGGATGGGGCACAAGGGCTGGAGGAACATGAGCTGCCACATGAGCCTGCGCTGGATCCGCAGGGAGCAGGAGTGGGGCAGGGAGAGGGGACTGGTGCAGGCGTGGAGCCCCCTGAGGAGGCTGGAATCCTGGACACGCTGGAGGACCAGAGCATTGATGCCAACGTGCAGCTAATTGCAGAGGCAGACGAGCTCAAACTGACCCAAGAAGGGAGCACTGAGACAGATCTGCAGCTCTCGAGTGAGGCCAGCTCCCTGGATACAGAGCAGGGAGGGAGCCTGGCTCCAGATGTTGAGCCACTGGATCAGGCCGATAAACCAGAGTCAGTGGAACTGGAGATAGAGGACACCCAGGCAGATACGAAGCTGCATGGGGGTCTCAGCCCAGAAGCCCCACGGGGAGGGCCGCGTGGAGCAGCCGTGCAGCTTGGGGAGGAGGCAGAGGATGGGGCACAAGGGCTGGAGGAACATGAGCTGCCACATGAGCCTGCGCTGGATCCGCAGGGAGCAGGAGTGGGGCAGGCAGCGGGGGCTGGTGCAGGTGTGGAGCCCCCTGAGGAGGCTGAAATCCTGGACACGCTGGAGGACCAGAGCATTGATGCCAACGTGCAGCTAATTGCAGAGGCAGATGAGCTCAAACTGACCCCAGGAGGGGGCACGGAGACAGATCTGCAGCCCCAGAATAAGGCTGGTGCCCTGTGGACAGAGCAGGGAGGGAGCCTGGCTCCAGATGTTGAACCCCTGGATCAGGTTGATAAAGAAGAGTCAGTGGAAATGGAGGCAGGGGACCCTCAGGCAGACATGGAGCCATGTGAGGGTCCCAGCCTTGAAACCCTCCAGGGGTGCCATGCAGCCCTGCAGCACATGGAGGAGGCAGAGGATGGGGCACAAGGGCAGGATGAGCGTGAGCTGCCACATGAGCCTGTGTTTCAGCCCTACAGAGTGACCATCAGGCAGGGAGAGGGGGCTGGTGCAGGTCTGCAACCACAGGAGGAGCCTGAAATCCTGGACACGCTGGAGGACCAGAGCACTGATGCCAACGTGCAGCTAATTGAAGGGGCAGGCGAGCTCAAACTGACCCCAGGAGGGAGCACGGAGACAGATCTGCAGCCCCTGAGCGAAGCTGGTGCCCTGTGGACAGAGCAGGGATGGAGTCTGGCTCCAGGTGTTGAACCCCTGGATCAGGTCGATAAACCAGAACTAGTGGGAATGGTGGAGGCAGAGGACTCTCAGGCAGACACACAGCTGCGTGGGTGTCCCAGCCCAGAAACCCCCCAGGGATGGGAGGACCATGCAGCCCTGCAGCATGTGGAGGAGGCAGAGGATGGGGCACAAGGGCTGGAGGAACATGAGCTGCCACATGAGCCTGTGCTTGACCCGCAGGGAGCAGGAGTGGGGCAGGGAGAGGGGACTGGTGCAGGTGTGGAGCCCCCTGAGGAGGCTGAAATCCTGGACACGCTGGAGGACCAGAGCATTGATGCCAACGTGCAGCTAATTGCAGAGGCAGATGAACTCAAACTGACCCCAGGAGGGGGCACGGAGACAGATCTGCAGCCCCAGAATAAGGCTGGTGCCCTGTGGACAGAGCAGGGAGGGAGCCTGGCTCCAGGTGTTGAACCCCTGGATCAGGTTGATAAAGAAGAGTCAGTGGAAATGGAGGCAGGGGACTCTCAGGCAGACATGGAGTTGTGTGGGAGTCCCAGCCTTGAAACCCTCCAGGGATGCCATGCAGCCCTGCAGCACATGGAGGAGGCAGAGGATGGGGCACAAGGGCTGGAGGAACATGAGCTGCCATGTGAGCCTGCGCTGGATCCGCAGGGAGCAGGAGTGGGGCAGGGAGAGGGGACTGGTGCAGGCGTGGAGCCCCCTGAGGAGGTTGGAATCCTGGACACGCTGGAGGACCAGAGCATTGATGCCAACGTGCAGCTAATTGCAGAGGCAGATGAGCTCAAACTGACCCAAGAAGGGAGCACTGAGACAGATCTGCAGCTCTCGAGTGAGGCCAGCTCCCTGGATACAGAGCAGGGAGGGAGCCTGGCTCCAGATGTTGAGCCACTGGATCAGGCCGATAAACCAGAGTCAGTGGAACTGGAGATAGAGGACACCCAGGCAGATACGAAGCTGCATGGGGGTCTCAGCCCAGAAGCCCCACGGGGAGGGCCGCGTGGAGCAGCCGTGCAGCTTGGGGAGGAGGCAGAGGATGGGGCACAAGGGCTGGAGGAACATGAGGTGCCACATGAGCCTGTGCTGGATCCGCAGGGAGCAGGAGTGGGGCAGGGAGAGGGGGCTGGTGCAGGTGTGGAGCCCCCTGAGGAGGCTGAAATCCTGCACACGCTGGAGGCTCAAAGCACTGATGCCAATGCACAGCCAGTTGCAGAGGCAGATAAGCTCAAACTGACCCTAGGATGGAGCTCGGAGGCAGATCTGGCACCCTGGGATGCAGCTGGGATGCGGGAAGAGGAGCAGAGCCAGATGCCTGGTTCCATGGCAGGTCTGTGTGCCGCTCACACCGCAGATGCCTGGGAGGGAGCTGCTGGTGCACGTGCGTCCCCTCCAGCTGAGGCCACTTTGTACCCTGAGCGTGCCGCTGCTGCCGAGGGTCCTGCTCTGGGAGCAAAGCTGGGAGCACTTGCTGGTCCTGGTGGGCAGATCCTGGAGGACACCCAGCCACTGGAATTACCGCAGGGAGACGGGGCTGCTGCAGAGGGGGGGCCTCTGGATGGAGCTCAAGGTCTGGAAGTGGTGCAGGGAGAGAGGCTGGAGGCAGGGGCGAGTTTAGGCGAAACTCAGGATTTAGGGCTAAAGCAGGGCCATGATGACGGTGCATCTGCACTGGCCTCCCCGGTCTCCAAGGTGCCAGTACAAATCAGCACACTAAAGCTGGAAACGATGATGCAGGAGGATGTTCTCGTTCCAGATGTGCGGCGGCTAAGCGCTTCGGGACAGGGAGCCCAAAGCGAGCTTCAGGAGCAGGTCTCAGCGCAGGCAGATAAGGTGAGGCTTCACACTGCTTCCCAGCAGCCGGAGGAGAAGCCGCCGCATGTGATGGAAACAGAACAAGCAGCTGCTGGACCTGCTGAGCCTCCAAAACCAGAGGTGCCACCAGCGTCAACCCTTCACATGAGGGTCCGACAGGAAGATGCTGGAAACGACCAGTTGGGGATGGTCCTTGGAGACAGCTCACTGGGGGATGCAGCCAACAGCAGCCTGCAGCCTCAGAGGCAGCTCGTGGGAGAACAGGGCGATGACCTCACCGTTGGTCAACGGGAGAAGCAGCAAGAAGTTGGGCGGAAAATGAGCCAGAAATCCCAGCCCAGCCCAGGAGAGCTGGGGGCTGTGACTGCAGATGGGGCAGGAGCTGCCCCAAGGGGTTCTCCTGAGGCCTCCCCGGACCCAGACCACCTCTACAACGTGCTGTTCATCGGGGACTCCCACGTGGGCAAAACGTCGTTCCTGTACCGCTTGCACGCCGACACCTTCAACCCGCACCTCGCCGCCACAGTGGGTAGGTCTCCTCCAGCTCCAGCACAGCTCCACACCCGCTGGGGTGACCTTTCACGATTCCCTTTCCACCACCCCACAAGCTGCTGGTGATCATTACACCCATGTAATGATCATGCACGCTCATGCCAAGCATCTATACAACCTATTTGGTCACCAAGGACCAAATAGGACTACCAACTTCACACGCCTGGATGCTCACAAGCAGGCGATGCCGGTCCTCCTTGCCCTCTCTAGGGCAGCAATACCAATGGCCCTAGTGCTTTTCCCTCTGCTTTGCCTTTCAGCTCTCTTCTCCTCTCTTAACCAAACTGGATTTACTCATCGTGAAATTAGAGCACTTCCCCAAATCCAGCCCTTAAAAGATCTAGAAGCTGGAGGTTCACTTGGGACCAGCCTGCTTGAGCTGCAGCCTCAGCCCACACTTGCACCATGTGCCCTCTCCATCCATCCATCCATCCATCCTCTGTTGCAGGGATGGGCTCTACAGTATCAAAATATCCCTTTTTGTGTCTCCTAGGACTGGATTATCACGTCAAAAACCTCATCGTGGACAACAAGTGCTTTGCCCTCCGCCTGTGGGATTCAGCTGGTCAAGAAAGGTGAGCTGCCGTGCTGTCCGCTTAAGGAGAGCAACCTGTGGGTTTCTCTTTTTCTGGTAATTTACTGGAAATGAACATTATTTGTTTTGCTAAGCAAAGGAGGGGTTGTTTAAGAAGGGACTCTGGACAGTGTGTGATCTGATAAAGCATAATAAGGGAAGTAATTAAGATAAAGGCTGTTTATACGGCCTCTACGATCAGGATGGGAGCAAAATCTGGGTTTTGCCTTTTGTTGTAGACATGCGTTCCTAACTTTCCCACTGGGATTTCAGATTGCTCCTAGGCAGAAACATCCTTAGACCGTATCGGTGACCGTTTAAAATACCCACAGGTACCGCAGCATCACTAAGCAGTTCTTCCGGAAGGCGGACGGGGTCGTGGTGATGTACGATATCACGTCGGAGTACTCCTTCTCGGACACGCGGTACTGGCTGAGCTGCATCCAGGTGGGTGAAGCTGGAAAACCTCGTTCTGTCCCGAGGTCTGAGAACTCTGAGATCAGCATTTCCCCACCCGACCTCTGCCACCGGTTAAGGATGGACGTCCGGGGGTGACCAAGAACTTTGTAAAGGGCATTTTGCTTTGCTTTAGTTAGAAAATATTTTTTTCTTGGAGATTTTAAATTCAGATACTGACAATTGTCACATTTTTTGCAGTGTTCCCTGGGGTAATTTGTTGATAGCATCGTTATGCTAATGATCAACTTTTTAAAAATTAAAAACTGGAAAATGTTAAAAGTTATTTTTATAACGATTTTAAATCAAGAATAGCCCACTTTGAGTCCTGGGAAACAGGAGGCAACTTGTGTCTTATTAAAAAACTTCATGGCAGAGATTTCCAGTCCAGTACAAAGTCTGTGTTTACAAACAAACGCCGCAACAAAATGGGATGTCGCCTTGTTCAGTGCGTGTAAATCCCAGCCAGAGCATCTTCTGGAGGGTTCCTGAAGTCAAACACAAAGGTGACTCACCCGGTGTTATGCCCTGTTAATAGATCAGGAGAGATGATTTAAGGGGGAAAAAATTATCCCTTTCTTAAATGCTGTTAAACGCGCTTAAGGATTTAAGGTTTTGTCATTGGCCCAAATCCATGGGCATCCCTCAGGGTGCTCCGGGATGCTGCAGGCAACGTGGCCGACTGTGATTCGAGGGAGATCCGGTCGCGCTCCTGAGCCTCCCCTCTCTAATTGCGCAGGAAGGAGCAGAAGACGGAGTCGTTATTCTGCTCCTCGGGAACAAAACCGACTGCGCCGCAGAGAGACAGGTCCCCACCAAGGAGGGGGAACGCTTGGCCAAGGTAGGTGCATGGCCCTGCTGAAGCCTGCTGTCCTGCCGTCCCCCCAAGTTAAGCTACCCCCCAGGACAGCTAAGGGTGGTGCCACCAGCCCGAGGACCTGGGGAAAGGTGAAAGCCCTTCACCCGCCTTTTGTGCCTCGGCAAAGTGATCTCTGAACCCATCTTTCACCCTGCTTTTCCCTTGCCCTTTTAGTTTTGACTCAGCACCGCCCCAGTAAAACAGTTTGTGGAACCGGATCTATGAATTAAAATGCTTTCATCTCTGCTGGGAAGTGCTGCGCATCTTCCTAGCATCGTATAAATAATAAGCCCACCAAGCCCTACCTGTTTTAAAGATAGTGAAATGTTTAAAGTACGATTAATCCCTTCAAATGTAGGTGGCTAATAAAAATTAGGCGAGAAGAATCACACCTTTACCAACTTAATTTCAAAGTTTACGGGATTTGGGGCAGTATCCAGTGACCGGTTTTACAAATGGAGACACCAGGACAAGGGGTTAGATGCTGTTTTTATTTTTATCTTTTTCTTTCACAAACCTGTCACTGGCAGGCACAAAAGACCTGGGAACGTCGAGTTATGTCTCTGTATTCGCTCCACTAACGGGAGCGCATCCCATCTCGGTCCATCTGCAGTGTCAGCCTTTTCCTTGATACTAAATGTTGATGTCGTAGCTACCAAAAAAGCCGGATTTCACCCTCACATTCCAGTAAACCAGTTATTGAGTTATTTGTTTCCTTGAGTCCTTCTGTTTCCCCTTGACTGTGGCTGTCCCCTGGCCATTTACTCCCATATTAAGCTATTCCAACGCAAGAATATTACAATTCTCTTCGGGCTCTGTGTCTTCCAGGAGCATCAGCTCATGTTTTATGAATGCAGCGCTGCCTCGGGCCACAACGTCTCCGAGTCCATGGTCAGCTTAATCAGGTGAGGCCTGTGCTTGGGTTTTTCAAGGTGTCCTGAATTTAATGGCCTCCCTCCTTGTTTGGTTGGGTTTTTTTTAACTCCAAATGCTGGTGTGTTACTGTCATTTGAGACTCCCTCTGCCCAAATGGCAGGGAAAACTGGGAGCAGCGTGAGCATGGCCGGGATGAGCTGGAGAGAAGCGCTGCAAGACGTCTCCTGAGCAGTCGGCACTGCAAGGAGATTAATAAAAACCCTTCTCGGGATGCTGCTGATTTCTCCCTGGGCTGACTGAAATAAATTCTGTCTGTGATTTGATTTAGGTTGGCGTTTTTTAGCAGAGCCCAGGGTTCTCCAATCACGCTGAGCTGGAAGGCTCCTAATTCCTTTCAGCCCTGCTGAGCCTCCTTGACCAACGCTCGTCAAGACAAATCGCAAAGCAACGGGAAATAGGGGGGGGAAATATCTGGCTAATTTGCTTCCTTTTCTCCCAGGTCGCTCAAAGTTCGTGAAGATGAATTAAAAAATGAGGCAAAAGAGGTAGCAAAGCCACCCCAGAAGAAGAAGGGCTGTTGCTGGTGATGGACAGACACCCCCCCCCTCCCCGTTGTGATCGGAAATGGCAATGACAACCAGAAAAGCATAAAAATAGCCCTGGGGGGGGACCACCTCTTCTCCCCATGTGTCGGCCCTGCCTGATGTCCCTCGGATGCTGAGAGCAAAAGCCGCTGCGGAGGAGCCGGCTGTCACCCGTCCCTGTCCCCACTCACCTGCTGCTGTTATCCCAGAGCACAGGAGCCCCCCGAAATACTTGTTGGGAAACTTTTTACCACTTTTTGGAGACAAAAACAGGCTAAGGAAAGAGGCAGAAAAGGAATCCGCCTGGATGCGAGATGCTGGAGCAATACTGGAAGCAGCAGGGAGAAAAACTGAGTCTTGGGATAAAAGAAAATAATACCAGGAGTCACTTGAAGACTCCTGAAGTGTATGAAATAAGGGGGTTTAGGGCTGTCGGTGCCACTGTGCAGCGGTGACTTTTGCTCTGGCTTTTTAATCAGATTGGATCTGGAACGATGAAATCTGCGGTATATCCTAAAGGCACTTTCTAAGTCCTTCCGATTAGGCAAAGCAAAGCTAATTTTTCTCTTTCCTGGTTTATCGTGCCAGGGCGCGTAACGGATCTTGACAGAAAACTAAAAACTGCTCCAAATGAATACAAAAGCCCCAAAAGCGTGTTCAGGATAATAGAGAGAGCCGTGGGGTGGTGGGATATAGGATCAGATAAATGCTTGCAAGAGCCCTTTTTCCTTGCATTGCACCCAGAACAGATTTTTTTTTTTTTTTTTTTGCACTATTGCAGGGAATTTAAGGTCGGGCAGGGAAAAGCAATCTGCTGCACCCTGCCCTTCCGCAGCCCCGCATCGGTTTTAAAACCCAGCCTGAAAAATCTAAACAAGCACACCTCACAATTTCAAGGCTTTTTTTTTTTTTTTTTCTTCTTTCTCCTTTCCACAGCTTGATGCAGAGCGCTATATTTTTGCAGAGGAAGACACACAGACTAAATAAACAAGAATACAAGCGTTACATTTCAGTATTTTTATATATCGCCTGCGTTGCCTCGTCCCCAGCAGATGTACTGAGATACTGCGCTTCCATGCGCATGTGGGGGAAATAATTCTGCTCAGATGGGCTTGCTTTTTGTCGCCGTTATTATTTATATGTATAGTATGGCCAAGTATCATAGTAGCCAGTTTCTGCTTTTTACAAAAATATAGTGACAACAAAAGTTGATTTACTAATAACACTATATAGTTTAACAAAAAAAAAAAAGGAATATCATTCTGCATGTTTCTGACTCTGTTATAGCTCAGCTTTCCAAGGAAACAAGGCTTAAGAGCTCCTGATGCCTGTGTACATGTACCTGGTTTTTCTTTCCCTGCTTCAAATGGTTTTGGAGCCCAGGGGCTGTTTTTAGCAGCCCCCCACGGGTAGCAACCGCTGTATGAATAAAGGCCTGAGTACCCGGGACTAATTAACACCCCCATTGATGGAAAAATTGCAGTTTAAGTTTAGTCTTTATCAGACGGTGACAAATCTCCCTGGGAGCCAGGTGAGAGCAGACTCCCCTGCTTCTGCTCGTCACGGAATTACGCCTTCAAACGGGGCCAGCTCTGTGTCATACCCAAAAAGCGCTCGGTGGAAAGGGTGGTGATCCGCAGACGGAGATGCACAGAGACCACCGCTGGACCAAGCTCATGCTCAGTAAAATCAGGGATACGAGCTTCCCCAGGCAGGGTAGGGTACAACTTTGCAATGATGGAGGAATTTCCGAGTCTTTTACAGGTGAGTTATCTCCTCTGCACACCCTGTCTCGCTGTTCTGGCACCTCTGTGCCACCAAAGCTCCCATCCCCTGTCCCAAGCCACCCTCCCTGGGCTCTCCATCCTTAAAAGACTTCCTTTTCTTAATGTGATACGTTCGTACTCCCATGCCATGTCCATCCCTCTTTACCGTATTTCATTATAAAATATTTTTAGCGATGGAGCAGCCTGAAGACCACAGCTCCTCAGGACGAGTTTATGCGGCTCCATTCAGAGCTGTGCCTGGAGTTGGGGTAGTTAAGAATAGGGTATTTTTGTGGTTGTTTGGGCCCATCTTCACTATTTCTGCTTTGCTGTTTTTATCATAAAATAATATAAATTCAACTGCAACTTGCGAGTCTGGCCTGTGGTAAGAGAAGCACCATTTCAGCCTAATTCATCCTAAAAGGCCCTTTTTACTGGCTCCGCGTGCCCCCGTGCAGAGCCGCCCGGCTGCACGTACGCCGAAGCCATCCAGCAGATCGGTTTGTCCCATCGCCTAAATTTGCTGGGATTATGTGCGGAAGATGCTGCTTGGCCGACTGGCAGCAGGATTGTGCAGGAAAACGCTTTTATTTGCTCGCAAAATAACGAGTTGAGGTCGCCGAGGCTAAATCCTCCCGTTAGATGGCAGCAAATGCAGGAATACCTTCAAACTGCGGTGTTGCCGCTGCAAGGGAAGACCAGGGAAGCTTCAATAGGGGCCAAAAGAGAGATCTGCAAAAGAAAAGGCTTCCCAGAACAGCAGACAGAAAGAAATGTCTGACTTAATTCCACTAGAAATCACGTCTAGGAAAAAGGCTTGAGTTTGTGCCCAAAGGTGTTGCAGAACACAAGCGTTATCCCCCTGCAAACCTCCCCTCCGCACTTGGAAACCAATTTTTTTATTGCCAGGTCAAGAGAAAGACCAGGAAGGCAATAAAACCTGTTGGGAAACGTGGTCAGCACGTTGCATTTGAAACCATCATTCAGCTTTAATCATTCACGATCCCAGCAAACGTTCCCACTCCACAATCAAAGGCACCGCTCATTTGCAAGCTGTTAAACGCACCCACCAGCGTCTGGAGGAGGATCAAGGTCTGAGATATTAATAGCAACAGGGAAACGCATATTTGTTTGGACCACAGGAATTATTTTTTTTTTGTAAATCAGGTTGTTTCCCTTTGAGCCATTTGTAATTCCTCGAGGCGCTTCGTGAGAAATAGAGGAGCTGCCCCAGCTCGAGCCAAGATTGCGGAAGATCTCGGAAACCAGCCCAAATTTAGCGGGCGTTTGCCACCGTCTCACTTTGATGCGTCCACCTGGAAAGCAGAGAACCCGGACAGGGTCCTGCCGAGCGGCAACAAACCATCAGGCAAAGCATTCGGTGCCCCAGAATTTCACCCCATTCCCCTTGAAAAGGCAGTAAAATCGGGACGTGGAGACCATCCCGCTTCCCGCGCTGGGATTGACAGGGCAGGAAACTCCAACCTGATCGGAGGAAGTACTTTTTCTCGCAGTGTTTAATTAAACTGCAGAATTCCTCGCTGCAGGAAGTTGTTGGGGCCGAGAACTTTAAACAAGGCTGAAAAGGGAGCAGAGAGATACCAAAACCACCCGTCACAGCCGTGACCAACAGCTGACTCTAAAAATGCATTTAATTGCAATTAAGAAGCAAAGCTGTGCCTGAGACCTCTTGCTCCTGCTTCCTTCTGAGCTTTTCATGCTGTGGGGTGGCTCTGGGGACCTCCACTCGCTCCATCTCCCAGCCCTTTAGTCCTGGAAGCCTTTCCCATGCTTTTTAGGGCTTTCCCACCCTTTTTAGGGGGTTAACACCCCGTGGGTCGTCACTGCTTGTCACTCGAGCTGCGGGAATAGGCAGCCGTGTCCCCGCGGGGCTGGGGGTAAGTGGGCTTTAGGGGGGCACTGGATGGGTCTTGGTGGGGAGCAGAAATGGTGCGCAGTGGAGCTGGGGGAGGTAAATGGGTCTGGGGGGGGCTGTTGTCAGGTCTGGGGGGCCATAGGGCGTGATGGATGGGCGCTGGGGGGGGATGCTGGGGCTATCTTGGGGTCTTAGGGGGTGCAAAGGAGATCTCAGGGGTGCTGTGGGATCTGGCTATCAAAGGATTTGGGGGTGCTGGGGGGGTCTTGGGGGTGCTGGGGGGGTCTTGGGGGTGCTGTGCGCTCAGGCAGGTGCTGGGGTTTTTTTTTAACGTTACTGGGGGGAGTCTGAGGGTGCTGGGGTTTCAGGTGGGTGTTGGGGGGTGTCTTAAGGTTCTTGGGGCTCATGTGGGTGCTGGGTGGGGGGCATCTTAAGGTGCTGGTGGAGGGTCTGAGGGTGCTGGGGGCTCAGGGAGATGTTGGGAGGGGCTTTAGGGTTAGCAGGGGGGTGTCTGAGGGTGCTGGGGGCTCAGGTGGTTGTTGGGGGGGATCTGTGGGTAATGGTGGGGTCATGTAGGTGCTAGGGGGGGTTCTCAAGGTGTTCATGAGCTCAGGTGGGTGCTGGGGGGGAGCATCTTAGGGTTCCCAGGGGGGTCAGGCTGGTGCTGGGGGGGGGGGGGCCTCAGGGTTGTTATGGGCTCAGGTAGGTGCTGGCGGGGTCTTGGGACTAGCAGGGGGGTGTCTGAGGTTGCTGGGGGCTCAGGGGGGTGCTGGGGGGGATGTCTGAAGGTAATGGGGGGTCAGGCAGGTGCTGGGTGGGTCTCGAGGTGTTCGTGGGCCCAAGCGGGTGCTGGGGGGAGGGTGTCTTGCCCGGGGGGGTGTCTGAGGGTCCTAGGGAAGCGGATGTTGCAGGGGGGTCTGAGGGTTCCCGGGGGGGTCTGAGGGTGCTGGGGCTTCAGACAGGTGCCTGAAGGGGAGCTGAGGGTGCTCATGGACTCGGGGGGGTGCTGGGGGTGTGTGTGTTAGGGATACAGGGGTTTGTCCGTGTTCTGGGCTCAAATCTATGCTGGGGGGTCTCAGGGGGACGCTGGGCTCCGGTGGGTATTGGGGGGTCTCAGGGCCACCGGGGGAGAGGGCTCTGGATGCGGGGGGGGGTCTTAGGGCCGCCAGGGTTGTGGGGGTGCCCGGCCCGGCGCCATGTCGGAAGCAGGAAGCGGGGGGGCGGCCCGGCCCGGCCCCTCGGCCCCCCGCGTCCCGCCTCCATCGCGGGCGGGAGGAGCCCGGAGCCGGGCGGCGGAGCGGGGCAGCCGCCGGGCGGTGCCGGGGTGAGGCCGGGGGCGGCTGACGGGGGGCACGGGGCCGGGGGGTCGGGGGGGAACTTCGGCCCCTCACGGTGGGCCCGGGCCGGGAGGTGGGGGGTGGCGGCTCCCCGGGCCTGGCGGGGCTCCCCGGGCCTCAACCAGGCCCTCGCCAGGCGCCCAGCTGCGGGGGTGGGGGCTGTTTTCTCCTCAATTTACTGATTATTTTTTTTAATTAAAAAAAAAGAAAGGCTCTGGCTGGAGCTCCTCTGCCTCAGAGATTAATAAGGGCGATGCCGTGGGCCTGTGGTGGGGTGCAGGCCCCGCTCCCGAGGGCTTTTAGCCCAGAGCTGGGACCTGACCCCCCTGAGCAGGGCCGAGGGAGGCGGATTAATGGTGTTAAAGCAGATGAGAATGGGTTTTTTTTAATTATATCGCTGTTTCAGGTTCACCAGCAAGGCAAGCAAGCTTTCCCTTTTAAAGACTCCTGCGACAGCGTTTCTCTCTAAATATTTATCTTTCTAAGGCCTGGGTTGGAACACCTCGCTGTGCATCAGGTTTGCGGGTGGGACTGGGCGCTCTGGTCGAAACCCGTCAGGCTGAGAACCATCGCTATGTATGTCTGCAGAGAGAGCTGCTTATTCCTCCTAGGGTGGCGGAGTTTATAAAAAAATAGCCCTAACATATGGGTTCCCTCGTTTCAAAGGCCTGTCTCTGAGGGGCTGCTGTGTGCAAGGGATAAGACTTGCTCAGTCTGTGTGTGTGATGGCGGAGCGGGTACAGTAGTCTGTTGTTATTATTTTGTCGGTTGTATTGTGGTAATAGGAAGGGAAATAATGGGTTGTTATTTGTTTTTTAAGGCCTCATCTGTTCTCAAAACAATGTGAGAGCCCAATGCCTTATTTCCTAGCTGAGGACCTTGGTTACTTTTGAGTTTGCCAAGGAGCTGCATTGGGTTTTTAGTGCCTGTGACTTGCAGGGGTTGTCTACAAAGGTGTTTGTTCAGAGTTGAAGACAAATGGGGGGGCGGGGGGGAAGATGCATCTCAGCATTTTATCCTAGCGGGATGCTCCTGCTGTTTGGAAAGGGGGAAATCACCACATTTGACAGTATTTCTGTTTTAAGTGGTTCCAGGCAGATTCTGTAAGCAGGGAAAGCTCGCTGAAACTGCTGGAATTCAGCACAGGAGAACTTCACGGGCGAAAGCTTTGGCACACGGGAGCCTGAGGAAGCTAGATAACCTTTCAGACCATTTAATGCACCAGTTGCAGCATCAAGGCAAACTAGGGTAATCATAAAAGCTAGGGGGAAAAAAAAAGGCATTTAATGTCCTGCAGATGTGCTGGCTCTTGCTTGTTATATGAAGCAGGGTATTACATAAATGAAAGAGTTTGTAAAGCAGTGTATTGTTTTCATAGAGCCAAGTGCATGCCAGGTGCTTTACAGACAAGAAAAGGTTCCTGCCTTGGAGAGCTTACGATCCATAATGAGATATTATTGATCAAACCTGGTTTAGGGCAGCTTTGCTGGCCCATGGGGCTGCTCAGGTGGTAAGATCTGGGACAAATATTTGCATGGAACGCAAGGAATGTCAGTAGAACAGGGCCAGGAGCTAATTAACCTGGCAATGTAGTGCAGTATGTTCTCATTGCGTGCTTGGGGTTAGGTTTTAATTTGGCATTTTACTCTTTTGGTGTTTCTAAGGCTGTGGCTAGAAATTTGACACTAATGTTAATGTAACATCTGACATTAACTGCTTGAGTTGGATGCTTAGGCAGCTGCTGACCAAACAAATAGGAGTTATTTTTCAGCCAGATAATTTTCCTGATCTGATTCACCATGTGACCACATAAACAAATGTGCAAGAGCAGAACAGGGAGTTTATCTGGAAGGGAGAGTCCTGTTGAAAAGTGGTTGGTTTTTTTCTGAAACTACACTCTAGCACTGCAGGAAAAAAAGATATAAAATGCTATGGTGTCCTGGTGTGAGGTAAAACAGAACCAATTTTCTGTCTTGTAATTTTACTTTTTAGCTGGGCCTCTTCTAACTGACTAAACTCTGAAATTAACAGCATATTGTTCAGAAACTGTTCTCTCTCAGAGTGATAAGACCTGATTATACCAAGGGATGGTACGCAGAGAGGCTCTTGCTTATACTTGCTGCTATAACAACTAAGGTCAGCTAATTTCGTTATTTGCCCCGTTAGAGGGTCAGAAGTGGAAAAGCCTAGAGGGGTCCCACCTGTAGGGAGGAGTGGACAGGAGAGGTGACCCAAACCTGACCAACAGGGGTGTTCCATCCCATCTGCCCCACGCTCAGTATAAAAGCTGAGGGATCAAAAGGTCAAGTCTTCTTTCTTCAATGGCCGACGTCCGAGGAGGACCCTGTCTGTTCGTCTGCCTTTGATCCCGATCTGAGCATTCCTGATTCCAGATCCGGAATTCAGCTCCTGCCCATCACTGTCTCCAGTCTGGGACTTTCCCTGTGCCTGCTGGTGATGGGAGGTCATCCTAGGAGCTGGATACGGTTTTGTGTATATACTTTTTAAAAATTTTATTATTATTTATTATTTAATTATTTATTAATATTTTTATTAAAGTAGTTTAGTTCTCTTTCTAAACTCATACATCTCCTTGTCTCTTCCTCTCCTCTCTTTGGAGGTCGGGGGGAGGGCCATCTGTCATTCTACTTGGCCAATCCGGCCAAAACCACGACACATGGCTTGGGTTCTGACTTGTAGGAGCCCATGGTTTAGGGGGAGAGCTGTCAACCAGTTCTTTAAAGGCAAATCAGATTTCAAGTTTGGTGAAATCTTATTTCTTGGTACGTACATCCATTTATGGCTGACTTGTCCTGCAGGAGCAGCCAGAATGAGTTACAGCAGAGCAAATCTAAGTTTAGGTAGCATGTTATGCAGTGCTTGTCAGCTTGTTCTCGAGTGAGCAAAACGGATCTGTGCTTTTAAAACGCCAGCTGTGCTGCGAGGTGTGTGCAGAGCAGACCTGTGTAAATAGTTATACAATTCCTGCAGTTCGGCGCCAGACTCCCTGGGGCGAGGTGGTGAATTGGGTGAAGCAGAACGCGGGATTCACGAACGGGTTGCTGGTGTCAGGGGGTACTTGGAGAAAAAGGGGCCTGATTGCCATTTTCAGCTGTGAGCTGGGTGTATCGGTTGTGCTGCTTGTGTTTTTTACATGATGATCCTCAGGCTGTGCATTCAGGGTGATGCATTGCTAAATTGTGTCTCTCCAGAAAGAGTTTCGGTTGTTCCAGTTTGATCCAAGTTAGTTTTCCCAGCTCAGAAACAAGAAGCAAAGCAAGGCCTCACAGATGCTCCCTTTCCCCCAGCAGTGTTTCTCTGAGGCTAAATGTCTCTCTAACGATAAGATTCTCGCATTGGCAGCTATTAGCTTGTCCAGCAGTTTCTTTGCATCTTTTCTTCAGCCCATCTGCTGCTCTTGGTATCGCAAGGCTCTGCCTTTGTGGCAGACAGGGGGAGCGGTAGAGGAATGCATTTATCTTCTTTTTTTTTTTTTTTTGGTCATCTTAATGTTGATCGCTCATAGGTGTGTTCTTACAAGCTTCCCCGTTGAAATTTCACGGTGGGAAATAATTTGCTGTTAAATGCCATTTTGTCTCTGTTTTGTATTCACGATGCTATTCTTCCTGTGGTATTTAGTTAGGTGGTATTTCTGCATCTGAACGACCTGCAGGCAAATTTTCAGAGGAACTAGGACCTTTCGTTGCCTGCAGAGCATGCTGCTATCACGTTACTGTTACTCAATAATCAGTTGGCCTGGACGTCATGTTGCGAAAACCTAAACAAATTGTAAACTGTTGAACTTTGCCCCGCATGTACTGCTTATTTCTCTATCATGTTCTTATTGCTGTCAGGAGATTTAATGAAAACAAACCTACGTTAATATAAGTGACTAAAATGATAGCGCAGGCGAGCTTAGCTTGGCCACTGCGTGTGATGATCAGCTTTGTATTGCCGGCTCTTGTACTTGGTGAGCAATCGCTTTATGGGACATATTCATTTGGAATAGATGAATAAATGGAGTTTCATTGATTTCTGGGAAGCTTTGTTCATTTACATAAGCTGTGAATCTCAGCCGGTTCTTCTCTTGTCAGGAAATTTCACGGCTTCTTTCAATCCCAGGGAGATATTGAACCAGCTGAGACTATTAGGATTGCAGCTAGATGTTGTGCCTCAGGCTGTGAACAGGTTTGCTCCGGAGAAGCCTTCCTTCTTGCCTAGACATTGCGACGTTCCTGTGATCTCTCTGCACATGCTGGTGTTGAGCTGTACGGCTGGAGTGTGTTTTCTGTTAATGTACTGAATCTCTCCGCAGGGATTTTTCATCGGAGGCCATGGAGCTTTCGGCCAACGAGCTCAGCATCTATGACAAGCTATCGGAGACGATTGATCTAGTGAGGCAGACTGGCCACCAGTGTGGGATGTCAGAAAAAGCCATTGAGAAATTTATCAAGCAGCTCTTGGAAAGAAACGAACCCCAAAGGGGACCTCCGCGGTACCCTATCTTAGTAGCACTCTACAAGGTAAGGTGTCTTTTGGGCATGAGCAGACCATTTGGAGGGTCGGAGTTCTTCTTTTGCACCTGAACCTTTTATTTCCCATTGCGTTTTCTTGATGACTTTTTGTGAGTTCTTTATTTAAAAAGCTGTGAAGTGTAGTTTCCTTCCTTTGTCCCACGAGCTTGTTTGAAAACAGAATACAGCCGACCGAGATTTGAAATTACTCATGTACATCGAAAGTTTAACATGTCAACACCTTCCTCTCCTTAAACTATTAAAGAATGAGGCTTGGATTGATTCTTCAGGCAAAGATTCCTAGTGTCAACACCCTCAGTGGAACTGTGAGGAAGGGAGGAGATTCTTAAAGTTCAGGGTTGAATAATGAAGCGATCCAAGTTCTGTTTCTGATCCTGTCACAAGCTTCTTGCCTGTCTTTATTCTCCTTCTAGTCTAATAAACCGGTTGCCGTGATGCTTGATGCTAGAAAAATGCTTTGAGACCCATAACTAAAAGATGCTGTAAAAGGTTTTGCAAAGTGGGTGAAAGGATGCTATTGTTAGGCAGGTTCGAGGTGTTTGCTACAAGGATGAAAAGCTTCCCACTGGCATAATATTCAGTAATATTTTAGTGTCATCTGTACAAAATCATTGGGATGGTTTCTATTTAGAAAAAAAATCAAGCTTTCTTCCTCGTGTCCTATAAAAAGCTGTAAAATGAGGCAGGAGAACAGGAGACTGGAAGCTTGAACTTTTGGCTTCTGTTCTTGTTTTTGTTGTTGATTCACTTTGACTTTGGCCAGGGGGCGAAATGCGTCATGTCATCTCTTTAAGGCTTATTTGGGATTCTGGTATGGAGGAGGGAGCTGGTGCCAACTCTGCCAAAGCGTTTCAAGGCTTGACGGATGTTTGCAAAAAGCCTTGAAAACCTTGTGTAAGAGGTATGGCAGAAGTGCGAGCTTTTATTTGATTAGGTGGGAGGAATCGGAAGTATCTGTAGATGATCCTCATTGGTCTGGCGCTAGATTACTTGCAGTGCTAAGATAGAAGAACAGAGTTGTGTGGCTTGGGTTTGAAGGCTGCTTGATTTTTGTCCTTGGACACCCCTAACAATAAAACTGAGTGACAACTCTGTGTACGTAAATAGCATTGCAGTTGAACAAGGAGCCACAGCAAAAATGTGAGTGTTCCTGTTACAGTACGCAGCCACAACCCTCTGATACCAGCCAGAAGGTGTGTCCTGTTCTGAAGACACACCAACTCACTGCATATAATTAATTACATGCCTCTTTTCTCTCGCAGGGCCTGCTCACGCTGGGATTGGTCTTGCTGACTGTTTACTTTGTGATCCAGCCATACAGCCCGCTGCCACCCGAAGCTCCGCTCTCCAGAGCCCATGCCTGGGGCTCCCTCATCGGTCACATCCGGCTGCTCTCTCTGCCCATTGCCAAGAAGTACATGCTCGAGAGTAAGGAAACGATTTCTCTGCTGTAACATAAGCCTAGCAAGAAATACCAAGTTAAATATCAGCCATGCGAATCATTTGAGTGTCTCCCTGGGCACCAAATAACAAACGTGTTACTGGCATGGCACCATGGTTTTCTCTTTTCCTACCACTGTACTTAAAAATAGCATCCTGAGTTCTAGCTAGGGCACTTTTCCTTCCGTTCACTGGGACTGAAGCATATTTTGTCTCTAACTTCGTTTTGTTCTTGCACGTTCTCTTTTTCTTGCTTTTAACACCTCAGGTTTTTTCTTCCACAAGAGTTCCCCTTCCTCTAAAAAGATCTCTTCAGTTCTGAGAATCATACTGAGTTATGCTGGGTAAATGTCACTTTTTTTTTCTCCCCCCCCCCGAGTAAGCAGGCAAAAACAGTTTGTCAACCAAATCTTGGTATCTATGAGCAAAGTGTAAAAACCTCAACACGTGACGAGGAAGGGTAGTTTTTGCCAAGTGGCATGTTGGGAAAGGACTGGGGGCTTGAGAGCTAGGGCGTTTATAGCAGTTAACCTAACATTAAGAGTAATGTGTGTGTGAGGAAGCTAGATAAATGGCTCCCTAATGAGGTGGTCCCATCACAGGAGAGCAACATAATAGATTTTCCGAGGCTGGCATAATAGAGATGGAAAATTTTGAGTATTTCTCATTCTCAGTTAATCATTTCCACTGACTTAGGCTGGCAAATGGGTGTAAGCATGGGCTCTGCCTCTGATAAAATACAAAGACTGTCAGTGGTGATAAAGCTGTGAATTATTTTGAGCAGGGATGTGGCACAATGTTGATCGTCTGTCGGCTCACTGTAAAAACAAACTCCTGTATCCATGCCCTCGACGGGTTTATATTTAGCTTCGGCAGCTCATTGTGTTGGAGTTGCCTGTTCTGGCTCTGACCTTCCTGCCGTAGCTAAAAAGGGCGCCCTGAAATGCCAGCGCCGTCCTGCGTTTTCTCTGTGTGTCTCCCTCTCTTCCGCTGACACGTGGGATTTCTGTTGGTTTGGGCCCGTATGGGTGGGATGGGGTATCCCCCATTGTTCGTCTCCTTCCTTATACACTGGCATCTCTCACAGGGAGGAAAAAACAAAGGCGAGGAGATGGCTCTGATAGCGACTTGGCATTTGTAGCCTGCGTATCTACTGCATTTCAGCCTTGACATGAGTGAAGACCCCTCTGCTTCTGTATGGAGGAGGAAACCAACGTGAACTTTAATGTTCCTATTTGTTCAGTGAAGTTTTGTTCAGAAGGTTGGTAGGTTCTTCCTTTAGATGCCGCCAGGCTCCCTTGGGTGGGGAGAGCCCAGGGAGGTTCCTTGGGACAGCAAAAGGTTTATAGGACAAGGGCTGCCTGAAATCACGAGCCTGTTGCTGTGAAGATAAATAAGAGCAGGAGCAAGTCTGGGCTACTGATGGGGAAACCAGCTGAATGGGGAGGAGACAGGGAAACATCCAAAGGAGCAGGGCAAAAGGGAAGGATGGATGGGGAGGAAGGATGTGAGGCGATTGTTTAAATGCATATAAAACCCCTCATACCTCCATGAGTCCCGGAAATCTTCTGAAGTCATGAGCAATAGGGTGGACAGCAAGCGAGCTCTGGGAAAAGGAGGGGAGGTGCAGAGGGGATGAGGCAGTTGCCGCTCTGTTTTTCCAACAGTATTAGGTGTGGTGGAAACCATAGCATGTCCCAATTAACATATTCGCTAGGGGTGGCTGGGGTAATTTTGATCCTGCCTCAGCAAAAGAAAGTGGACTAGACTCTGGTTATTGGAATGGGAGAGTGCAGCACCCAGCCTGAACCTTGGCTGGGATCCTGTGGGAATCCCTCACGTCCTGGCTTCCCAGCAGGCAGCTGCGGCCCCCGGGGCTCTCCCAGCATCCGGCTGTCCCAATGGCGCTGGTGTCAACTTCACGGCTCGCTGCTGAGTGGACCATAGTAAAGCCATCCAGCAGGGATCCGGAAGAGGGAGCAGCATGGCCTGGGGCTGGGGGGCTCCCGAGCTGTCTGTCAGCCCTGCCTTGTGCATGATGTGACGTTTTGCCCTTAATTTTGGCCTTGTTGTCTGCTGAAGGGAAGGGGTAGTGCTATGGCTTGTCATCCTGTTTGTTGATGCGAGCATAAGGCCGGGAGGTTTTGTAAGCAGGCGTAGTGTTCTCTGGTGCGTGATTGCATAGGAGATGGCACTGTCCAAGGAGACTGAGCAGCAGAGAAAAGCACTAACGAAGGGACTCGATGTACAGACGAGTCCTTTCTCTACGTAGATCCTGGTAGATGAAAATTTTGAGGGGGCTGAGGAGGAAACTTGGAACTTTCTGTGCTTGGGCACCAGTTCAAATCCAGCTCGGGCTGTTCTTGTTGAAAGCCACCTGTTAGCCGTTCGGAGGCTGCCTTGGCCCACCGGCAGCGCTGGCAGGCTTCCCCTGCCTGCGCCGCCCAATGTGGTGCGGACGGAGCCCAGTCGTGGCCAGTGTGGGCGCATGGGTGGTCCAGTTTGCTTCCTCCGGGCTTGAAGCCGCCTGGGCAGGCAGGGACAGCCCGCCTGCGTGGGGATGTGCTCTGGGGCCGTGCTGTCCCTCCTGAGCCTGCCCACAGCAGCTTTCCTGTCTCCGGGATTGCAGGTTGGAGCCTGGTCTCCTGGTAGATGTGGGCTGAGCAGGCAGGTGTGTGTTGCAGAACAAAGGGAGCTCGGATGCCTGGTTTTACCCCAAGAGCCAGAGCCCCATGTTAGAGTAGTGGTGAGGCTTTGGGAGGAGCGGGGGTGCAGTATACTCAGGGTGATCTGCCTTCATCCCCACCATCATCCTCGTCCCTTCCACCCCAAGAGCCGTGCTGTGGATAACAAGGGCTGCCTGTCTGTCGGTGGCTGTGGGTGGACCTTTGAGCGGCCAAGGT
This sequence comes from Larus michahellis, assembly GCF_964199755.1. Lineage (NCBI taxonomy): Eukaryota > Metazoa > Chordata > Aves > Charadriiformes > Laridae > Larus > Larus michahellis. The sequence goes on from NC_133916.1 coordinate 2,708,045, forward strand.
GAGGAGCAGTGTCCACAAAGCTCTTGATTGCATTAAGTTTATAGGATTAGGTCCAAAGTAAATTTCCTTTTTGCCTGTCTCTCTGCTCCGTTGCTTGCTGGCTTTCACCCCCGGACCAATTCCCATATTAAAACTAATGTTCCCACCCTTTGTTTCTTCAAAGCTGACTCTTAGACCCTTGGCCTTGGCGTCCATGCCTCTTTTTCAGCTGTTTTCCCAGGGCTAGGAACTGAGGGCCCTTCAGTTGGGGAAAACTTCTGCATAAATGTGGTTTGCATTTGGTCTTCCTGAGCTGGTGTTTACGCAGAGCTTGTGAAAGCCCCAGTGCTGGGTCACGCTGCCTGCTTTGGGCTGGAGGAAACGCCTCTCACCACCACGGCCTGTGGCTGTTGACCGGGTAGATCTGTGCTTCAGGTAGCCCCCAGGGAGGCAGTGGGTTTGCAGACCTCTGGGCTCTACCTCCTATAAGGAACATGGTGGATTTTGGGTGGGCACATGGGTTGACCTTCTGGTGCTGTCCCAAGGAGAAAGTAGGGCCTATGTAACCTGGATTCGTTTCTCTTCTCTGACATAGGCTGGGGTGGAAGTGTCATTCCCTCTGTGTTTCAGTTCTTTGGTGGTAAGTAGGGGTGCAGGTACCTCCCTCTCCCTGCAAGCATTAGGAAATAATATAAAAGAAACACAGAATGGTTTGGGTTGGAAGGGACCTTAAAGCCCAGCCAGTGCTACCCCCTGCCCTGGGCAGGGACACCTCCCACCAGCCCAGGTTGCTCCAAGCCCCGTCCAACCTGGCCTTGAACCCCTCCAGGGATGGGGCAGCCACAGCTTCTCTGGGCAACCTGGGCCAGGGGCTCACCACCCTCACAGCCAAGAATTTCTTCCCTAGATCCCATCGAAATCTCCCCTTTTCCAGTGTAAATCCATTCCCCCTTGTCCCATGGCTCCCCTCCCTGATCCAGAGTCCCTCCCCAGCTTTCCTGGAGCCCCTTTAGGGACTGGAAGGGGCTGGAAGGTCTCCCCGGAGCCTTCTCTTGTCCAGGCTGAACCCCCCCAGCTCTCTCAGCCTGTCCCCACAGCAGAGGGGCTCCAGCCCTCCCAGCATCTCTGAGGCTGCCTCTGACCCTGCTCCAGCATGTCCATGAATGAGCTCTCAAAGTCTGTAGTAATTGGAGCCAAACGAAAAGGGGTTTTCTCTCTCTCTTTTTTTTTTTTTGTAGTTTTAAACCCACAATGGTGATCACCCTACTCGTTTTTCAGTGGTTCTTCCCTTCACAACTGTGTGACATCTGTATAGCTTTGTTAATATCTAAATATGAATTTTCATGTCAACTGGTTGATGACTGTTTCCTGCAAGCCACACAGAGCAATGACGTGATGAGCAGAGCGTTAAGTTGCTCTTACATGAACCTGTGTGTCTGCCTATGGTAAATTCAGTCCTCACAGCTCAAAAACCTCAGCAGAGCAGGTCGGGCAGTGGCGAACAGGCTCTCATGCAACAACGTGACAATTTGCTCGTTGTACCGATAGCAGGCGTTTGTAACGACCTCAAGGAAAATCCAACTTTGCTTCTGATAATGAGACCCAGTCCTCACCGCATACGTCGTACAGAGTTCAAAATCAACTGGATCGGTAGCTGCTCAGCACACCTAAAATCAGATGCAAGCATATACATAGCTCAGTGTTGGAAAAGGGATCCTGTGCTAGTTGTCCCTAGCTTGGAGAAGACTCCTCGTGTTAAATATTCCTTTTTGCCGAGACCAGTAGGGCTAAAATTATGTCTATGGGTTTTATATGTAATTTATTTTAGAGAAAGGAACCCTGCTGGAGGAACTGTGTTTAAGCAACGCCTTGTAAATGGCCTGTCACTGTCCCGTCCCAAGGCCTGCTGGGTGCCTTGGGGACGGGTCACAGCAGGCTGGGTGTCTGGGAGAGGACGGCAGCCTCTGCCTCTTGGCTGGCCACCTTCCATTTAGCTGGAGGCTTGTCTTGGCGCCTGGCCAGGTCCTGGCCGTCTTTCTCATCTTAACCCTTCGCAGGCAGCCTGCAGTGGACCAGCCACTGCCGCGTTTCTCTTCGCTTCTCACACTCCTCTCCTCCCCTCTTACTTTAGCCCTGAGGTGTGTTCATCCTTGGCGCAGCTCCGTGCAGAAAGGCAGCATCCAGCACGCCTGCCTTACGTGAGGGTGGACTTTCTGTTTCGACATGGGCTTAAGCGCCCAGGTATTCAGCCAGTCTTTCCCCGTGGGTTTTGCAGCCCACGCTGCGTCTGACCTGCTGGGTTCAGCGATGCGTGAGCCCGAGGAACATGGGCCTGCGCTGAATGAAAGGGTTGCACAACAACGCTGCTTGGGAGGTAAAGCAGGATCTGATTTCTAACTTCGTGCTGCCTTCAGCGTGGCCTTCTCCTCTTGCTCATCAAGGATCTCACTTTTTTTTTCTTTTTTTTTTCCCCCACTAAGCAAAGTTAAGCTGGTTTGCTCTTGTTTGTGCGTATTTTCATGCACCCGCTCCAGGGGCTGGAGCGTTTTGAGGTGTATGTGGGTTGCAGCACTGTGCAGGGCTCCCTCCCATCGCTGTACAGCTGCCAGTTTATCTGATCTCTTTTTGTGTGTGTGTAAACAACCCTTTTATAATATAACCTGAGAGTGACCAACAGACACGTGTGTCTTGGCTCGTTCAAAGGGGGGAAAAAAAAAAAAAAAGGCTGACTTTGCAGTGCAGGGTGGTGCCAAGCTGTTTTTGTATACTGCTTTACTTTGGCCTCCGTTCAGCCAGTGGACTGTTTGTTTGCATTTACTGACAGTAAACTAACTCCAAATCATTGTGGTAATCCAGAAGATGAAAAACTCTTCCTTTTGCTTCTATATTTTGATGCCTCCAGAATTTCTTGTTTCCTCATTTGCAGAGCAAGCGAATTCTCGCTTTGGATTTGCTTCCCTGGAGAGAGAGCGAGCGTGCCGTGCGTGGCCTGTCACAGAGGCATTTAGCAGCCTAGCAGAGCCCTCCTTGCGCTAGTGACACAGGCACATCAAACCTTTTACGGAGTGAAGCCACCTTCGGGCAAATGGCAGCAACTGGGAGGGATTTGCTTCCAAAGTGTGCTGTTCCTCCGAGCCAGACCGCTGCTGTGGACGCTGCCAGAGCAGCACGAGCTGCCTTCTAGGGCACGTCACCAGCGGTGCAGGCTGGAGTGGACTTTGGAGGCTTTCCTGACAGCTTGGTCCCTGCCTTCAGTTTTCTAGATTGGTAGGTGCAGATTTCTCCTGGAAATAATGCTCTTTTGCCCCAGTGGACTCTGAATTCCTCTTGGGCTAGGCTGAGCAGACTTGATTTCACAATGTCTCGTTGGATCAAAATCATTTTTGTGCTTTGCTAGAGATTGACTAATCATCATTTGGTTGTTTGACCAGCCGTTACCCATTAGTGAAATGAATGAGTAGTTCTTCGAGATGTTGACTTTTTACCCAGAACAAAAGTAGAAGTTTCTTGATGGGTTTGTTTGTAGCTGTTATTTTGTTGCTAGCTGTTCCTAAAAATGCTGTGAACCAAATGGGGAGGTAGTTTCTTCTCGTGGCACAAATATATTAAATATAGTCAGAGCTACAAAAAAGTTCCATATGAGAAAGAAGTGAGGATCTTGTGTTGCACAGGGACCCTCTTTGTAGTATAGATTTAAAACCCCACTGTGATGCATTCCTTAATCAGGACTTCCACACTGTAATTAATAAGCACTCCTTATGATTCCTGTCTGACTTACTCAAGAACTCATCAGTTTAGCCTGACTTTGACATGACATTATAAATGATCAAATTAATTTTTAGCCTAGTGAAAAATTTCAGCAAGATGGAGCTTGGGAAATGTTGCTTTTGGGCCAAGTGCTGCCAATGTCTCCTCCGAACTGTGCCACACAGTAATTGCAAAGCTCTTAATTTCTACAGCTGTAAAGTAAGAATGATGAGATTTGCCCAGGTCATAGATTGTGATCATGAATTGATGTCCAAATTGCTTTGAGTGTTTAAAATACTGTTTTATCTTTCTATAAAGTCTAGGAAAGGGAGCGTGATAAGCATATAGTATGTCCTGCTGCAATGACGTAGCTTGACAAGTAACGAGCTACTCACTTGAGGCTATGGTATAGTATCTATAAGTGGTCTCAATGTGGCAAGTGGCTAGTCGTATCTTAGGAGTAAGAACAACCTGGCCTGCATATTCTTTGGCTGTCAAAGCAATAACAGTAGGTTATGAGCTGCAACTTCACTTCAAGGTTAAGGGCTAGACCTTGCAAATCCCTGTCCTTAAAATAATGGAAAACAGCACTGTAAAATCCAGCATCTGGAAGCTAGATGTTTCCAACTGGAGGGAGAGCTGCAGCCCTTCTGTGGTGATAGTAATGGGATGTCAGAGCGCTGAGGATCTTGTGGCCCCTTCATCAGTGGGAATTTTACAGGTAGGGTCAAATGCCTCTTAAAAAGCTCTACCCTATGTCAACCATAAGAATCAACTGGGAGTTGGGCTTTTGCTATGACAATTAATGGACGAGGTAAGTATCCCATGGTCTGTGTCAGATGCAAGTCCATGAAGGGTCTCTTTGGCCAAGGGGAAAGTGTGGTCGCAGACAGCAGAGCGTAGGCTGAGTTCTTAATCCCTTCTTTTGAAGGGTCTCTTCAGATCCACCTTGAAAAATTCCCTGTCTTTTAGAAATGTGCAGCTGAGGGGAGACACTGTAGGAGTGGACATCAGCATCTTCTCATTTTTGGATGTAGCACGTAGGAGCAAGGTTGTGGCTGTCAGTGCAGTGCCATAAATGTGTCACTGGGTTGGGCCCGGGTGAGTCCATCCCATCCTGAGCTTACATTTGAATTGGCCAATGTAGAGTTGCTCATGCTTTTTGAGAGCCCTGAGGTTTTACCTGCTCACCTACCCTGATTACAAGTATTTTTGTAGTTCTTGATGCTGTGTTGGATCCTGTGAGGGACACTCCAAAAGTGTTTTGGGTGTTAATGAGCATTTGCAGCCAGACTTGTACAATGGACCTACAAGAAAGGACAGAGAAATGTCTTGTGAATATTCAGCGCACAGGCTAGTCTTTCTTTAGAGCCCTGAGTTCATCTAGGCTTCCTGAAGTTCCCTGAACCCTCGTAGCGCTGGTCCCTAGTGAGGTACATGGTGGGAATGGGGAATAGTGTCATCCTAAGAGGAATCGGGGATTTGGAACCAACCTTTGCAGATTGTGGAGCTGCTTAGAGCATTAGGCAGTCCTCCGGGGAGCTTTCTTCTAGTTATCATGGGTGAGGGTAGCAACGACCTGTAAGGTCAGAAGACCTGGGGTTACTGCGAAGTCCTGGGGGAGTCCCCCTTCCCCTGGACCAGACTTTCCTGTGCAGACCTAGCCATCGCTCGCCTGCTGGAGGTTCCTTCAGCCTTGTATTCCTGAGTGCTGGGGAGCAAACCAGCTTGGTGGAGAGCCAGCAAGCTGCCTCAGCACCTGCAGCTCTACGTGCAGCAGGGTTTACGTTCTCAACACTTCATTAGGGTCAGGAGCAGCCCTTGGTTCCCTGTGTCTTGCAGGAGCAAAAGGTCGCCCGGCTACAGGGCTTCCCTTTGAACCTGCTGCAGTCGCAGACTGATATTTAGCTCTCCATATCGTCCCTAAAGACACCAGGGCTGTTGCTGAGGTGCTGCTCTCAGATCTATGTGGGCAAGTTTCCATAAGTTTTATTGCTTCACTGCAGTAAAACCATAGAAGCAGGGCCAGGTCTTCTCAGTAACCTCTTAGCTTCCAATCTGATCATCCACACCCAGCATCTCTGGGGTTGTGCACACACACCCCTCTGTAGTTCTGGGGACAGCCAAGAACTTGGGAGATCCTCTGTGAAAATGGCCAAGAAGGGCGGGGTACTCATTTGAAACTAATTGCAAGTTGAAAATTATTTTTCTGCAGAGTGGAAAGTACAGTCATAAACTCCTTCTAGCATTAATCATAGGCGCATTTTAAGGAAAGTTGTTATCTCTGTCTGTGCTGCGTTAGCAGCTGGAAGTCCCCAGCCCTGGCTCTGCTAGGAGTTATCCTGACACAGGGGAGGAGACAGCTCTTGTTCTGGAGAGCCAATAAAGCATAAAAGCAAGTATTAGGTGGGTATGACCGATGGGGAGCTGAGGTTCTGCTTTACGAACTGAAGGCTGCTCCTCAAAGAGGGGTGAGAAAGCACAAGCGCGGAGGAGAGGTTAGCTGAGACTGGCCCGCGCTTCTGTCGCGCAATGGATATTGTACGTGTCAATACTACAGCTGCTTTCCTGCACTCGGGCTCCGCAGGGATAATTGCACACGCCCAGCACTTTAACATTTGAATGCGAGTGGATGGGACCATCGTGTGACGGCTGCACGTGATGGTTGCACTGGGATGAAGAGTGTATCTTTCTTTTCAGTCTCCGAGCAGACTGTGCGTGCGCACAGACAGCGGGCTCGACTTAAACCAAAATAATCCCCCAGGGTGTCTGTGAAGGGTGATAATGTAAAAGGAATGCAGGGAGGGTAATCGAAAGAGAGAATAAGCATCCTTGGTAAAACTCCTGCTCTGGTCCCCAGTGTGCAGTTGCATGCCCTCTCCTCTGCGCCCCGGCTCTTCTCCCTCCCTCCCTGGGAAGGGCAGGCGCTTCTCGCTGCCCGTACTTGTCATGCCAGTCACACGCATGCTGGTGCACAGACTAACACCCTCAACAATAAATCTAAAAGATTAATTACCAAAAAAAAAGAAAGAAAAAAAAAAAAAGGGAAAAAAAAAAAATCCCACAACCCCACTTGCGGCGTTTGAAATGCGTCTCAACCCTGCTCCGCTTGGGTTATTCATGGGGAAAAGAAATAACCTCCTGAATCGAGCAATTGAGAATGCAAATATCCCAGCTTAGCTCAAAAGAGGAATCAAGCTCTATACTGTCAAGCTGATTAGCATCCCGTTACGTGGGGCACTGCCCTGAGCCCGAAGAGAAAATTTTGGGACAACTGTGCTTAATGCTCTGGGATGAGGTTTCTAAGTTTTGCCCAGAAAGAAATTATAGTATTGCTACTCCCTGTGTGATGAGACACCATAAGATATATTTTCTTGTTCTCTTCATGGCGACTGCCCTTCCTCTGGTGAGATCTTTCAGCCTTTTGTTTCCTGTCACTGACCAGCTGGTTTTTGTGAGTTGAGTTTTTTTGTTGTTGTAAAATTGAAGCTTTCTACAGGCAGTGGAACAAAGATTTTCTTTTTTCTCTTGTGAGCAGGGAGGGAAAGTACGTTGGAGCAGTTTCTCATGGGACTGGGACTTCTGCTCGCAATAAGGATTTTACACTTTGTTTTGCCTTTTTACCCCTTTCCCTGAAAGCAGTGTAGACGCGTCTTCCAGAAAGACTGGGAATTATATCCTAGTCCCTTTCAGTCCATACCCCGGCAGTAGGGTGGGAAATGCAGCATTTGGGAGTCGACTGGACATATTGAGAGAGGAAAAAAGCAAAATTAATCCAAATCTGCTCCTTGTTGTTCTGTCCCAATGAACGTAAATCCTCTAGAACATTCCTTGTTGTCTGTTGCAGATGTCGGAGGGAAAAATAAAACAAGAGCTTTCCTATCAAGCGCTGTTCATCAGTTATTACCCGTGTGCGGGAGCATGAGTGTGGCTGGAAGCTGCGATGGCAGTAACAGGCAGGCTGTGTGTGGTCTCTTTCGCCCCCCCTGAAAAGCTGCTGTGCGTCCACATTTCCCAATTTTATTTTTCAGACAGGTTTCACTGTCTCTGCCTTCTCACCTTTCCCATCCGCTCCATTTCCCGAGTGGGTGGCCTGCAGCAATGTCCGGGAGACATCAGCTCTTTTGACATGCGCTGGCACCGTGCGGGGGGGCGGGTGGGCCTGGCGTGAGGACAGATCTCTGGACTTTTTGTGTGAGGTGTGTCCTGAGCCTTCAGTTTTTCCTAATCCGCCCTGACAGATCAGGCATTCGGGTGGGTTTGCTGCCGCTGACAAAGTTAAACATCTCCCTGTCAGATTAAGGCTGTAGAACCAGGGCTGTCACTGCCGTGAAATTAAAGCCGCCTCCTTTTATTGTGGTGGCTGCTCCTGCAGATCCTTTAGCATGGAAATACATGGGGCGTTAGGCATTATCAGCTCTTCTTCTGTTCATTCAGTGCTGCAACAAGTCTCTTCTGTTAATGTTTACTTACTTTTTTTGCGCTGTGAGGGCTGTTAAGTTGGAGCAGGGAAGCGGGATATGGGCATCAAGTAATGGTTTCCCATAAAAAAATTGAATTTTTGAATATGTAAACATATGCAGTGTTCATCGTAGGCCAGTTCAGCCAATTGTGGTGTAACAGTGATTTCTGGAATTTGAAATGGATATAGCTGTGGTCCAGGGGTTTCTCGTGCTGGGCCTTTTCTCCCCAGTTCATCTTCAAGTCAATGCATGGGATGAGTGAAAACAGCAGCAGCACGTCTTGGTGAAATCCCACATTCCCCAGCATCTTCTGCCCGGGACAGAATCTTTCTTAGTTAATGCGGTGGTAAAGTGTAGTGATTTTAGGGATGTCGTAGCAGGGTTCATGGCATCAGTGCTAACCAGAATAGAGTTACTCTTTTCAACCTGGATCTTCTTTTTTTTTAAAATCTTCTGGGTGTCTCCTTGAGGATTGCTCTTTTGACTGTGGACTCATTTCGATTTAATTGCACTATATATAGTGGTCACCACCCTCCTATTGATAATGAAAGGGTAACTTAGCCTGTATGCCTCATATGTACAGAAAAGTGTAATTTCTGTAAAGCTCTCCCATTTCTCACAACCCCAAGCCTTATCTCCAGAATCTCCAGCCTGTGCTGTAAATGTTCTGTGACAAGTTCCCTGGCCTGGTGAAACTTGCTCTTTTTGATTAACTTACAACCATTGGAAGCTATAAGAAATCTCAGTGTTTCATATTAGAGAGAATGAGTTTATCATCGAGTCTGTCTCCTTTCCAATTCATTTTTGATCTTATTAAACACATTTCTCTTGTTTCTTCCCAAGAATGCCAGGACTGGTGGGCAGCAGGTTGCAGACAGAACACCTCTACGCTTCCTGCAAACTGCACAGTCTGTTCTGCTGTGAAAAGCCTTCAGATAGTGACAGACTTCGGAGAACTATCAGAAAAGCTCCAGAGGTCTCAGCCTTTTCTAATCAAGGTAATGCATGGATATGTCAGGCCAGATGATTAATCCAAACTCTTGATTAGCAGCACCTAAAGACCCCTGCCCAGTATTTTCAACCACAAACTCCAGCTGATAGAACATATATCTAAGACATTTAGCCCCAGTTTAAAGATGTCAGGGGGTGAGGAGCCCACTGCATCCTTAGCAAGTTGGTCCTCTAACTAATTATTGTTATAGTTGGAAACTTAGCGATTTAGATGGCTGTTACTTTTGGATGTTCTTTGGCAGGATGGAAATAGGAGAGGGAGAGAACCCCAGGCGCCCAGCTTTTATCTTTGCTTTGTGTCGTTTAAGACAGGGCAGCATCTCTCCTATGAAGAACTGAAGCATTTTCAGTCCCAGGATCCAGACCTGGCAGAGGTTATAATAGAAGAAAATTCAGCTGAATTGTGGAGCTGCCCATTTTTCTTTCCCTGGTGAGTCAAAGACAAAACCCGTGATAGATGCATGCGTCCCTTCTGCAGGGGTGCCCAGGCTTTTGGCCGATGTGAATTACCAGGTGCTTGCACGTTGCACTTTAACTGGAGGGAAGTCGTTTGATCCAAGCAGAAGACTTCTGCACTAAAAATGGAGTGCTGTGCCTGGGACTTCGCATATTTCTCCCCTTACAAGACAAAAATATCCCAGTGACGGCTCAGTCCTGTTCTTCAGGCCATATGTTAATCATCTGGGCTGTGGTCTGATCACCTGAGGCAATTGGTTTACATTTCTCATCGCTGCTGTCCGCCCAGTGGAAATCCTTCACCATTAGTGTTGACCAAGAAGAAATGGCATGATTTTAGCAAAACACCGAGAATTAACAGAAAGCCAGGGGATCCTGCAGTTTGTGTTTGGTTTCACGCAGGAAAAATGGGCAACCCTAATCCTGACCCCCTGTTAACTAAAAGCTTTTTGCTAAAGCCTTTAGTGTGGCTACAAGACATGTGAACTCCAAGAGGTGTCTAAGAGGTTTCTAAGATTAGAGAGCAACCCAGTTTATTAGCAAAGTCTTTTCATGTGGAGAAGGGTGAGAAGTAACGTGAGAAGGTGCCACCTGGTGTGGACCAGGCTCCCTGGCACCTCTGTAGGAGCAAAGGAGCAGTGTCCAAGCAGACTTGGAGAAAGGCATGGTGGAGTCTGCTTTGGCTAATGCTTAGATGGGATCTTCTTGCTGCACTTCTCGACTGCAGCACTGGTAGATGGATGATCAGGGGACAGAAGTATTAATCATGTCAAGACACTAGACAAAGATGTAAAAATAACAAGCCCCACCCTGCCTTTTCCAGTTACATTCCCTGGCCTAGAGAACAGACTTGGACTCCCCCCGCCTCGCCATGTGGTTTCAGTTATGGTTGTGTACAATGCCACCTCTCTGCATCTTTTGCGATTAATGGATCCGATCAATGACTCAGATCATTTTAAGGGAAGAGGTGGGAGGGAAATTAAGTTTAGAGATCCATGATGATCTGTTTGTTCCCTGTTTACATGGTCCTGCTGCCCGTGCCAAGATGAAGGTATGAAGGAGCACAGCTTTGGAAGCTGAGAGGTCGAATTCTGCGCCTAGAGGCTAGTCTGTCAGCAGGCTGTTTATCAAGCATGAATATTTGTGAAGAATTTTGACCTTGGAAGTAGCCTTTTAAATACAAGCATTATCGTTGCATGATAATTCTTTAATATGGGTTGTTTTGTTTTGTTTAGGAACAAATCTGTGAATAAAACTTGGATTCTGCAGGAATTTTTCCCCTCTTCTTCTCTGCTGTCCTTCCCCAAAACAGTGTCCTTGGAGAGCTGCTTCCTCATCCGCCATCCAGATTTGGGGAATAAGGTGAGAAATCCATCCCAGAGGTGTATTATCTCCCTGTCTGTGATTCGTCCTCCAGTCCCCCGAGTCTTTGGGCGATTTGCAGGATATTTTCAGCTGATAGAATCCTGGCAGAAGGGATTAGTGTGGTATCAGTTCTGGGACATCTCAAGGTTGCTGTACCACCCAGAAGTCGCGTCTAGTTTCTTTTGGGTGGTACCGGTACCCCGCATCCATCTCCCTCAGCAGCTACAGATGCCCGCGTGGTGTCCCAGCTCCTTTCACATTCACGTCCTGGCCTTGCTCTGTAGCTGGATGAGGGATGGTCTTTTTGTGCACGGTTGGGCAGAATTCATTGAAGAGTTGCATTTTAGGAGCGGTTTCTGGCAGTAAGTGTCACCCATTCTGAGATACCTGCCATGGGGACGTTTCACTGACAGTTCGGGCTTCTAGCCTGATCTCCTCCTCCGTTTTCTTGTGGGCTTTTTGGGTGTGGAGGGCCTGTATTGCCTTGGACAGAAGAGGGGAGGAGGACCCTTGCATGCAGCTGACCCCAGCTATGATCCGCTGGTAGCTGGGATGAGAAGCAAATCTGCGGTTTGCACTGTCTCACCTTGCGGCAGGGCAGTGACTGGCCCCTGGTTTGATCAGACAGACCCAAGGAGAGCTAGGAATGCTTTTGAAATATTGTCCTCTCATCCTAGAGCTACAGCCTGCACAGCCTCTTTGCTGTTGGAAGTGGACAGCTCACCCTGACTGTTGTACCTCTGGACACGTGCAGAGGACACTGTGAGATGTTCAAGGTGGAGCTGGAAGCTGGAGACCTGGGTGAGTACTGTGGCTGTAGCATGCAGGGTCTGGGAGATCCCTCGGAGTCAGGAGACTGCTTCCAACTGGGTCTTTTCTGTCTGACACCTCTGTGTGCCATTACCGCCTCCAAACTGGTGTGTACCTGCTTGTGTGGAGGAGTGACTGGGAGTTTGTGGCCTGGAACACAAACAACGGGATATGATGAGATGCTCGGTGTGAAAACTGAACAGTATGGGCCACACAAGACTCAATGCTCTGCTGGGTGTTACAAACCCAGCATGTCATTGAGGGCAGTGTCTTTCCAAAGAGCTTCTGCCTACCCCCATCGGTTCATGGGAAATGCGAGCAGTCGTTAAACATGGATTCCTCTAATTTGGCCTCTATTGCGTCTTCCAAAGGTTATGCCAGCGCAGATTACTGGACGATGAGCTTCATGGCCAAAGGGACAGAGCCGGCGGTTGTTTGTGACGGAGCTGCTAGCTAAGAACAGTGAGGCGGGAAAACAGAGCTGTTTCCAGGACAAGAAGACTTTCAGCTTTGAAGCCAAGGCAATGTCTTGAAAGCGATAGAGCTGGGGCAACTGGGGCAGGCAGCTTTGCCACGCTGCATGTTTACAGTGTTTAAAAATGACTGTTTTCCTGACCCTCGAGGTAATTCTTTGCCTTTCCTCAAATGTATTTTGGGAGAAGCTCAAGCTATTTATGACCTTCCCTGTCCCCTCAGGTAAGCCCTGGGTTTGCAGCAAAGGTTTTTTTTTTTTTCCATGAACAACAGAGGGATTTCTCAGGATGAGATTCACCTTGTGTCCTTTGTGGATTATGGCACTTCTGAAACTTCCGGGGGGGGTCTGGGAGTGGAGGGGGTGTGTGACATTGCTGTGTACGTTCCTCCTGAGGAGGAGGCTTTGAGCCTGTCTTGTCAGGCCAGCTCTATAAAGGGAATGAATTGGTGACGTGTCCCAGCTTCACCCCATCTCTCCATCACGTACGTAGCTGTGTGCCTCAGTAGTGTACCCTGTAAAGCCCATGTCGGCTCCGTGCTCCAGGGCTGAGATGAGCCTTGAAGCTTCGGGGCAGAGACCCTCACCCACTGCGTTGTTCTTGTACCAAAAGAATCTGTTCAGGCCTCTTCTTTGTGTCTTGTGGTCACTCTTCTGCGGTTCTCTATCAGCAGGTTGTGAGTGAATCAAATAGTGGCTGTGCTGCTTCTTTTTTCCCCCCCTTCGCCTCCTTTCCTACAAAAATCCTGATGCAAGTTTTAGTGGGGATGGTGCTGAGAGTGCAGTAGTTGTGGATGTAGATGGGGCTGGGTGCAGAGCAGCTCTGTACAAGTTTCACCTTCTGATCGTGTACCTGAGACACACCAGGGCTGCACCATGTTCATATGCTCCTTGCTTTGAGAGGTGCTGCCTGCGTTCCTGGCCCAGGGTACCTACGGGAGCACCCGAAAGTTTCCTCATCCCTGGCATTTTTTTTGCATCGACTTCTTCCAGACCTGGAACTCTGTCTTCAGAACGAACATTGGTTTTTCCTGAGTCCTTTCCAAGCTGCCTTCGCATGCTTCCTGTTGCTTGAGCACTGCTTTATCCAATGCCCTGAGAGAGGCTCGGTTTCAGTGTTTGCAGGCCGCGGATGCTGTGGTCCCTTCCAAGTCTGATCCTTTGGGTCTGATCCTGCTGTTGAAGATCATTTACAGATGTGTGAGGCTGAACTCATAGGCCAGGGCTGCGGTTCAGGACATACTCTCACACTTGTTAATATGGAATTGGGAGGGGTTTTGTTTGAAAGCAATTTAACTCTGTTCTCACGAGTGAGAACCTTTTCCTCTGTAAATATTTTAGGTACGCGTAAAATGACAGATTGGAAAAATGTCTGTCCAGCCTTTGTTTTTGAAAAAGACCAGGAGAATGGGAGCAAACGTGGTATTAATCTTATTAGGGCCTGACAAAAGCTGCCAAGTGGGATGACCACGTCTGGCTCCTGTACAAGCATAAGGCAGAGGCCAGCTCCTGCTCCAAAGAATTTAGTTTGAGGCCTTGACACTACAAACATTTCTATGCATAACCCTTGTTTTTCTCCTGTAAACGAATAAGAACAGCGGCAGCACCCATGTCAGCCTGTGTGCATGGCCCTCGACACTGGACAAACACGGACCAGATTTAATAGAACCAAAGGGAGAGAGTCTGACTCTCTTAGAAGAGAAAAGGACTGATTTAATTTGTAGCAAAATATTAAAGGGAATGGGATTAATAAGGCTTCTGTTAGTATTGTTAATGCTTGGGGTGTGTTTTACACTTGTGACACTACCTGCGATCTTGTACATGCCAAGACACACACACATGTGCACACACCACCCCTCTCCCTCCTCTTAAAGCCTGGGGCTTAGTTCATGGAAATTTGGGAGTTTGGTGATGGCAGAATTAGGGCCTTGTTAGTGACTGTTGCTATTTACACTTTGGCAGCTTCTCAAGTCAAATTCAAAGGCTGACGGGGTTACTTCACCTCTTACTGGTTTTGTACCTGGTCCCTTTCTGCAGAGCGTTTGGTTGGAGATGCGTGGGGAGAGAACCTGCTGGAGCCATTAGTGCTGAGATCGCAGGTGGTTTGGTGATGCTCTTCCTTCTAAGTGTCCTTGAATGTAACTTGTAAAAAAGCTGTGGAGACAATTCTCAAGTGTCTGCGAAATGCCTGTATTTTGTGAGTCGCACTTAAGCCATTGTGGCTGTCTGGCTCCTTTGGGAAGAATTGGAGAAAATGGATCGATTTACGGTTGCTGTTTAGATTGGGGGGAAAGGGGCGGTTCTAGGGCAGGTTTGTGCCTATTTAGCAAAAGTGCTCTCACGTATTGCTTCTCCCCTCCGCAAAGAGTTGCAGCTGGTTGGACAGAAGATGGTGAATCTGGACTGTTTGCAGATCAGCTTTCCAAGTGCACTTTATGGTCTCTGCATAAGTTTCCAGATCTGTGTCTAGGCGATACATTGCATATGTCCCAACCTCACTCCCTTTGGAGTTTACATCATTTGTTTTTAAACTTCCAGTATATTTTCTCTTCCTCTTCCAAAAGCTGTAAGGAATTAGCTGCTAAACTGAAACAGGAGGGCAATTCTCCTGCTGATAAAGAGCCGATTTTGGCCCTGGCCGCTGTTGAGTGCGGAGCCCCGGTCTGTAGCATGGCTTCTAGAGCAGCTCCTGTCTTCTGCTGCCAGAGAAGTAGTGCTAACGCCTTCCGCATCGCAACGTGGGCAAGGAGCCGGGATGGAAAACTCAGAGGTGAAGCCAAAGCGGCAAAACTCGGATGGCCGAAAGGAGGTGTTGACACCTTGGCCAAATGGCTGCAAGCGAGCCCTGGTCGTCTTCCTCATCCAGGGCTCTGGCTTCACAGAGCCTTTGCAATGGCTGCAGGAGGCTGTGGCTTCCCTAGAGTTCCTGGCAGCTCCTAGCGATCTGCTGGGGCTGGACTGGGGGGAACGTGGCTGTTTTCTCAGCTATCGATGCATTGCGGGACAGATGTGATCGGATGAGTCACAGAGGGTGTGTGTCCCATCGTGGTCTCCCTCACCTCTAGCTTCACTTTGACACTTGCGCGTATCCAAGCTGGTTTGGACAATCCCCCACTCCCCACCCTGCCCAGCTCAGAGGGGTGCTTGCTCGCTGCCTGCATCCTAGCTTTTTAAAAATCTGCTTGCGTGCTTCAGAGCTCTCTGCCTGGGAGCTGGGAGATGGACTCCTACTCGCCCACCGTGCCAGAGGCTGCAAAGCAGCTCTGAAATCACACCAGCGAGGCGCGGAAATCGGTGCTACCCGAAAAACCTCGTGGGCAGAGATGCGGAGAGGGGTCATTGCTCTCCTTGTCAGGCTGGAAAGATGGGCTGTTGCCTGTCAGCTGGGCAGGAGGATCGTGGTTTAAAGCTGGTTTCCAAAAGCAGGGGTCATTGACCTGTTGCTCTCAGTCAGTCCTGAACTCAGGGTAACTGAAAGGGGGAGAAAGGAGTATTATTATGTACTTCAGTACCAGGAAATCAGCATCCCCTACGGGAGCCAAGCTGCCAGTTTCTATTGATTCTTTTTTTTTTTTTTTTTCTTCTTTCTGTGTTGTTTTTTTTCCCCTCCGCACTGGCATTGCACACACAAATTCCCCCAAGGCAGCTCTGCAGATCCCAGCCTCAAACTCCCTTTGCAAAACCCCGGAGAGCTTTCTAGGGTCGGGTTTCCCGGGAATTTGGGCCTTTAGCTTCTCCCGCTAGTCCTTTTGCCGTAATGATCTGGCAGAGAAACTGGTTTTACTGGGCTGGATCAAAGCACCTCCCTTCTCTCGTGGCTGGCCTCCCCGGCTTTCTAGCAGCAAGCCTTGTCCACCCTTCCACGGCAAATCCTGCTCGCAGCGTGGGAACACCCGGAGCGAGAGGAGGTGAGGAGCAGGAGAGCATCTTGTTATTAAACATACGAGCTCTGTGAACACCAGCTGCTCAGAAAGCTGTGATCCTCCTGCCTTTAAACCCCTGTGTTCACACCGGGAATGCTGCTCCGGGGAGGGACATTGGCAGGGTCAGCCCAGTCCCAGGCTCGGTGGTCCATGTTCAGCCCCGGGGAACCGAGCGCTTTCTGGGGTGAGGCCAGTTTTGGTGGGGACGCAAAAAGCTTTTGCTTCCTGCGAACCAAACTTTCTCCTCTTCGTAAATTTTTTTTGTGTGTAGAACTCTATATTCTCCTCTTCAGGAAACTCCTCCTCGTAAAGGATAGATTTACTGTCCTGCTGAGCTTAAACAAGGGAGATGCTGGACTTCCCCTTTGCTTTGGAGATTCAGACAACTGACAGGTGATTTATTTTTAGCATTATCTCTTTGTCTGCAGGGAGGGGAGGCAGGTTATAAAGGCTCAGGGGTGCCAGGAGGTAAAGCTATATATGCATAAAGACTGTTTCAATGCTGAACACTATAAATTCAGTGGTGGATTAAAAAAAGAAAAAAAAAAAAAAAAGAATGTAAATATGCACTTAATGCAGAATTTTACGGATGGTCATAATTTAATATATTGCAAACTTTGTAAATACTTGGAAAAAGCCTGTAAAGTGTGTAAATAAATGAGATTTGTATGTAAGAAGAATAAAAAAAAAAGTTTTTACTTTTTGCAATTAAATACAAGTGTTTAACGCACCTTTTCCTCTTTCCTGCTTTATTTTCTTTTCATGTTGCATGTCTGCCACTAAGGGGTTATCTGACCCTTTTTAGGGCACTTTTTCTAAGCAGAAGTGTCATTTTAAGTGAAAAGCTGGAACACTTCAGTTTGGAAAATGTCGAAAGAAACACTTTGGCAAATGTTTTGTCAGTTTTAGCCTGGTTCCCTAAACAAAGTGGATGCAACAGCTCTGCCTGTTCCTCCTTCCTAATAACAGCCTCTGCCCGTCCTTCACAAATCCAGCTTGTTTCAGCCAAACCCTGAGGGGCAGAAGACGATGAGCTCTTAGAGGCAAGTAGAGAAAGATCCTGCTGCTCCCAAGACGATGCGTTAGCCTTGTTAGACGCCAGAGAAGCCACGCTGAAGACCCTCGAGACGTGAGTCAGTAGAAAACCTGGCTTCCTTGCTCCTGCAGGGAAGAGTTGGGCCTTCCTGGAGCCCACCAGCCTTGAGGCAGACCCCACACACCCCATCAGGTGTCGGCGTTCAGCTCCTGTCCCCTGTGCTGGCTCCTGGGGGTGCGGTGGACGGGCTGTTCTTTGAGTGAGCAGAAGGAAAGCCGCATTCCTCATGCGCTTACCTAATGCCGGCTGGACACCAGCTTGTCAGCTCCAGGGTGGGGCTTGGACCTTGGGCTGTTAATGCTTCAGACATTGGCTCCAGAAAGAGCTGTCGGGGGCAGGTTGGGGAGTTGAGAAATGGCCCCGCACCCCCTTTGCCAGCAGCCGCGCCTGACCTTGCCAAACGCATCGGCTGTTCCTCACGTTTCCCGCACCGGCCACGTGCCCCGGTTGTGGCTCCTCCAGGGCTGTTTTTCTCTTGCCCACAAGCACTGCGTGTCCCATTCCCTTGATCCTTGTTGCTGTGCTATCTTCTGCGAGGCTTCGTCAGGATGCTGTAGTGCCAGGGGCTATGTGGAGCTTGGCCCTTCGTCTCCATGTCACATTTGCAGGGAGCGGTGTGTGTTTTGGGGTCTTCTCAGCACTGCCGTGTTCCTCGTAAGCCATGCCGCAGCGAGCTGGCCCACAGGAGCTGGAGCCAGTGTTGGCCCTTGCTAGTTGTTTCTCCAGGTCTCTGGAGATGCAGCAGCAGAGCTTTGGAGGTGTCTCATGATGGAGACAGGTTTGCCTTGACCCAGATTCCAGTTCACCTTAGCAATAAATGGGAACCTCTCCTTTGACCAGATGGGTTGACGAGAGGTTGTTGAGATGTGAGCCTCAGACCCTGCTTGCAGAAATTGCACTGTTGAGAGTATGGTAGACCCTGGACCTGATGGAGATGATAATACGCAGAGGTAGGAGATCTGGGGGGCCGTAGGAGAGCTATTGTGTCAAGAGAGGTGATCCACAAAGGGAAAAATGGCAAAGCATTGCCTGGGGAGCCAGGAGGGGAAAGGGGGAGGCAGAGCCACCAGCATGTGATGAACTTGGCTCTGCCAGAGCTGCCCACCTGCGGATCCGTTCTAACTGCCTGCAGTCCCCCAGGGCAGCGCCTGGAGCAGGGCCGGGTGGTTGCACAATCTCCAATGGGGAGGAAGAGGCTGGAGGGTCTCTGCCGGGCAGTCTCCGTGGCAGGGTGATTGGGGACACCTGGTGCTGAGCCCCCCAGGTGTCTGCCTGGGGACGGAGCACAGCCTGGCCCCGCAGAGCCAAAGGCTGGTTATTCCAGCCAGCCCCGAAGGCAGCTGTAGGCTGGCTCCCCTTTTGGGGGGCAATTTCACCTCTGTATCCTCTTCTTCCTCTCCTGCTCACCCTTCTCCTGTTGGCACAGGGAAGGGGCATCAACCCTCTGCTTACCCGCCCCCCTTCCCAGCAGGCGGGGGGAGCCCCAGGGGGGCTATTCCCCAGTTGCCCACAGCTTTCTCCCCAACACGGCCGGGGCACAGGCTCAGGGCTGGATGAGGTGGGCTCTGGCTCCCAGCTGGGGAGTTCCTACGCTGCAAACCACTCTCAGCAGTTGCATCTTGCTGCCTTCGTTTCTAGACACAGCTGCGTTCCAGGGACAGGGGAGGATGGACCCTTGTGTAAAACAGGGCTTTGCCGGTTGCTTAGGGATGATGATTATTATTATAGTTTAAGAGAACAGGGGCAGGGGGTAGAAGAGAGGACCTGTAACTGAGGGCTAAGTCGACATCTGAGGGTTGGAGCGGCAGAGGCTGGGATGAAAATATTTCGATTTGGGGATTACGAATCAGGCACAGGGTCTGTCTCGGGGAGCGGACCACGCGCGCTCGTTGGCACCGGCCGTACTGCAGCTTCTCCATCACGGCCGATATGTGAGATGGGTGTGTACCGCGTGGCTCCGAAAGTCTGCTCTAATAAAGAAATACATTTCCTCCCCAATCTTCAAGCTGTTGGGTGTTCCTTGCTTTTGGGAGGTGCTTTAAATGTGACTGCCAGAGCCGTGGGCTGCTAAGAGCAGAAGCTGGCTGCACGATGCTGAGCTCAGGTCTTCCTCCTGTTTTCCTGTTGCTCACAGCGCTGGAGCTGAGCTGGTCCCTGAGCGATGAAGAAAAGCAGATAATCTTGGATGGGCACAATAAATACCGCTCCCAGGTCTCTCCTCCTGCTATGGATATGCTGAAGATGGTAAGTGGCTTTTCTTGCAGGGGAATGTCAGAGGGTGTTTGTGTAGCGCGAGCTTCGATCTTAATGCTGGGAGAGTTTTCTTTAGGGGAGACAGGGCAATTCCTCTGTAGGGTTACAGCCAGGCAGCAATGGAGGGGTTCCCTAAATTGCCTCTAAAGAGATGAGTTTCCTTTCACCCATAGAGTTGCCTTTGATTGTTTGTGGAAGTTCCTAAGTGTGATCCGAGTCCCCTGATGCTCTGTGCCAGAGCGCTGCAGGTCTCACTCATGGGAGTGCTCCTGGTGATGGGGAGCAAAGGCAGGTGAGACATCGCCGTGGGCTGGAGGGGGGATCCTGCCGTCTGGGGTGTTTGCCTTTGCGGGGCTTTTGTCTATGGGAGGGGACACCAACTTCGCACATGACAACCGGGTCACTCAGTTATTGGGGCTTTCCGTCGTGCTGCTGATCCCCTCCATGACTTGTGTGTGGCTTTCTTGGAGGTGAGGGGTCCCCCATTTTGCTTGGGGAAACCGAGTCAGGTTTCTACACCATCACGTGTAGCCGCAGTGGCAGCCAAAAGGAGTTCTGGAGCTGGTGCTGCTTTTTGTCTTACTCGGACCCTTGATTTGATTAAAATTTGGCTATCGTGTTTTATCTTGCACCACATGTGATTTTTCTCACTGTTTGCAATGCGCGTGGAGGAGGAGGAGGAGGACAACAACTGTTTATCACGGATAGTTGGAATGCTTTGCTCTTTCGGTCATGGTGAGCTTGGAGGAGACCTCTCTGCCTGGCCCAAAAGTTGCCCAGGCTGAATTAAACCTTTGTGGGCTGGTAAATGGGAGCTTACAGAGCAAAGGAAGCAAGAAGCGATATTCAGGCATAGGAGGGCTGACCGGTGCCTTCAGACTCAAAGGGGACAGAGCCAGAACCCCGATCACCGTGATCCCACGGACACCCACCAGAGCAAGGCATGGAAAAGTTGGAGAATAAGGGATTTGGAGCTAAGGTCTTAGAAAAAGCCTGAGGGAAACAATCTCTCAAGGTTCTTGAGGCAGCGGCAATTCTGAACCGGTGACTGCTGCTGCCGGCTGAAGCTTTGATTGCAGATCGCGTGCTTTGAGGTGCTCCCCGCCGCAGCGTTGCTTGCTTTCTGCTTAAACACGGGGGACCCACTCGCAGCCCAGAGCCAAAGGCTTTTATTTTTGAAGCGCAAGGAACATTCAGCTTACGGCAGCCCTGACAATTTCTTGGTAGAGGTTTTCCGTGAGAGCGCCGTCCTCGCCTCCCTCCTGGGATGTTTGCTTGGGCTGCCTTCGCCTCCGAGCTCACCTGCTGCGGTGGCACCGTGCCCGGCTGAGGTCACCCCGCGCTTCTGTTTGGGACACGGCTCTGGTTGCTGTGGAAATAGTTAGGCGATGGGGGGGGAAGTGGGGGATACGTAGCCTAAAGCTACTTTTCTTTTTTAATGAGGCAAATCCTGCAGGTGTGAGTCTCAGATTCTGGAGCCCAGCTCCGTGCCAGAGGGGTGTGCACTCCCCAAACAGGGTTTCCAGCCATCGCTCTCAGCCTGGCTTGGGGCCACGGTGGGAGGTCAACCAACATTCTGTGCCCCCATCCAGATGTTTTGGTGTTTCCTTCTCCCCCGGTCCCTTAGCGCTGCTGCTTGGTGTCCCCTCGACACCGCAAGGGTGACATGTCCTGCAGCAGCGCCATGCTCTGTCCCCCTTTGGATCCAGCCCTGGCTCTGTTTGGGAAGGTCCCCCCTCAGGACCCGCTGTTTGCTGGGCTGCCTTCCAGCCCGATGCAGAAGCAAAGCTGCTGTCTCCATCAAATGGCGCAAGGACGGTCCAAACAGCTGCAGTGTAGGGTTCCCTGCATGTCTCCCTGTGAGAAAACCTCTTCTCCTCTCCTCCTCCTCCTCCTCCTGCATGTCAATGCGGTCAGCAGGGGACCGTGGGCCGGTGGGCTCAGCTGGCGGTGGGGCCGCTGCCGCTCCGGAGGGGGCTCCTGGCAGCCGGCCGCATCTCACATCCAGGCAAACAGATGATGTTTCCCAGGAGTGTGTGCTCCCAGGCTCTGTGCAGCTGCTAGGGGAGGTGTGTCCTGCTCCCCTCCCGTCCTCACCCTGGTCAAAGAGGGATGTCCCCTCCTGTGTGACCCAGGGGGAGTTTCCTCCCTTCCTCCATCCAACTTCACAGTTTCTCCACGCTGAGAGGTGGTCCATGATGATGTTAGAGATGCTCCAGGCAAGGTTGTGAGAGTCGTGCTGATGCACTGACCTTCACCTATTTGCCCTATAAGCTAAGGTTTGGGTTGTGCTGGGACTGACTGAGGAGCTCCCCTCTCCTGAGGACTCCTCAGAGGACACTCAGAGACACCCACGTAGCGGGTAAGAATTTGAGTTTTACACGTGAATGGGAAAATTGTGGCCAGAGAGTCCAGGGGTCCTTGGTACGCATCCTTGTGTATGTTGGAGAGCCTGGTGTCCCTCTCTGTGTGCTGACGCCGAGTTTCTTCCAGAGCTGGGACACGGAGCTGGAGGCCTTTGCTCAAGCTTACGCAGAGAAGTGCATCTGGGACCACAACAAGGAGAGGGGCAGACGAGGGGAAAACCTCTTCGCTATGGCCCCAACCCTGGACCTAGAATTCGCGGTGGAAGACTGGAATGGGGAGGAGAAATACTACAACCTGACGACTTCCACGTGTGTCCCCGGGCAGATGTGTGGCCACTACACCCAGGTACCGAGTCGGTGGGGCGGAGGGATGGGGTTGTTGGGAAAGGAGCTGGGCCCCCAGAGTCATTGCAAAGGCGTGAGGAACCGGGCGGGAATCAGAATGATACAGGGGGACGTGGGCATGGTGCCAGCCATGACCAGCCTTTTTGGAGAAGACCTCTTTTAAACAAGCTGTGCAGCCCTTTTTTTTGGCTCCTTGGCAGAGCTGGGTGCCAGTTTGTCTCGGGCAGAGATATGAAGTCTCTGTTTCTTCACGGTTTGGGTGGGAGCAAGGAGGAGCAGAGATGGTGGTGGTAAATACGAGGATGGATGGATGGATGGAAGGTTCCAGAACCAAAGCCGAGATGGTGATGCTCTACCGGGGTGGACTCTGTGGTAGGAAAGCTGGGACACTCGGATAAGGGGGCTGCAGCCCGAGGTTGGGAAGGTGGTGCAGACAGGAGCAAGGGGCAGGATCCTGAATGCTAAAGCAACGTGAGGGTGTGGGATCTGGGGCGCACACTAAGAGATGAGGGGGACATTAGTATAGTGACAGCAGCTTTCAAGGCTGGGGACCAGGCTGCCAACAGGGCACCTGCCTTCACCCAATCACCTCACCTTCACCCCTGGTCTTTGCCTCAGGTGGTCTGGGCAAGCACGCATCAGATCGGCTGTGGGTCAAAGTTTTGCGAGAAGATCGAAGGAATCGAAACAGAGGACATGTACCTGCTTGTTTGCAACTACTATCCCCCGTAAGTCCCGTGGCTCACGTGGCTTGGTGCTTCTTGACGGGGTTTCTGTGCTGGAAATGTCCTTCCTTCAGTCCCTATAGCAGAGCAGGATTTGGCCTTGTTCAGAAATAAAAACAAAGCAATTCCAAGAAAGGCTTTTGTTATCTTGGGTTGGTCACAAAGGAAGGAAGGGTTGTCTGGTGATCCTTGCCCATGATTGCGATTACTGAGGTCTGGTTCAGCTCCTGGTGCAGACCCGGGGAGGGAGTTCCCCCTGAGAGCCACCCAAGGCTGATGCTGAGGATACAACCGGCAGCTCCCTGCTCCATGCCTTGTTCTTCCCTGCCAGCAGCAGCAGTTGCCTGGGATGGAGAAGCACGTTTGCACCAGCAGGAAGGGTTGAATGTGGGAGGAGAGGTGGGTGCCTGCTTGCAAGGCCCTGGGACTAGCCTTGGGGACCACTTGCTTGGAGCTGCTGAGACCAACAAGAGCAGCCAGTTGCTGCAGACCTTCTTAGGGGTCTTGTGATTTTGTCTCCCTTCTGCTCCTGTCTCAGTGCCCATCATCTGCTCCATTCTAGGGGGTGGTGAAGGAGCTGGTCCATGGAGCTGTCTCCCCTGGTTTTAGCAGCCTTGAGGTCAGGCTGTTGAGTAAACGGCACTGACACTCTGTGGCAGGAGACCAAGACCTGATTTTTACATTAATCCTGAGTTTTGGCTTGGCTGGGATATTCGAGTTGACTCAAGCCCCCTCTTTGGGATGGGTGTTTCCCTCTCTCCTCACGCCGCCGTCTTCTGCTTCCAGGGGTAATATGAAAGGCCGAAAGCCGTACAAGGAAGGACCCTCATGCTCGCAGTGTCCCGAGGGCAGAGTCTGTGTCAACTCCTTGTGTGGTAAGTGAAGTGAACCCTTGTGGGTTGGGCTCCAAGCTCTAAACCCACCTGGAGCTTTCAGGAAGTCCTGGCCCAGCAGTCCCAGGGCTGGACCATGACACATCAGGTGCGACGGCAGCCCCTAAGACAGGTCAGCTGCCTCGAGATGAGGAGGATCAGACAAGGACCTCGCACGACCTTAGCCAGCAATTGTTGCCCCATGAGGATGCCCCTTGAGGGGCAGGAGGTTGTGTGAGGCAGACGAGATGTCTCCAGGTTGGGACCTCAGAGTGGGGGATGGCCCAGAGTGACCTGAAAAGGGTCGGCTGCTGCTTCACACACCCCCACTGGTTTCTGCTGGCCCTGCTCAGAGCAGGGGAGCTGTTGAGGTCAGCTGACCCCAGCCCTAACCCATGGCACTTTTCGTCTCTTACCAGAACCCACTGTAGAAGAGACCACTCCAGCCTCTGTGACAACAAAGGCAAGCCCATCCACCCCAACCACAGCCATGCCAAAACCCACAACCACAGCCAAACCAGCACCCACAACACCAGTGCCCACCACAGCCAAGCCACCACCCACAACCACGCTCCCCACCACAGCCAAGCCACCACCCACAACCATGCTCCCCACCACAGCCAAGCCACCACCCACAACCACGCTCCCCACCACAGCCAAGCCACCACCCACAACCACGCTCCCCACCACAGCCAAGCCAAAACCCACAACCACGCTCCCCACCACAGCCAAGCCACCACCCACAACCACGCTCCCCACCACAGCCAAGCCACCACCCACAACCACGCTCCCCACCACAGCCAAGCCACCACCCACAACCACGCTCCCCACCACAGCCAAGCCAAAACCCACAACCACGCTCCCCACCACAGCCAAGCCAAAACCCACAACCACGCTCCCCACCACAGCCAAGCCAGAGCCCACGCTCCCCACCACAGCCAAGCCACCACCCACAACCATGCTCCCCACCACAACCACAGCCAAGCCACCACCCACAACAACACTCCCGACTACAGCCACGCTCCCAACCACAGCCAAGCCAAAACCTGCAACACTAGCACCGATCACAACGGCACCAAAGCCAAAACTTACAACCACGCTCCCAACAACAACCCCAGCCAAGCCAAAACCCACACTGCTAGCACCCAGCAGCACTACTGCCAAGCCAAAGCCCACCATGCTAACAACCACCACGCCAAAACCCACTACAACTACCACTACCACCAAGCCAACTACCACCACGCCAAAACCCACTACAACTACCACTACCCCTAAGCCAACCACCACGCCAAAACCCACTACAACTACCACTACCCCTAAGCCAACCACCACCACACCAAAACCCACCACAACTACCACTACCGCCAAGCCAACAACCACCACACCAAAACCCACTACAACTACCACTACCCCTAAGCCAACCACCACCACACCAAAACCCACCACAACTACCACTACCGCCAAGCCAACAACCACCACGCCAAAACCCACTACAACTACCACTACCCCTAAGCCAACCACCACACCAAAACCCACCACAACCACCCCTACCACCAAGCCAACACCCACCACACCAAAACCCACCACAACTACCCCTACCACCAAGTCAACAACCACAATACCCAAGCCAACACCCACCACACCAAAACCCACCACAACAACCACTGCAGCCAAGCCAATGCCCACCACACCGAAACCCACCTCAACCACCACTATGGTCAAAGCAACACCCACCACACTGAAACCCACCCCAACCACTACTATAGTCAAACCAGCACCCACCACACTGAAACCCACCACAACCACCACTACAGCCAAGCCAACACCCACCACAGCAAAACCCACCACCACTATAGCCAAGCCAGCACCCACCACAACTGTAGCTAAGACAAAACCTGCCACAGCCAAGCCAACACCCACCACGCCAGCATCTACCACCACTACAGCCCAGCCAACACCTGCCTCTACAACATCACCAAAGCCAAAACTCACCACTACAACACCAGTACGTACTACAACAGCAAAGACACAACTGAAAACTGCCACAACCACAAAGCCAGAACCCACTGAAACAGAAAGACCCGGTCCTACTGAGGCAACTGGGCTAACTCTTTCCTTTGAGCCCACATTAGACCTGGATTATAAAGTATCTCCAGAAGCAGAGGCAGAGGTAGACACTGGAGAGCCTGTTAGCCCCTCAACCACAGAGGATCCAGCCTTATTAGAAAGCATGGGCACGGCCTTCAGCCCCAAATCAGTCCCAGAAACAAATAAAGGTGTAGAAGAGGACAGGAAAGAGAAATCTGCCTTTTCCAGTCCGCCTCCATCCCTCAGCCAAATTGTTCCAGAGATCAAGTTAGGTTTCAATAAAGCTGAGCTCATAACCCCCTCAAAGTCAGTGGTCTTCAGCCCTGAAGAGCCCACCTTCTTGCGCTTAACATCATCTTCCAAAGAAAAAAGAGGGCAGAGCCCTGCTTTCCAGACCTCCCTCTCAGGTAAGGTACTTGTGGAGTCTGTCCTGGCATGGACACTCAGATGTTCAGTGATCCCCAAGCAGCATGGAGAGCGCTTGGGAGGAACCAGTATCGAACTGGTCCTCTGGATCCTCCTCTCGTATGTGGCACCAACTCTTTTCCTCACTCTTTCCTCTAACACTGGAAGGGGCTGGTTGGATGTCTCGTTCGTGAAGCATGGTTTTATTTACAGCCTGCTCCCCACTAACCCACCGGCTGTGTCATGCCCTCGCTGGATCGGTGCACTGCTGCCTCACACCTCGCGGTGTCTTGGTGCACATCACTGATGGACCTGCATGAGCGGGAGTTTCTCTTTTGCCCAGATCTTCCCCTCTAACTCTGTGTTTTCTTCTCTTCTGCCAGCAGGTGCCCTGGACACTGAAGAACTGGAGACAAACTCAGACCAGACAAGTATGGATCAGCCCACAGCTGGAGCCCCAACTACCTGCTTGGGGCTTTCACTCTTCCTCCTACCCAGTCTCATCCTGGTGGGCCTTCTGCTTTGAATGGTCTTTCTCAGCTGTCCCTCCACCAGTCACCAAGGCTTTCTTCAGCATTGGTTGTTCCACAACCCCGGTAGGCTTGGGAGACACCACGGACAATTCAGGTTGACACGCTCTCTTCTTACACTGCCTTATCTGCTCCAACCCCGACGAGCCAAGGGCAGCTGGCAGTCCTGTGGGGACTTGGTCCCCTTCCCAAGGAGACCCAAGGGCAGGAGGGTGCCTGCCATAATGCTGGTGACCTTGGATGCTTCTCCTTTCTTCCCAGCCAGCCTGGGCTTCTGGTCTGTTTCC
Organism: Larus michahellis; assembly: GCF_964199755.1. Classification (NCBI taxonomy): domain Eukaryota; kingdom Metazoa; phylum Chordata; class Aves; order Charadriiformes; family Laridae; genus Larus; species Larus michahellis. Next base: position 2,735,238 of record NC_133916.1, read on the forward strand.
GAACTGGAAATGATGAGCTGTCCCACCCACCTGTGTGGTTGGCAGGCCCCGCCACACCATGTCCCCAGGGAAAGCAGAATGGCTTGGCCACCCGGGCGGCGATGAGACACGGTCATTGGTTTTGGTGTGTGTCTGTAGATGAGACATGGTGGTGGGGTTTGGTGTTTTGTCAGGATGAGTTTCCAACAAAAATGCTCTTTTCCCCTCCTGATGTGTCTGTCTGTCTCAATTTTGGAGAAGTTTCATCTCTTCTCTCCGTGTCCAAAAAGAGTGGCGCTTTTATTTTTTCCACAGGAAAGGATTCCTATTTCCTTCCTGGTTCTGGTACAGCTGCGGCCAGTACTACCCAGCTCCACTCCTTTCTCCTCCTCACACTTCTGCAACCCTTCCTCCTCCTCCCTTCTGCTCTCTGCCGCCATTCCACAGTTAGTCCATGGCCACGACTTTATTCTACGCGTGTGCCTGCACGTGTGTGCACGCACAGAAGAAAAACCTTCAGTGCTAAAGAGGAGCTCCCGGCTCCTTCCTACAGCTTTCTTCTGCATGGCTTCCTTCTTTGCATAACTTAAGTGTATTTGAATTTAGATACAGATCCCGGTTGACATATATTTTGTGTGTGGTGGAACGTGGTCCAGGAGAAACAAGTCATCACATGTGCTGGTACAAATTGAGCTCGAGAGAGCCAAGTGAATGATGTTAGAGGTTACTGGTGGTTCCAGGACTTGTTGGAGGACCACTTTTGTTGTCTGGGACACTGTGTGTTTTATTCCCCCATGTCTCTGCTCCCTTCACCTGAGGATTCCCAGAAAGGTGTGTTAAATATGTGACGAGCTTTGCAGAGTGGTGGAAGGGGTTAGAAGACATAGGCCCTTCTCTGGCTGTAGCATCCTTTGGTTTCTTAAAGAGATGAGGTAGAGAACGACCTGAAGGCCAATACTCGTGTCCTCCCCCGTGATGCTGTGTCCTGTGCATCCCCAGAGCATGCACTGAATAAATCCTCTTGTGAAAGTCTCTTGTGGGGCGTGCAGTGTCTCGCTGGGGGATCTGGAAGCCGGGGACCTGCGTATTCAATCTGTAAAACGCTCTCGATGGTGTCCTTAGGTGGAATTGCTAAAAGACAACGTGGCTCCTGGGGTTGCTGAAGGGTTTGTTGGGGTTTTTTTGTGGCTTTCCAAAAGCATCGGGGTGCAACGTAATGTTTTTAAGCCTGTGTAAAAGCAGCAGGAGGAGGAGGCTGAGGATGACGTAGGCAGTATTCCCCCAGCGCCCAGCTGAGTGCAAAGCAAAAATGTGTCCCCACCAGGAATTTTTGGGCGAGGAAAGCAAGAGGAAGAGAGCTCAGAGCAAAAAAAAAAAAAAAAAGGATCAAAACCGGGGCTGGAGCACTTCTGGTTCCCCATTTGGAGAGACCCGGCAGCCAGATTCTCCCCACCCCCAAACACACACTTTTTCATCGTTGCAGCAAAGAGCGAAGTTGCATGCGAGTGTGTGTCCCCAGATCCCGTGTTTCTGCAGCATTTTCACTGCAGAACGTCACCCAGCCGCCAGCGGCGTTGGGAGAAAGGGCCGCACGAGGCGCAAACTCGCAGCACGGGAGCGACGCTGGGGTGAGACCTTGGCTTTTTGCTTTTCCCCATCCTTGTGCCTCTGCTGCCCCGCGGCTCTGTGTTTCCCTTCTCCCTGAAACCCTGCTGCAGGAGCCCAGCAGCACCAGTTCTCTCGCAGGAAACCAGCTGCCTGCGGGGTTTTTTTAGGTCACGGTCACGGCTGGCCCCGCTGAACGGTGACCGGCAGATGGCAGTGGGAGAGACACCGCAGAGAACTGGGCAGCTCCGAACTCGCTACGCAGAACCCTACAGAGAGTCCAGGGCTTTATTTAATCACAGGCATCAGATGTAGTTAAGAATCAGATTAAAAATAACCTCCTGCCCAGGTGCCATGGCTGCCGTAGGCTCTCGTTGCAGGCTGAGCTCCTGCTACTGAGCTGTTTTCGGGGGGAAAAAAAAGCCAGCTTTGGGTTAGGGACAAGATGACAGAAATACAGCCAGAGCGGCTGCCGTCCGCCTGTTGTAAGGGATGGAGCTGGGAGAGCATTTCAGGCCCCTGTCTGGTTTTGCATCTGGGTGAAGGAGACTGTAGCGTTAATTCCCTAGAAACAATAAAAGGAGCAGAAAAGCATTTTTCCTCCCAGCAAAATCAGGGCATTTGGTCAACACCTGATTTTTTGCAATGCTGGAGCCCCCACCCTGCTGAGAGCCGTTATGGAGCTGGGAGCAACCGTGCTGCTGATTAACAGCATTAGCAGAAGCCCATCAAAATAATTGTAGAATCTGACTGTTTTATCATGATTTTGGGGCTAGTGAACCTTCTAAAAACCGTTGAGTTTTGTTTTCCTTAAGGGTTTGACTTCTGGAGACCTGTAATTGTGCAAGGACCTATTTATAGAGTTCCTTGTAACAGAAAATTCAATACCCGAAAGCAAATCCTCTTCCCCCCGCACCCCAGGGCTGTGGGGCTGAGCCCTGCCAGCACCAGCATTTGGATTGGGTTGGTTTAATCCTAAATTAGAGGGATTTAGGGAAGGTGACCTCATGGCAGGGGCAGGGTATGGCGTGCAGGGGAGGACACAAAACATCCAGGGGAGAATTTTGCAGCGTTTCGGCTCCATTTCTGGGGTTGGCATGGAGGATGGATGCTCTGGCATCAGGGTGACACGGCGGGAAGCTCCTGGAGGTGGGGGGGGAAATGGAGCCAAGACCCTGGCAAAGATGCTGCTGGGTCCTGGCAGCCCCATAGTGTGGTGGGAGGAGGCATTTCACCATCAGCTGTGGTCAGTTGAGTTAAAATCGTGGGATTTGTGGTGTTTATAAGGCTTGGCTGCTGCATTAACCCCACCTGCTTGGTTCCTCCCCGCAACCCTGGGTCCTGTTTCCCAGCAGGGAGAGGGACGTACCTGCTGTGGGTTGAGCGAGAGGTCGCTGAGCTTCGTGCTCCTGAAGCTCCCCTGAAGGTGGTGAGTCGGAAGGGTTGGGGCAAGCGTCACCATCCTGGGGATCTGTGACTGGGGCCGTGCTGGGGGTAGGTCCAGCCAACTGCCCAATATTCCCTCTGAGTGCTTGGGCTGAAAGCGCTCTCATCCCGCGGTGTCCCCAAGGGTGCCAGAGGGGACTCACCTTTCTCCCTCTTGTTTCCTGGCTGGTTTTTGCTAAAAGAAGGTGCCTGCCCCCTCCTTGCCATTGCAGCCAGCGATGGCATTGCTGCCCTGCTGAGATGTGCCTGGAGTTAGCTGGGTGTCCTAAATATCCATAGTTATAAGCTCAGACAACCTGCCAACCCTCCTCCTGGGCGCAGGCTGCCCTTTCCCATATTCCAGGAAGCGCTGGAGAAAGTAAATATTGCCTTGGCAGGTTTCTGAGCCCTAGTTGTGATTTATCGGAGACAAGACGATGGGTTAGTGGCGCCTGGAAGTCCCTGTGTTTTCCTGTTGCTGGTATCAGAGTTTTAAACATGCTTATAGCGAGGATTGGCCAAGGCAGAGAGAAGCCCAACCTGCAGCCCTTGAGCTGGCCAAGGGTGAGGAAGCAGGTCAGGGCTTTGGGCTAGGACTCGGGGCGGCCCAGGAAAGCACTGCCGACAGCCAAAATGGATGGTCTCAGCTGCTCGGCCCACCCAATCTGCCCCACATCCTCATCGTGTCCTGGCTGTGGCTTCCCGTTCACGCTCGGGGTTTTGGTCAAATGGAGAATTTGGTCAGTGACTCAGAGTCAGGAACGCTGGCCGCCCCTCCAGAGGTCCCAATACACCAGGCAAGCTCACTTCAAGGCAGAAAAAAGACACTGTTTTTAAAAAAGTCAAAACAAGTTTATTTTCACAAGAGAATATCTCCGGTAATATTTTATTCATGGCTTCCAGCTCACAGTTTCACTGCTTGAGATTCTCTGCATTAACATCAACGCAATGGAGGGGGACTGAACCGGATTCATTTGGGACACGCAGGATCGGTTCTTTTCTAGGGGATACCTCCTAAATATGAAGTGGCTATGCCGCTCTGTTCCCACGCTTGTGGTGCTATTTCCGTACCTTCCAAGCAATTTGTGGGTAGGAGTCCTGCCCCTTAGCAAGCAGCTAGAGGATAATAATGCATCTGCGAGGACCAAGCTGTAGTTTTGTGCAGCAAGTCGCCAGGACGGCTGAAGAGCCAGATTTATGGAGAGAGGACTGCATTCCTTCGCCGCTAGACACTGCGGCATCCCCACCCACCAGCTGTTGCCCAGCCTGAGGAATTCACATCCCTGTTTCTTGCTGGAGCTACTCCCCATCCCAAGAAGCAGAGGAGCCTTAACCAAGCTGCTTCGTTTTGGGGAGTCCCATGGCCCAAGCAGGCAGGTCTGGGTCTCCCTGTGTGTTTGCTCAGGGTGAAATGCGAGGGCTCCGATTTCTTTTCGTAGCTCTCTTCCTCCCACTTCATCTGAGAAGGTGTCCTCTGCTTGCCCTCGCTCCACGACGTCTCAGATCTCCCGCGTTTCTCCGACAGTGAGATGGCAGTGATAATGGCCCGAGATGTCCTTCAGTCGTGAAGAACTGACGCAGCCCTCATCGTGTTACAGCTCCACTCACGGTCTTGAGCCTACTTAACTCTGGAACATGGCAGAGAGACAGTCCTTTCTGCTCTGAAGAAAGAGAAGGAACAACGATTCCCTGTCCCTTGACAAGTGCCAGAGCTCTGAAGCTTGCTGTCTTCTCATATGCCCGATGGCAGTGCTACCTGCCTGGGAGAACCCAGAAGGATTAGGACTTGCTCCCTTGGGCTCCCGTCTCTTCCTTACCTGTCTGCCCTCGAGGACAGGGTGTTAGTCTGAATCGGTGGCTTATTCTACGTAAATACACAGGAGTCCTAATCTCCTCGCTGGGGTTTGCATATAAGTGAGTTAGGTTGATATGGATTATCAAATCAGAAAGAACCACCCTCTGACTCTATACCATGGGAGAGCTGGGAACTTGTCCAAAGCAGAATGTACTTCCTGAGCAGGGGCCAAGCAGCCAAATCTGATCAGCTCCCGGGGCTTTGAGTACACAGGCTGAGCTTGCTCTTGGATCTAGTTCTTAACCCAAACTTCAGAATTAGGTGCAACGAACTTAAATCACAAGCTCAGACCTATTCTCTTTGTACCAAAGTATCCACTCCCTTCCAGAGGACAGGACTCGAGGACAGAACAGAGAAGAACAGCATGCTTAAACCCTCTACAACTTGCACCCATCTCCTGCAAAAAAAAGAGTAGACCTGAACAGCAGGAGGTGACGCACCGACTCATTTCATTGTTTCTCTTGCACCCGTTAAACAGAGAAGTAGATTTTCTGTAAGCAGGTGGTGCCATGCTCTTTTGACCGAGGCACAGAGCAGTCTCTGGAAGAATGCAATCCCGGATGCTATAAGAGAAGACCCCCTGAGTGGTTCAACAACATCGTGCTGTGTTTTGGGGTCCTCAACAGAAAGAGGTGACGCCTCAGGAGCTCTGTGGCTGAGCCAGTCCTCTGGTGGTTTTGCTGCTCTTTAAGGAAGGCAATAGACTGTATAGTTATCACCTGAAATGGGATAAAATCCCTCCCACCAAACTATACAACCTACTACCTCACCTCCACAGAGCAGTACAGAGGTCTCGCCTGATTCACGGCCGTGTCGCTGGCTTTGCCTTACTTGTACCACCCGCCTCCATGCTTGGTGTAGAAATAGACGACGAGAACTGAAGACCTGACTGTCTCCTTAGGAAAGACAGTAGATTGTATAGTTAGCTCAAAGGGAGGATCGGACTCCACAACTATTCAATCTACTACCTCAGCCTCAAGGACAGCTTGGGACCGTGGCAGTCTACGGCAATGAGATGATCCTTATCCAGGCGTCGGGTGCTCCGCGGCTCCTGTGGAGAGAAATGCGTGAAAATTCATCAGACTTCATGATGGTAGGGAAAAGGAGTCTCACACCCAACCTTGTCCCGGACCTGCCTTTCCTTCTTTAAACCTCCTTCAATCCACTTGGACTATACTTTATCCTTGGCAATCACACTGGCTGCAAACTTTATGCACCCAAGACCTTACGGCAGCAGCAGCCCTCCCCTTTGAACCCAGGGCCACGCAGGCAGATAGCACGTCCCTTCTGAAACGGCAGTAACGCCAAGCAACATCCAGCCAGGCTGACCTCACCTCTTGAACACACAGCGTATCTAGAACAAACCTGCCAGACCAGATAAGAGAATCCATCAATTTAGCTGCTAGGCACTCCAGGGAATTGAGCAGATTAGAAATAACTGAGTACAAGGAAGCTTTTAGGCTGCAAATGTAATAGTATCGAGTACATCAAGGCAGATCTCATTTCCTAAACAAATGAGTGCAACATGCAGGCTTGGTGTCCCTTTAATGCTACAGCTCAGCCAGGCAATATTAGCATGGATCTGAGACAGACTGGCTTCCCCCCAAGCCCTTGGCTCACCTTCTGAGGCTTTTTCGTTCTCTCTACACCCAAATACAGATGCAAGGTATTAAGTTGGCAGTTTAAAAGAAACGTGTGAGGTTCTTTCTCAAAAGAATTCCCCTCGCAGATTAAAGAAAGCCGTAGCGAACAGGGAGCCACCAGTGGCACGTTACGGGAGCTGCGTGTGCAGCACAGCAGAGACCCAACGGAGGACTTCCCAGGAGAGCTTGGCAGGAGGGTCCCCAGCCTCCCCCAGCGTCTGCTGAGTGTGGTGGTGGGAGAGGCAGGGGCTAAGAGAGAAGTCCCCCAAGGGACAAAGGCTGCCTAACGCTTTGTGCTTCCACAGCTAACAGGCAGCAGCCCAAATAAGCGAGATTCCCAAAGGTTTGGTGAACTGTTGTAGCTGGGATCCTTGAGGTGAGAGTTTAGGATGGGCTGGGGTACAAGGACATCTTTGCAGCAAGGTTTGGAACGTGTCCCGCTTCCTTGGCAGAGCTCTCCAGAAGTCCTTCTCACTGGCATTCAACACGGTTCAGGTAATTCTCTTAATTTCCTTTGACAAACTCAGCCTTCACAAGGGATGACCTACTGCGCCAGGCCATCTGGCCCAAGCCTCTCCTGGTGTGACAGAGTGTAAACAACGTCAAAAAATCAATGTTGCAGGACTGATTCCTATAGCATTTAAGTATGCAGCCCATCCACAGTGCCAAGTACCTTGCATTCCAAACAGCCTTTTGACGGGAAATATTATTCTTCCTGGTTTATTGGCCTAAAAAGCGATGCATGGAGGTTGCGCATCCCTCCTTAGGACACGCAGCACCAGCCAGAGCTTCACCGAGGTTACAATCAGGCTCAAAGGTCCATCCCATCTGTCCCAGGCCACTCTGCCTCCTCAGGGACAGAACTTTTAGTTTAAACTAAAGTGTTTCAGCTGCCCAAAAATTAAGCTAATGCCACAGGCATCAACCGGAAGGGATCATGGTGGCAAGAAAGCCAGCGGTCGCTGCAATGGTGGAGGACTGGGGAGGTGGCTGGCCCCAATGATCGCATCAGGTGATGCTTAGAGCAGAGGACACTCATCTTCTCCAAAGAGACTCTTGGCAATTGACCTGGAGGGACAATTTTTCCTGATTGCCAACCTGGTGCTTTATATCATTTTAAGCATACAAGCAAGATGTATAGGCCAGGCATTTAAAAGGTCATTCCTGAAATCACGGCAGAGAATAAGCGTTCGGGTCAATCTCAAACTGTGGGTGGGAAATTACATTAAATAACTCCTAGTTCACATAGATCTAATTATACACGGAGAGAAAAAAAAAAATCCCTTCTGACTTCTATAAGTAATCCTGAAAACAGGAGATTTAATTATTATAATTTTCTTAATGAGTATAGGTTTTGGGCATACCCAGCTGCTGACTCTGCAATCCTGATCTTGCCAGGATCCATGAAGAAAGGAGTCAAAACAGGAGGATTTAGAAATACAATGCCTGGTAAGGATCACTACGACCATCCCATCCTTAGTATCACCGTCACGCTTGTTTGTGCTATACGCATTCCAACAAGAGCAAGCCCCTCTCCTGGGTGGCTTGTGGTCTAAACCACTAGGACAAAAGATGGGGGAAGAAGGAGAAGCAGAGAGGTGACCAAATTTGTCAAAGATCGCACAGCAAGTCCATGGAACCAGCCTTGGGCAGTCTCTGATCACACTCGCCTGGGCCAGCCTAACCGGGTTAGGACAGGTCGATATCCACCTCTCCCGGCTGTCTTTAACAGAGGGGGAAAGAGTGATGTTCCGTTTTAATATCTGCAGAAGAACCATAGATCCTGGGAGAGAGAGGATCACGCGCATACTGGATAACAGCTCAATGGTAAAACCCCCCCTGGAGTTTCACAAAGAGGCATTATGAATTAGTCATATATATATATATATCCATGCAGCCACAAGATTCGTGCAAACTCCGTATCTACTGAGATTCTCAACAAAAATCCCACGGCAATCGCCAAAGCGAGCTGCGTTCCAGCTCTGCCCTGCATTCCAGACACGAAGCCTTCCCTTCCAGCGCATCGATGCAGCTATGCAAAATTCTGGATAAAACAGCCAACAGGGTCTGTAGGAGTCGGAAGCCCATACCCCAAGGCCTCTCACTGCCTTCTCAGTTATTTAAGCCCATTTTTTGAAGATTTTTTGTATACTTGACTGCTAAGAGCTGGACCTCTCTGAAAAAGGCCATTTTCCGTGCAGCCCTTAAGGTGGTGGCACTGCAATTTTCCTCTTCCACGTTCCTATGACTCCTTCAAAAGTAGCCAAATTTGACTTTTGTGAAAAAGCTGGGAAGGTCCCCGTGCTCAGCGTGTGCCACAGCACAGTCCTGCTGCCTAGAGGTGCTTGGAGGCGTGAGGAAAATTGGCAGGTAGAGGATTAATATGTTCCTTCACAGCAAGATCCTCCAGGCTGGCAAAAAAATGGCATTTCTAGTCCAGCTTTCAGGCTCGTTTTTGAAAGGGAGAGGCGACCCACAACTATTCTTCAGTTTGCAGGGCTCAGGGCGGCTCGTGGTGACCCCAAGCTGATGTTCCCCCCCCAGATTTTGACACATTTGCAAAGCAAAGATGCCCAAGCGCGGCCAAGTCTCTGCCTTTAAAACGGGGAGGCGCGGTGCCCGCCTCGGAGAGAAGCTGGAAAGGCTCCGAAGCTTTGAGGAGCTGATCTGGTTTATTAAGGAGCACTGAATGAAATGGAGGAGGGGGGAGGAGGGAGGAGGAAACCATAAAACAACAAAGTCGCTCCTTTAAAAGCAGACACTGCTTTTCAGCCTTTGTATAGCCGTGGTCCCGCGCGTCGGTGCCAAAACGTGCCGGGGACAGGCAGGGCTTCTCAGCGGGAAATCAGGGCCCCGCGTCCCTGAGAGGCTTTTCAGCCTCCCGGAGGACGGGCTGGGCTGGGGCAGAAGCGGCCCTGGCCAAGGCGAAGCCTGCCGGCAGCCAGCCGGCTGCGTTGGCACAAAATGGCTGACCGTCGGCCATTTTGTTTCCTTAGCTTTGCCCATAGGGAAGCCGGTCGTGACTTCACGTCCCTCGCCTCGCCGCGTTGCTTGGAGTGGCAAAATGAAAAAAAAAAATAAAACCAAACCCGAAATAAGCAGAAACAAAAAAGAGGTGGGGAAGGTTTTCAATAGCTCCCCAACGTTGCCGAGGTGTGCATCCACATACAGCACCGCTCAGAGCCGCGCAACTCTACCGGCCGGCAGCAAGGAAACCCGCTCAGAGAAAATGCAGCAGACGGCCCAAAAAAACATCTTGGATGCACCCGGTGCCACTGGAAAGCAAAAAATTGACATTTGCCAAACTAGCCACAAGGACAAGTTGCTTTTAACTTCTCACAGGCCAGGCGAACCTCTCGGAAAAGCAAGGCCAGCCATCTTCCCTGGCACCCCACCCGGGAGTCGGTATTAAAATACTACCCTTCGAAACAGTTAATCAAAGGTACTGCAAATAGGCGAAGGGAAATGGAAGTAAAAATATTTAAAGTTCATTCCTGCAACAGCCCCCGTGTCTCAGCAATACTTTTCCTCCATGCTTTTTTAATGACGTAGGTAGTTTTTCGTATCAACATTGCTGTAGCATTTGTTTATTATTAAACAATTAGCAGGTATCTTAATAAATAGCTACTCATCTGTTAGGGGTTGTCTCGAGTCCTTTCAGGTGTTTATAAACATCTGGATCATCATTAATGAATCTGGAATTCTTATTTATAATACAGGCATCTGTAACCTGCTTGTTACACAACTTATCTTTTATTAACCCTTCATAAATCTGTTATTAAAGGTGGCCACAAACGTAACGTTTTTTTCTAAATGTTCATGTATTTTCCTTGTAAATTAGCATATAATTTACAATCTCCTGACGGAAAAAAAAAATCCCAGAATTTTTGTCATTAAACTGAAACAGGTGTTATTGATATTTCATAGCGTCATTTCTCCAAAATACTAAAAATCAAGAGATATAAGAGGAAAAAAACAGCCTTTTGGCTTACTTTTACCTGCTCCATACTCAATTCTATAGGTGTAGCTCAAAAATCTAAAGAAAGAAGATCCATCCCTGGCATACTCTGTAAAACTCTTCCATTAATACTGTTTTCCTTCTCGATGTTCAGTTCAAAAGCTGCTCACGAAAGGTGCGCAGGTTAACGTCCACCCCGAACGTAGATTTGGACCAAAACATTTACTTTGCAACGCGAACCGCCCGCCCAGCGCCCACCCATGCCGCCCCGGCGCCGGGACCACCGTCACCCCTGCGATTCTCCACATTGTCTGTTTGTAAGCAAGCCAAGCAGATATGGAGGCAAATACCTTGCTGTGCAAGAAAAGCGATTTCCCCTCTTTCTGCTCTCCTTCCCAGCTCCTCTCTGAAAGTGTCTGCGTCTTTCCAGATGTCCGGGAAGCCCCTCAAGGAAAGGCAGGATGATCACCCCAACACCGATGCCTTATCAAAGCCCGATCCCCCCCCCATGCCACTGGACGGAGAGCTGTTCCTCCGATCGGCCGTGAACGAAGAGACGTGACTACTAACTCCAAGACATCCAGGCTACCGAAGGAAATGCAGAATCACTTTAAAAAAAAAAAAAAAAAAAAAAAAAAATCGCTTTTATTTGGCGCATGTTCTGGTATTTTTGCCACGCTTCTGCGCAAAATTGTATGGTAACGCCACCAAGTTCCCTTAAACTTTCAAGGCGTGTTACTGTTGATGGCGTCTCTGTTGTGTATCGCACCTGAACGTGTGCGGGATACACAGGCTGGCGCAGTAAACAGCTTGCCACCACAGTACAGCTCCATCCTCCTAAGAAAAGCGAGGGCTTAAAAAGCCAAGACCAGCTATTTCTTTTAATATTTAAATGAAGTTTTTGTGCTCCCGAGATGAAAACTTTCAAGGCAAGAAGGCAATAAACAAAACAAAAATTCCTAAAATAAATCTTCCGGATCACATCAGCTAAATCCAGGCACTGCCAGATCAGTGGAAAGGTCGGATCTTATATCCACCAAAAAACAAGAGGACACACAACAGGTTAAAATGCTACCGTCCGGCAATGACCGGCTCTAATCATACCAAGCCGATGTGTAAAACCATCCGCCTGTCCAAAAACAAATTAGACAACAGTGCTCTCTGGTACTTTATAAATACAGAAGAAAGGAGGGCTGTTTTATTGAATATAGCGAACAAACCTTTCCGTCCGGCTATACCGTGCAGCCCCGCGACTCTGCATGCACCGAGTAGCCTTACGCTGCTAATACAAAAGCTCAGTTTGGCAATTCCAGGCATTTTCAGTGTTCAACATACGCCAAAACTACCCACTCTCTGCCTCTGACTTTGGTCTCGTTCCAAAAGGTCCTTTTTTTTTTTTTCTTTTTTTTTTTTTTTTTCTCTCGCTCTCTCTCGCTACAGCCGGTGCCACGTCGAGACGGGAGAGTTGGGCTCGAACATGGCCGCAGCCTCCAAAAAAGAGCCAAGTCCCAGCATCCTGGCTTCTTCCCCCTTCCAGACGGAAAACAAAATGGCCATGCAGCAGCCATTTTGTTTGCTGCGGGATGGGAGGGAGAAGGGAAGGGAGGGGAGACGCAGGCCAGGCGGGAAAGATGGGGGGGGGAAGGGGGAGGGCGTCGATTCGGCAGGAACCCAAAAGCTCCGCAGCGATGCCCGGGCGCGTCCTCCCTTCCTCCCGCCGGGGCTGAGCGGGTCCTGCCCCACCGCAGGACCCACGCGGAGGGATGGACACGGGGTCGGCTTTTCCAGCCTTCCCAGGCCGGTTGAGCTCGAGGCGTCCGGCCTGAAAGGGGTTACGCTGCCTTCCCCGGGCCCAGCTGGCACCTCCGTCCTCCCCGCTGGCACAGGCAGGCTCCTGCCCGGCCACCGCCGGTACCGCAGGGCTCTGCTGGAGCTGCCGGCGGGAAACCTGACTGCGGAAACCAACCCGGTAACGTCAAACTCCTGAACTTCCCTGGGCAGGAAACAGTGTAAATAACACCCGCAGGGAGGGGGAGAGGAACCCGGAGCAGGCCAGGAGGCCTCAGGGACAGCGGCTACGGCAGCAGCATGGCGTCCACAACCCGGATCCTAACGGCATCTGCGGCAAGGAGTGAGCCGAGGTTTCCTCGCTCCGGATAAGTCTGCCTCAGAAACAGGGCTGCACGGCTGAGGCCTGTGCAGGGTCCGGGCTGGCCGGCCACGATGCCTCCCCACTCTCAAGCACACCGGGGACAGTGCGGGCGGCTGCCTGGTTCCTGCCCATAACCTGGGGACAGGTCTGTCCCCCATCCTGCGAGCACGCCGAGGACGGTGCTGAGCCGCACCGAGCGCTCAGCCCTGCCTGCCCAGCGACCGCCTGGCTCTTTCCAGCAGCGCAAAAGCACTTCATGAGCTCCATGGCTTTTACCTGTCTTTCTGCCCTTCCACAGATCACCACCACAAGTACCCGGCCAGACAGCACGGCTGTGGCCTGAGGGACCAGAGAAGCATGGAGTGAAAGCCCCTCAACCTCTCCCTAGAGCACGGAGCTCCTAGTTAGCAGCCTTACTGAAGAAGCCCACAAGCTGTTGAGATGAAGCCACCGCAGAGGTGAAGTCCCTTCAAGTCCTGACCAAAACCAGACGAGAGGTTTTTAGAGCAGGGCAAGCACCTCACAACCTTGTGTGACAGTAACCCTCATGGGAAGACCCTTAGGAGGACGCAAATAGAACACCTCCTGGGCTTTCTGCTTCTCTAGGCAAGGCAAGCGGTGAAAATCGGGACTTTCCCAGGATTCAGGATGGGTAAGAGTTCCCAGTTAAAAGCCCTGTGCCCTAAGGATGCAGGGAACTGGAAATGACAAGACCTAGAAGAGTTTTGAAGCTGTTAGAGATCTTGTAGGAAAATCCTATTAAGGAAGGTTGTTAATTGGCCAAGGCACTTTGTGGCATATTCATGTGGGATAAATTTAAGCACCAGAGGCTGGACCTGCTGGGCTTTATCTAGGCAGTGGGAAGGGCCATTTCTCTGTGGAGTAATTCCGAGCAGAAACATAATGCTGACATCTTGAGTTATCCCATGAAGAAACCTAACATCAGAAGATTTTTTTTTAATAACCGCTATTCCTCACTATTTGATCATCACCAACTTTCTGCAAACCAACCTAAGATCTCCAGGTGAAAGTTGTTACGGAGGCATTGCTTAGTCATTTGCTGTGGTTGATTAGTTCCTGAAAATAAGCATCACCTGCAACACACTTTATCAAGTGCCTGCTGGCCCTAGCTTCTCCCAGGGGCTTGGTGGGGAGCCATATGACCTCAGAGGTAGGTTTGCGCACTTCAGATTAACCTTGTAGTTTGGGGAAATGTGAAGGTATTTGAGAAATCCAAGCCCAGTTTATTTTAATAGGATTTGGGGAAGGCAAGGCTGACTTGCAGACCCGAGCCTTTTTACTGCAAGGATATTGCGTTTCTTGTGCAATGCTCTTCCAGGAAAAACATCAGGGCAGCTCGCAGAATAAAGACCAAAGGGCCTTTAGCGATAGAGGAAGACCAAAGATGCCTATAGCGATAGATCAAGAAACGACGACGTGCGGCATGTCAGTTTGAACTTAGGAATGAGAAACAACTTCAGCTGCTCTGACACCAATACTCTCATCTAGAAAAACCCTGACAAACTAAGGAACTTTATTTTTATCCTTATTCTAAGTGAAAACTTACAATGCCCAGGGCAGGGCAAGATACAAGAGAGGCTGGTTTGCCTTTCCCAGTAACAGAGCCCCTGGGTCAGCTGGGCAGCACCTTCCCGGTGGGTCCTGATGGGGCAAGAGAGGATTAGGAACATGCATGGGGCTGGGACGATGAAGATGTTAATAGCCCACGCAAAATGGCATATAGCCCCTCAGCACTAATTGCTTATTCAATATATTTTAGCCAAATGGGGGGAGGGGGTGCACAGGGTGAAGGATGGGAATAAGAGTAAATAAGAGGGGTGTATGCACTAAGGAGGCTTATTAGCATGGAGGGGAAAGCATCTGAGTGTATCGGCAAGGGAAGGGGATTACGAACGCACAGGTTTTGTGGACCTGGGTTACTGCGAGAGCTGAGACGGTTTTGTGTGAATACGATTGAAATGCTGGAGCTTGACAAGGGACAAGGGAGGAGTTGCTGAGCAGGGGGATATTTTTGTAGCCTCCAATCTGGGCCGCTGTGGGCTTAGCGAACTGGTGGTAGATTAAGACGTGGTTATGAAAGAGTCCCTTCTACAGGACAAGCCACTTGCTCTTGGCGCTTTCTGCTTTCAGGTGCTGCTGCTGTGGCCTCACCAGAGCTCTCATTCAAGGCACAGCCTTGACGTTGCTGGTCAAGCTTCCAGCGTTGTGAAGGGCTTACTGCCTGGGCAAAAGCCGGTCGAAAATCAGGAGCAAAGGGCTGGTAAGGCACGTGGGCCCATACTCAAGCCCCAGCGGACTCTCTTCCACAGGGAAATGATCGTTGAGTGCAGGAGTTGGTGCTCGTTCTTCCACACACATGTACATGCTGCCAAGGACTGTCATTTGATGGGAAGCAGAGCAAAGAGGGCTGTCTGACTTCAGATCAGAGCTGGGTGGGGAGGACAAGGCTCCCATTTCTGTTTGTGATCAGGGCTTGTGAGAAAGAGCCTGTGATGCTGTCATGCGTCTTGCAAGCCAAAGACCTCTATCCTTGTGCTTTAGCTCTATTTTTTTCCTACCACGTTGTAAAGCAGTGGAAATCAGCTGCCTCCTCATCACGCGTTTGAGTCTGTGGACTTCCTCAGCATCAAAGCTTCCCCTCTGGCTGTTTGCTGGAATCTCTTCAGGTCTCATCCTTCTGGTCTATTCGCATCCCAGTGAGCCCATACAGACGTGGCCCCACCATCATCTCTCACGTGCTCTCTACTCCCCGCGCTGGCCGTTTTGCTCCTGGTTCATGAAATTTAGACTGGTTGAAAATGTGAGTAAGAAGCAAAGGGATTTTATTCATTTGCTGATGAGAAAAACTTTCCTCGTAAACGGGGAGAAATGGCATTAGCTTTTTTCCCTTAGTTAGTACAAGCGTGCGGGTGAATCAAATTGCCTCTTCTGGGCATTTGGATGGGTTCTTTTCTTCTCCAGGCGTGTCCAGTGGTACCTTTCCTCACTGGGCCTAAGCGCTCTCTTGGGAGTTTTTAGGACTCCCCCATTTCTGTCTCAGGGGAACTATGTACCTAAGGCCACAGCAGCAACAACAAAACCATTTGGGAAAGGAAAAAACCCAGACTTAATACAGCGGCATTGCTGAGCTCCTGCATCCCGTCTTAGTGAGTCACTTTGCCTCGGTTTCCTCCTTTGGGAGATAGATACTCCCTACCTGGGATGCTGAGAAGGTTAATTAGTTAATGTACTAATTAACCGAATGTGCTTTGAACAATGGAATTGCTTGAGGCGGTAGATCTCATGAAGGTCTAAGTCTAATGCTGGCTTTAACAAGAGTGGGCTCCCAGTTCTTATCAGCTGGGACACCTTGCCCTCCGCCAGAGAGAAAAGAATTGAACTTCTATGCATTATTCATACTGTTGCCACAGCACATCTGAAGTACAAATGGTACATCCAAGCTCTTCCCTGCCTGCTTCTCCCACCCAGGCTGACGATGCAGCTGGCTTTCTTCTCACAAACACAGCCCTGGGTCTCCAGACCAAGGAAACGGAGAAATCCAAGCTAGGGTTTTTTGACAACATTGCCAGTCTTTTTGGTACATGCCCAGCAGTCTGTTTGTGACCCACATTCCACCTTGCTCTGGAGGACCGCCAACACCCAAGGCAGTTTCTTCTCTCTCTTCCAGAAGATGGATGGTGGTAGAGAGCACTCTGCCTGCTAAAGTGTGAGCTGGCTTGGCTTTCCACATCCCTGGGACCCACCCCAAACTGGATTTGGAGCTGCAGCTGCAATGAATCCCACAAGCCAAACTGTTTTAGGCTTTGGCCAGGCCTGAGCTCATCCAAAGGCCATTTCATGCAGCTTCAAACACTTTCTGTGTCTATAGAGGCAACTGAACAGTGAAGTCAAACCCCCCAGCGGAGGCTGTAACCTAGTTCTAAAGGTTCCAACAAAGATGTAACCACCGGAGCTGATGAAGGTTGTTTGCCTTACACAGGTGTGGATACAGCAATCCATCTACAGCCTGCACTTCCTCAGGGTGCCAAAAGTTACCCCTGAAGAGGGAGACTGTCCCCAAGCCATCCTGTGTGAGGTGGATGGAAGAGAAATTGCCGCAGTTTTGATTGCTCAGGGAGCTGAGGTCAAATTTGCTTTTCAAATGTGAGACTAAATTCTCCTTCCACATCAGTTCTGCAAGCTCTGACACTCTGCAGGTTTAGCTGGGTTCCTCCCCAGCTGGAGAAGGAAACGCAAGGCAATGTCACAGCCACTTCTTCTGTGTCACATTTACACAAAGCAAAGGCCTAATCTTAAGAAGCTGGAAATCATAATTAGGCAGGCAAGAACCTACAGGCTGAAAAATGCATCCCTCTTTCTAGTCTGAGACGTGTATTGTATTAGACTCTCAAGGGCTGAGCTTTCAGAGCCGCATTTTCAGAAATGAACTGCTGCAGGAAGCAGGCCCCCTAAAATAAGCAAGATTAGCAAATGTTCCCACCTCCACCAGTTCTGACGATGACACCAACAGACAGATTTTCATCACCCTTTTGGCTGAGCCCTTCTGGAACTGTGGACATATTTTCTACAGGCAGAGTTCTTTACAAAACTCCCCTTTTCCAACACAGAAATTATACAGATTCCTGATTGCAGCCAAGTTTGACCACAGATACCATAACACAGATCCATCTCTCTTCCCTCTTTGTTGACGAAAAAATGCCTCTGAGAAATAATATCAATATGTCTTTGCTAATTGATGGTGTCGTGTTGGCTTTGACCCATCAGTTGATTGGCCATCCTCAACTGTCATTTCCTAAAACCAATATTTTTCTGCTTGTTTATCTTCCCTGGCCTTATTTGCACACAGCCACCACCCAAAACCCCTCTCTCTGTCCAGGGAGTAGGATTTATTGCCTCTGTTTTGGTAGCAGTAGAACACGGAACAATGTAGGGCCTATGCAAACAAGTACTGCTGTTTTCTTTTGCTTTTCATTTATTCCTTAGCGGTAAATCAGTGCATTCCAAAACAAACAAAAATCAGAAGATTTAGGACCCAAAGAGCAGTCCAGCGCAATATAACAGGGGCCGAAGACAGGTTGCATTTAGAAGTTAAGCAACAAGTACCCCTTGAAAGCAAATGAAATGTTTAATCTGTGTTGCATACCTCAAATTGTTTCTGGCCGGTGGTGACATTTTGGCACTCTGTGCAAATGGCAGAAGCTCAGGTGCCTGGATCACTTAAAACTACACCCAGGAGAGATCTGGGCTGGGCGTATAAGCTGCCCCGGGTAAGGATTCTTTATCTTCCGTATGTGGACGGCACTTAGTACAATGGATCCCTCAAGACGCTCCAACGACCCAATGCAACGCAAGGAAGAGCTAATATAACGGCAAGTTCACACAGTTTGTGTTTACACGACAACAAGACTGGGAATTGTAACGCTTAGATTTTTGTCCTGCCTCTGGCACCAGGCTTGACCTTTCAGAAGACCCTGAAGGACCATCCAAGCTTGAGCCACTGCATTACGGAAAAGCATCGATCCACACACCAGTTCCTCCTTTGACTTCACTTCAGCCCAAGCCGGGCATTTGCAAGCCAACACAGGGCTACCACATGCCTTTTTGCATAGTTGAACAAGATTGCCAAGGAAAAGAAGGCGGAACGAATCCTCAGGATCCTGCACCAACGCCTCTCAACTTGAACCAGTGCTCCTACAGAGCGGGACTGAAAGCCCAGTCCCTTCCGCGACCACGTGGGGACTGTATAACCCGTCCTCAGCGTCCCACCTGATGAACAAGACTTTACAAGCCTGGCAGCTGAACGTAATCCACCTTCACCTACCTGCTTGCAGTAAAGCTGAGCTCAAATGAGCAGGCAGCATCTGGAAAGCTGAGCTTATCAGCCCGTTACAAAGACCGCTTTGAACTTCTGTTCAAAGCCCTTTGGAGAAGGCGCCCGCCCTCCCTCCCTCCAAAGAAGAGGCTTTTCCTGGGCTTGGTCATGCAGTTTGCAGCAATCGTAGCTGGTTTGTTGGCTGTAGCTCTCCCTGGGGCTCCCTCTGGCCTGACCTACGCTGCTGAGCCCGGCAGGGAGAGGGAGCAGACGCCGTCACGGCACCCACGGCTCAGAGCGAGCCTTGTTCTCAGTCTGCCCGGACTGGCGATGGCAGACACGGCTAAAAACAGTGCCTGGGAGGCATCTGCCTGCAACGGGGTGTGCGCTGTTGATGCGCAGGGATGAACAGATGGGTTGATTACACAGGGAGAAATGGACACTAATCGTATCCAGATTCACCAGCTGCAGGATTTCCTCCTGAGCCCTAAAGGACAGGAAGCCCCTACCTGCTTCGTTATCCTGTCTCTGTTCATTAGCCCCTTCCCCCACCCTGGGAACCACATCTCGGCTAATCCCCTGGGCAGGGGAGGGCCCAGGCTGGAAAGCTGAGATCCAGATGGGAACTCCCCCAGTGCTCAGGCACGGCTGGATCCAGCCTCAGGTCGGGGGCCTGTCCTGCCCCTCAGCTCCAGCACAGCCACGCTCCACCGCCTCAAGTATCCCTTTTCTGGGAGCTCATTGCCGGACTCTTCTTTTGCTGCTGCCTCTCTGAACAGCCAGGAAGATTTCAGGACTAATGGGAGCAACTTGTGTAACAAAGACTGCGTTGGGGATCGACACACCGTGCGTCGCCACGACTCTGCTGAGATGCAGCCGCTTCTGGGGTGGAGTCCGGTGTGTGCTGAACAGCCCACGGCTGATGGAGCCAGGGAGGGAAGGAGCTTTTGCAGACTTAAAACAGCAGAGGCAATCCCCCAGCCGGCTGTAGGACGACCGGCGGGACTGAACTGGGAGGTAACGTTGGAGACCTTCTTATCTGTATTCATATTCCTGGGAGACTGAAACGTGCCGAGCGGTCAGGTTGCTTAACTTTTGTGCAGTGCCAGCTTGGAGAAAGGAGCCAAACCCTCCTAGACCCCTTTATTCGTGTCCCTCTGCATCCATCCCAGCTCTTCAGCCACAGTGATGTGCTCCCAAGGCAGCATGGCTGGAGGGATGGCCCCAGACGTTCTCCCTGTGGGGCTGTTCCCAACTCTTCTCCCACAACCAGGAGCCCTCGGAGCAGATGTGCAGAAGTTCAAGCTGTTGATCACGTTGGAATCAGCCCCCACCCTGACTTTCGGTGGAGTCTCCACATGAGGAGTGCAGCCTGCTTCAAAAATGTTATAACTCAAGCTCTTGTTCCGAGTCAGGCTTTTTTGGACCCTCTCCCCATGCGTGCGCAGGATGCCGCCATTCCTAGCCCTCAGGTTTGTGTTGTCAAACTCGGTGCAAGCAAATTATCCTGCTCCCATCCTGCTGCCTGCTTGCAGCCATCCCGGCTCCACACACCAGGATGCCACGTGCTGCCCCTGCAACCTCCATTCCCCTCGGCAGAGAGAGTGCCCGGCACCGAGGAAGCCAAGACTGAAGGAGAGGAAAACCATTCCTGGGAATTCTTGGTGTTACTCCCAGAACCTCCCTGCCCAGCCAAAGCCACTTCGGGTCCCCACGCCTCACACTAAAATGTCAGCATGGGCCATCCTGCGGGTTCAAACCAGACCCTGAAGGTCCTGGCTCAATAGTCGGTCAAGTCAAAGGCAGCTGTGGCTGCCCTGCGGAGCCCTTGAGCTGGGAGGAGGAGGAGGAAGAGGAAGCACAACACTTGTCACGGTCTTGCAGGTGAGGAGAAACCTCCTGCCCGGTCCTGCATGGGCCGGGGCTGCCCTGGGATGCACGGCCATCTCCCCTGGGCTGGTCCGCCGTCCCCAAGCCCCACCGGATGGTGACACTGATGTGCTGGCAGCAGCCGCAGGACACAACAGTGCTGGTGGGAATGAGGAGAGGTACTTCCAAAACTGCCACCCCACAGCCTGGCTACGGACTTCCCAAAACCACAGGGTGTTACATACGGGGCGATTTTTGGTCGTCGTCATCGCAACAATATAAGACCTACCTCTTAGTCCCCACAGACCTCACTTCAAGCAGCGTGTTCGTCGTGCCCTGTGCTGGGAGGCTACTCCTCTTACATTTTCTGCAGCCAGGACGATCTTGTGAGCAACCTTAGCATGCCAAACCCGGTGTGCATTAGCCCCGCGTATCTCACGGGCTTTCCAACCGCAAATCCAGACAGCACAGCTCAGTGCCCATGAGCAACCCTACAATAACAAACCGCCCGCCTCGCTTTGTCCTCCCAGACCTCACCTTTTGCAGCAGCCAAGTAACATCAAAGCTAAACAGTAGCCATGAGCAACTCCACAATAACAAACCAGTACTACAGAAAAAAGCAGAGGGAAATTAGGGAATGAAAGAGGTGGCAGAGAGAGAGGAAAAAAAACTGCAGGAAGGAAAATAAATTGTATTGATTCTTCCGAGGACCAGCTGTGGGGTGGTACGGAGGGTGAATCAGCTCTGGGTACCTCTGGATACTGTATGTTCCCCATGGTGCATGAAGCTGCCAGCATCAGCTCTCCCTTGGATGTGTTTCTACAAAGATCCCGTTAAACTGGTGTCCCCGGATCCATTGGAACAATGAGTGGAAAGGCTGAGGATGGAGCCCGCAAAGGCCAAAGTCAGCCTCCCTGCCTTTACTCGCTCTTTCCCCACCAGAAGCGGTCACTGGAGCGGTGAAGCTGACTACATGGATGGTCCAGCATGGGGGAAGCTGGTCCCCTCAGGGCTGGCCTGTGGAGACACAGAGCACAGCGTTTTCTGCAACACTAAATCAGGCGATTTTCACCAATGCGAGTTTTGCTCCTAGTTTTAAAAAAAAAAAAAAAAAAAAAAAAAAAAAAAAAAAAAAGGAAATCACAATCCAAAATTCTGCCTTGGCCAAACCTGGCCCTTTTAAGGAAAGGAAATTTCCCAGAGCCCCCCTCGACAAACCTGGAGGCCCGATCCTGCTCTCAGGAATGTCAATGCAAATGCAGAGTGGCTCTGCTGACTGCTGGGGGGTTATAGCAGCCGAGTGAGGCTCGAGCCTTGGGGAAAAGCTCCGGGTCTCCTGCCTGGAGTCGGAGCAGAGCTCGCCCCGGAGCAGCCTGAGAGCAAAGGCAATAAACAGCAGAAAGATCCAACTCCCAATTTCAAGAATTCATCTTTTTTGCTGAGCCATGTTCTGGAAGCACGAGCCCTATTTTGCTGCGAGCTGTGTGGAATAAAACAGCTGCGTCCCTTGGCTGGATGGCTCTTCCAGGGGTGCCAGATGTTTTGCTTAGGACACGTCAGAAGTGTCTTGCTTGAGTTCAGACTTTCTCTCCTCTCGGGCTGCCCACAGCAGAGCCCACTGCAGCTTCAGTGGGTTTTTTTTCATATCTGCCCTCCACCAGCTTTTCCCAGGGAAGCAACAGGGACTGGGAGCAAACTGGGAGAGGTCTGGTTTCACCCCAGCCCCTGTTGGTGTAAATAATCTGCAAGGAGAAAGCTGGGCTGATGAGCAAAAAACTTGTGCTGCCTTCTCACTGGCGTTGAGGGTCTGGATGTAAAGCGGTGTGTAAACGCTCCGCTGGAGAGGCCATCCCAGCACGTTTTGGGGGTCAGACCCCTCGAACGACTGACCACCCCCAGCCCCCGCAACACGGGAGCTTCGGCTTCCAAACCAGCCGCAGGGTATTGTGAAAACCTGCCTACGGCTGTGCCAAACGGCAAGGTTCAGAGCCAGACCCCGGCGTCCCGGCCACCAAACCTGGGTGCACGAGGCCATGCAGCTCTCTGTGGGGCCGGGAAGATGTGCGACACCCGGGAGAGGATCTCTGGGAGGAAAAGGACAGGCGAGGGAATTTTAGGGACATCCCTGGAGCACAGCTGAGCCGGCCAGCGCAGGCTGTCGGGTCATGGAGGCAAAGCAGGGCCGAGGCATTCGGGTGTTTTGTGGCCAGTCTGAAGGCTTTACCGTAGGGCCATGCGTCACTCACTGAAAGAGGGTTTTTTTCGGAGAAGGGAGGAGGAGGGGGGAAGCTGGGCGGGGGGGGGGGGCGGGAAGGAGGAGGAAAAATTTGGTGAAGGAGGAGGGGTGGCTTTCATGGCTCCTGAGCGCTTGCGAAGCGCACGGTGGCCGGGAAGGAGGACCCTGCCCTGCAAACAAACCGCTTTTGTTGTGTCCCAAACGGGCCTAAATTAAGTTTGACAGAAAGAGGGCAGATTCACACGCGCTGGGGCCAAACCCCTGGGCTCGGTTACAGCTGGACAGACCTGGAGAGCTTCGGCGCAGCGGTGCCAGATCTCGCCCGGCTGCGAGCGGAGAGGCGCGAACCTCCACGAGGCGGGAGGCACTGGGCAGCCACGCTAATGGTCCCGATGCCTTCGCAGAGCAGCTGCCTCCAGGGAGCGCCCGGCTCAGTCCATCCCCAAAGCCTAAAGGCCGCCATCGTTCCGGGAAAATCATCCGCCAGAGTGTTCCCTCGGCCAGTTTCGCTCGCCGGGGCCAGCAGAGCCTCCCGCTCCGCTCCCGGGCATCTCCCCGGCCCTGCCGCCTGCCCTGGCACGCCATGCCAGCGTGGAAAACAAGCCAGATTCTAAACAGTTAACGCTGACAAAACCAGACCGCTTGAGTTCCCTCCTTTCCTGAATCGCTCCTGGTGTAATTCACCCCCCCAAAAAAGAAATAAAATTATCCTCCTCCTCTGACCTCGCCCGGGTGTCCTCCCTCCCTCCCTCCCGTCCTCCCTCTCCTTCCTTCCACCCTTCCCGTGCCCCCACCCTGCGCTGGCACGGCCGGCCGGGAGCACGCGTGCCCGCCGGTCTGCTCGGTGCTAGGAGCTCCCACCACGTTAGCTGCGGCTGCCATGTTGAATTGCAAATCCGACATGATTCGACATATTTTTTTCCCCCGCTCGGTAGTACCCGGTGGGGAACTAAAGAAGCGCCCGGGCAACACGCACCCAGCCCTGGGTAGCTCTCGGGGACGTCCCGGGCGGCGGGGCGAGGGCAGGGAGAGAAATCACCCTCCAGTCCTGCTCCAAACGCCGCACGTAGGGACCTGCCTATCTGCTATACATCCCTCTCTATAGGAGACCGATTTTAAAGTCGGATGTTTTAGCACCAAGGGCCGGACGACTCCACGGGAAGGGGTTTCGGGGAGAAGGCAGGTTACAGCAACAACAAAGCGACTGAGCAAGTGGAGGAACAAAACGTTATTTCAAATCAAAGGCAAAAAAACCCAACCGCACGAACAAAAAAAAAAAAAAAAAAAAAAAGGAAAAAGAAAAACCACCCAAAATTAAGAGTGAGGTTCGATTTCGTACCAAGGCAGCAAGAGAGACGCACCGTGGAAGAGAGTGGTTTTGTTGTTGAGTGGTGGCTGGATTTAGCTCCGCTTATCCGGACAATCATCGGGGAAGGATCCTTTTCCGAGAAAGGCCAGTTTGAGTGAGACAGCTTTTTTTTTTCCCTTCTCTCGCTCGCTCTCTCCCCTTTCCTTCTCCTCGCAGCTCAACGCCAAGAAATGGGCGGTGCCTGGATGCCAGGCTCCATCCGAACGAGACACCCAAGGCCAACGGAGGCTGGCACAAAGGCGAGCTGGCAGGAATTCCTGCACTCGGAGCTGCGCGCCCGCGGGACGAGCCCGCCACCTCCCCAAAAAATCAACCTCCGACACCACCCACTCCGGAAAGTTGCCCCGTTGGGCTCGAAAACGCCCCGCCAGGCTCAAGCACGGGGGTAAAAAAAGAGGACAAGGGGAGGAAAATAAAAAAGCCATTGATGCAGGTTAAACAAAAGGCCTGGGGAGGTGGATTATTTTTTTTTTCCGCCCCCCCCCAAGCTCCTTTTCCCGCCTGCTCGTCCCCCTCCTCCATCCTGGCACCCTCCGTCGCCGGCTCCCTCGCCCGCCGCCCCAGCGTCCATCAGAAATGAGCCCTGGGCTCCCTCCTTCCTGGTTTTAGCACGACAGGAGGCGGCGGGTCCTTGAATAGGAACGCACACACCCAACGCGAGAGGGATCCGATGGGGGGGGGGGAAGATTAAAAAAAAAAAAAAAAAAAAGACCAAAAAGGACAAAAAAAAAGGATAGACAAACAACAACCCACCCGCCATGGAGGAAGGTTGGGAGCAGTCGCTGCCAAGGGGGGCGGATTGGGGGTGGTTTGGGTGCCAAGGGGTATTTTTGGCCTTTTTTATTTTTGCAGCCCGAGCACCTGGGTTGTGCCGATTGTAAAAGGGGAGTCGCGACGGGGAAGGGACCGGAGAGAGGATGAGAGGGGAGGGAAGGGGGGGGGGGAAGGCGGCCAGGGTTGGTAGTGCTGCTGGGGAGATGCCAAAAAAACAAAACAAAACACGTTTTCATTTTGTCTGCACCAGCCTGGGCGCAGGCGAGCGCAGGAGAGAGGGAGGGAGAGGGAGGCGCACGCCGCCAGAAAGCCGCCGCGCTCCGACGCGGGCCTGCGGCCACGTCCCTCCGCAGCCGCCCCGGCGGCCGCTCCCGCTCCCTCGTCCCCCTTCTCCCTGCCCACCCGCCTTCGCCTGCCAAGTCCGAGTTGGCACGGCTCCCCCGGCCGCGCCGAACAAAGCCGTCACCCATCCCCGAGCCGGCGCTGACAGTAAGCAAAGTGACAGGCGCATCTTCCGCATGTTAATCCCAACGGCGAGAAGGCGAACGAGCGGCGGAGGGCCCCCCCCCCCCGGGCTTTGCCATGCACCCACCACCACCACCCCCCCCGACCGCCGACGGGCCCCTGCGCCCCACCCTTGGCACCCACCGGCCGCGCCGGCCTCGTGCGGGGATGGCGAGGCCCCCGCCGGCGGGAGAATCGAAGCCTCCCTTATTCGGCGAGGTTTAAATCCAGCCGAAGCCCCGCTCGGGCGGGCAAACGAGGCCACTCGGCATCTGCTGTACCTGTTCCCGCTGCCTTCATCTCGCCTTGGAACCGTGACAAGAGCGCACTCGCCTCTGGTGGGCTCTCAAAGCCGCGGGTCTGTAACCCTTTGCAGGAAGTTGGCACCGATCCCAGGTAGGACTTTACTCCCCGGCTCCCGCTCTCTCCCCCCACCGCCGCCTCCCGCTCCCTCCCCTCCGCTCCCCCACCCATCCTCTCCCTTGGGCCCCCTCTCCCGTCCCCCAAAAACACCCCCTCCTTCCGCCCCTCCACCGCCTCGTCGGCTCGGGGGGCAAGGCTGGGGGCGGCCGCCCGCCGCTGGGGCGGCCGCCGAGCCCCCCGCGCCCACCGCTCTGGCACACGTACCCTGCGAGGATGACCTGGGCAAGACACAGAACAACAACTTCCTGCTCCGGCTCCCTAAAACGCCTGTTTCCACGCAGGGGTTAGGCGGCGCGGCGAGACGGGGGGAGCTGGGAGGAGGTTTGGGGGTTTGTCGTCATTGAACCATGCTTTTTTTTTTTTTCCCTTTTTTTCCCCTTTTTTTCCTTTTTTCCCTTTTTTCTTTTATTTTTTGCCTTTTTTTCCTTTTTTTTTTGCCTTTTTTCCTTTTTTTTGCCTTTTTTCCTTTTCTTTGGCCTTTTTTCTTTTTTTTTTCCCCCTCCGCTCCTCTTTTTTTTTTTTTTTTTTTTTTGGAATGTATATTTTTTGCCCGGCAGCCCAAACCCAACACGAAGCGAAAAGGCTGGGGCGGGGGGCGGGGGGGGGTGAAGAAGAGAAATCAAATGGGAAGAGAAAAGCTCCAAGTCGGCAGGACAATGCACGGGAAACGGGGAGATTAGCCCAGCTCTCGAAATCCATCGCGCCCGCCCCGTTTCTGAACCGTTCGCCCCCGCGCCTCGTCTTTTTTTTTAATACTCCCAGCTCCTGAATTATTCCAGTCCATGAGCGGGAGGGGAACGCACAGTCCGGAGTCCCTCGGAGCTGCCAAGAGCGTTGCAACAGGAAAGAAAGAAAGCGAGAGAAGGGAGAGCCAGGCAGAGCCCTCACAATCGAGCAGCAAGAAGAGCAAGGAGAAATTAACATCCAATTAGTGCCGTGTTTAACGAGGGAGACAGAGGCGGCTGTTGTTTTATTGCCCTGTTCTTTTCAGGCGCATCTGACAGGCAGCGGGGAAGGCACCCCAGCTCCAAGTGACGTCATCATATTTTATTTTTTAATTATTTCCCCCCCCCCCGCCTCCCCGCTCCCTTCCTCGCCTTTTCCTCCCCCCCGTCTTTTCCTCCTTCAAGTTTTGCAGAGACTCGGCAACTCGGCCAGGGAAATTCGGGACTTTCTCGCCTTCAAGCCGCCGGTTCCCCCCCTTCCTTCCCCCCCTCGCCGTCCCCGACACCAACCCCGGAAAAACAAACGCGCCAACCCACCCCAAAGTCTTTGTTCTTCCAAAAACAAAAACGGAAAAAAAAAAAGGAGGAAAAAAACCAAAAGAAAACATATTAATAAACGTTGGGATCAGAGCCGGAGGGAGCCCGGAGGAGGTTTCTCCGCGTCCGAGTGCGTGCGTGCGTCTGTCCCCTCTCCCGTCCCTCTCCCCAGACGGCTCCGCTCGCCTTGTAAAACTTTGCGGCGTGTGACGCTGCTCCGGCCTCCTCTGGCAGCCTGACAAGAGCCGCGCCGCGCGGCCGCAGAGCGCAGGCGGCTTTTTAAGGGAGAAACTCCACTCCGAAAGATTAGAGAATTAACACGGGCTTGGGTGGGTTTTTTTTTTCCCGACAAGAGACGGCGCCTCGAACAAGGGCCGCCGCTGCAGCGCTGCAGCCCCTCGCCACGCTGGCCCGGCCGTCGGGTCACAAGCCAAATCGAAAGCCCAGGAGAGTTTTCCCCCCTCCCTGAGCTCACCAGGCCTCCTGCTTCTCCCCCAGGACCCGGGGGGCCCGGCATCGTGCAAGTGCCAGGGAGGCGTGCGGCGGCTGCAGGGAAACATCTCGGCTGACCCCGGCCGGCCTGTGCCACCACCTCTGTCCCCAGGGCCTGGGGTCTCCTCAGGGCGGGATAAAACACCATCAGCTCCCCCCGGGAGTGCTGCCATCTCCGGAGGGGACGGGGCAACTCGGCTTGGGGGGATTTGAGGGAGTTCTCCCCAAAAAAGAGCCCGCAGCAGGAAGGGGGAGCGTGGAAAGCAGCTCTTCCCCTCCTCTCCGGCAGCCACGGACGGAGCCGCCACCGCCAGCGTGGCAGGTCAGGCCACCGCTCCCAGCGGTCCCACCGTGCCCTTTGTGGCCTTCTCTCCTTGTTTCCAGCCGGGATTTCCCTTGTCCAGGGGAGGAGGAATGTGGCACAACCCATCTCCTCTGTAACCCCCCACGTTGAGCGAAGACCATGCCGGGGGACGGGGCCGTGCGAGGACAGGGGACGGGTCTAGGGCCACCGTGCCACCAGCGCCTGGGTCCGGTCCAAGTCCCCACCCCGAGCATTTCCTGGCACCAGCCAGTCCCACCTCCCCGGCGGCAGGATCTCCTCCACCAGGGTTATTATTTATTTTTTAATTATTTTTTTTTTTATTTTTTTTCTAAAAAACGATTTGCCTACGTGGAGCTCGGCGCTGCGGGAGAACAGCGCAAACAGCCTTATCGAGGGCGGCCGCGCCGCGGGGGCACTTCCTCGTGCGCGGCCGCGAGACGGGGCCCCTCCATCGCTGCCGGGGCTGGTGAGGGGGGACCGGCAGCCCCTGGCCTTCCCTGCCCAGACACCAGGGTGACGGGCACCAGGCAGCCATCGGGAGAGCTCTTTTCTCGGGGAAGGCAGCACGGTCGGGGCGGGGGGGTTGGTTTTCATGGCAGGGCCTTCAGCAGGGGGAAAGGGAAGGAGGATGCGATCGGTCCGAGCTCAGCTGCCCTTTCCCCAGGCACAAGGGCTTCACCAGCACCTCGTTGCTCCCCAGACGCTGCCAGCCCCAAGCAGCTCGGCCCCGCGGAGAGGCAGGGCAGCCTTGACCCGACTTTCCCTCTCCCAGCTGTGGTCGCTGCCTCCCTTCTCCCCCCGGCAGCTGGGAGCAGATGAGGCCAAAGTCCCAGCAATCTCTGCTTTCCACTGGGGGCTGATAAACGGCGCGGGCGCCGCACGGCAGCGATCTCCACCCGTCCCGGTTTTGCACAGGAGAGAGTCAATATTTAAACCCAAGTTTGTTTCCTGGGCAGACAGGGGAGCGCTGGGGCTGCGCAGGGCGGGGAGAAATCCCCGGCTCCATCCCGGGCACCAGACCCAAACCTTCTCCACCCATCCATTTGTTCTCCTGACCGCAGGTTTCAGGTCCGTCCCCCCGTCCCCCGTCCCCATCAGCTATACTACACCAGCCCCAGCTGCGGGGCCAAGCACCCGCTAACGAACAGGGCAGTATTTAAGGGAGGGGGGTGCTCAGCCAGGGTTTGGGTTCTCTCCTTGTCTGCTGCTGGTGCAGATGCTGTCCTTGTGGTGGGACACCTCAAACAAAGCATGGGATGAGAACCAGGGTTAGGAACAGGTGGAGGTAAGGAAATATTTAATCATCCTACAAACGGCAGCCCCTGCTTCAAGGTAAGGCAGCATGTTGAAACCTGGTTTTCGTTTAAATTGATCAAAAATTATGTTCGGGTGCTGTTTCCAGCAAACCTTGTGGGTCCCAGGGAACTGGCAGAAATCGCAGGCAGGATGCCTCCTCCGGGGCAGATTTAGGTAAATTCTTTAAAGGAAATAGTGCTTTTCCTTGCAGTGGCTGCAGCCAGGCTGTGCGTGGGGTGTAGGAGGTTGCACGGGTGTGTGACCAGCAGAAGGTGGCCTTAATTTAGAAGGTAAAGGCGTGTGTTCCTGAGCAGGCGCTGTGTGACCCGGGAGATGCAGTGCCCAGCGTTGGGGTGGGGAAGAAACCAGGCAATGCGATCAAAGGCCGGTGGGGAAGGAAGGACCCCGTGAGCCGTGCAGGAGAGGACGGAGCAGCCGAGCCGCCCTGAGGGGTCTGACAGCAGCACAGGGTCTCCACCACCCCTTCCAGAATTGCTCAGGTCCATTTTAACTCCAAATACCTACTTTGAGGTACGTTGTTTGGGAGCAGCCAAGCCCACTCCTGCCTCCACCCTTGCTCCAGGTGCTCCCAGTTGGCTCAGCCTAAACCCGCTGCCCTTCTACGGAGCTGAGGAAGATCAGAGGGAATCGGAGTTTGCAGCAGCTGGTTTAGTCCTGGGTTTGGGGAAGAAACCAAAGGAAATGCCTGTCTTAAACTGAAACCCTCCCTGAGTGAGGGAGCCTGTTATGCAAAAAAAACCAAAAAAAACAAAAAAACCACTTTTTAACAAAAGAAACACCCAAGAGTTGTTGTTTTATAGCTGTATTTTTGGAGCATAGTTAAATCCTCCTTGAAATAATCTCTGGTGTTAGGGAACAGGGCCATGCATTATTTAACTTCTGTTACCGTAAGACAAACCGTAACGGGAGGAAGGGAGGACAGACAGGAGCAACTTCACGACACCGAAGGGAGCTGGGTGGGAACCACCGATCCCAGCGTGTACCAGCACTGTCCCGCACGCCCTGCCTTGTCCCCAACCTGCCTGAGGGAGGAAAACCCCTGTGCGATGGCAGGTCGGGGTCCCCAGAGGACCCCAGAGGATGGGCTGTGACCCCACCTGCTGCAGCACGTGGGAACCTGCTCAAGGAGCCCAAAACCTCTTCCCAGGGAGCGCAGCAACATCTCTGTGCAAAAGACTGCTTCGTGGGGGAAGCGAAGTGGGGGGAAATCTGCCTGCCCGCCGCGACAGCACAGACTGGTGCAAAAAAAACCCTCTTATCTGGTGAGCTGGGGATAAATCCTGCCCTGCTGCCACCGGTGAGCTCTGCTACGCGAGGGCCAGCCATGCTCCTGTGTGCATGAGGAGCTCCTGAACCCGACGCCTCACAAGCCTTTGGCGAATTTAAGGTTTATTCCTCTACTCCAGCCAGCCAAGGACCGAGTGCCCCTCCTGCAACCGAACCCTTCTGTGTGTAGCTATCAGCAGGACGCTGCCACGCAGCAGCCCAGCACCGCAACACGCGGCTCCGTGTCCATCGGTGAAGCCCCAGCTTGTGGTCCTGCGGCCGGGAGATGCTCATGGGATGCGGCCGGGCCGGTCCAACCCAGGACCCCCCTCCCCTGAGACCTGCGTGCAGGCTGCCTGCCCAGGTTACACCCAGCAGCTCCGCCGGGTGTATCCTAAATACAGCCCATCCTGCGGGGAAAAAGCCTTCCCAAAGCCGTTACCATCTGCAGCGCACGCCCCTCCCCGAGTGCTCGCTCCGTGTCCAAGTCCCAGCGCTGCCCTGGAGCCGAGCCGTACCAGTCTCTTTGGGACTGTGCTGCTCTTTGTAGTGGGACGGTGTTTCCCTTTTCTGTTTGGATACTGTAATTTCCTTCTCAGGCCCAGGGGAGGTGGTGTGCTCCCTAGTGTTCAGGTACCCTCAAAACCTTAAATATGGGTGGCAGGGTTGATCTCGCCCGAGCTGAGCTACCTGCCATGCAAACGTTTGCCCTCTCCAGAAGAGATGAGGCTGGAGCCGGCGTAGCCTTCCCAGCAAAGTGACCCGGATCTCTTGCCGCTTCTCAGCTCAGGCAGAACGAAGCAGTCTTTTGTCCCTGCATCTCAGGGCTGGCTCGTTTAGTACCTGGGCATTTTCTGGTTGCCCAAACTTCCCCAGTGACTCCAGCGCTACAGCCTGGACCAAAGAGACAACTCCCTTCTGCTCTCCCTGCTACACATCCTGGTCGAGACAGCCATGAGGATGGGGCTTTGGTCCAGCTGGAGCCTGAAGCTGTATCTCCAGAAGCCAACTTCTTGCTGGCCTTGCTGGAGAGGAGGTGTCTTGTTCTGGCACCACGGACTTTGGATTGAAAAGAAAAAAATATACATATATCGAAACAAGCTTAGGGTTTCTTGAGGAGTCCACGTTCATCAGCTCTCCCTGTGAGCCGGGGGGGGTCAATCGATGGGGAAGCAGGTGGCCGGCATGGGAGCTCTGCGGAAGAGCAGGCTGGAGCCGCGGAAGAGCTGCCCCTACGGAGGAGAGAGCAGAGGGTCAGGGCAGCCGTGCTGAGACCCGACCAGGAAACTGCAGCAGGGACCGACCCGCGCCCGCCGCAGGGCTGCGAGGCCTGAGCACCCCGGAGGAGAAATCGGGGTTTCAGCCCTGTGAGCGCTGGGGTTGGGCATTTTCCCCCAGGGAGGGCTGATGGAGAAGCGCAGGGCCATCTCGCTTTGCTGTGCACAACGCTTTTGCCAAAAGTTCGCAGGCTGCAAGCTCGGGGTGTGTAACGGGCAGACCAGTACTGTCATGCCTGGTACCAGTGCCAGAACTGGAGGGATGGAAATGGGTTACTGAGCATGTCAAGGATGCGGCACAGGCACTTCTTGGGCAGCGCTGAAGACCTTGGGAAGAAGCAGATGGAACCCAAAGCTCCGTGTGTGCCCTGCTCCCTCACCTGAGCACTGAGATACCTCCAGCAATGGATCCAGGACGTAAACGCGGGAGCGTAGGGAGGGAGGCCGGCACGCAACCTGCATGGCAATGAGAAAGAGCTGAGACGGTCTGTACAGATGTCACATTATCCAGACAGGTAACACAAGAGCAGCGAGAAGTGTAAGCAAAGACACAGAAACAGTGTCCGCACTGGGCTGAAGGCCAAATGACCAGCTCGTTATTTACAGTGCAACAGATCGTGTAATTTAATTACCCCTGGAGCGTACAAACAAGGAGCCGTTACCTGGATACACTGAGTCCAGGACCATACGCTCTATCTACGCCTCCAGGAGCCAGCAGATATCAAGACGTTACACCAGCTTGGATGAAGTCCCCTTCCCACCAGCACAAACTCAGAAGATTTCTTGTAGCCGTGGGATTGGGAAAGCCAGCTTGGTCCTGCTCCTGTCTGTACCCACCGCGGCACTAAGAGCTTTGCTTTCCCTTGGGCTGCTCCCCGGGGCCGGCACGGTCCCTTTCATCCCTTCTGCCTCCGGTCTCGTTCAGATCGGACCACGCCACCGTGACTCTCCCTATTTCTCTCCATT
This sequence comes from Larus michahellis, assembly GCF_964199755.1. Taxonomy (NCBI): domain Eukaryota; kingdom Metazoa; phylum Chordata; class Aves; order Charadriiformes; family Laridae; genus Larus; species Larus michahellis. The sequence goes on from NC_133916.1 coordinate 2,767,768, forward strand.
TGAGCTTTTATGCTGCTCTTGTCTGTGCCCTCTGATGTAAAATTATAAGCAACCTGGGACAGGAAACGAGGCAGCTCCGCGAGGTGCCGTATAGTTTACGGTTCTGTATGAAAGCTTTACGATCGTTAGCAGAGGATTCAGACAACAAGGGGCTGGAAGAAAGGAAGGGAAAGCCTTAGATCTCGGTGTGACGGACATACCCACAGTTGTTCACTGCCATGAGATCTCCCACCAGAAGGAATGGGTACGTCAGCATGCTCACAGCGATCTGAAAGCACAGAAAACCTGTAGCCTCTCTAATGTTTGTCAAAAAAAAAAAGCTAGTCCCAGCTTTTGCACATTAACAAAGATATCCTCATCTTTCGATACAAAGTACAGACCAGCCTTTGTCCCCAGACCATGAGCTGTCACCCCCCGGCATCAGGAAGAGGAGAAATGACACGGCGGTTGCCTACGTACCCCCATCACGAATTTTGTGTAGCTCCGGATCACCGATGCCTGGCTGAACTGGAAAGAGAAACCAAAAGGGATTGTGGAGGAGGTGGATGACACCAGGCTGTCACTGTCCCTACCTGACACCCCTCGGAGCCTGAGGTGATGGGTGCGGGGCAGGGGAAGAAGGCAGAAAGCAGCAGTAACCACACGGCACCCCAAGCTGAGGATCAGGGAGGACATTTGCTCTCCAACCTCAACCTCTAAACTGCAGCAGAAACACAGCCCAGAGCAGACGCTGCATCTTTAGCACTTTTACAGAAAGAGACACTAATTTGGATAAATTAGCCATTAATTCCTTCCAACTGCAGGTGCTTGGTACGGGCCCCCCCCAAACCCTCCACTGACCACTTCCACTCACGTTATCGTCCACCGCGTAGGTGTTGATGAAGTGAGCCAAGAGGTTGCAGCACCAGAGGAAGATGACATCCCCCAGGATGTGAGGGACTAAACCGCTGCAACGGCAAAAAGAGGAGTGTGAGGTGTAGAAGGGTCCCAGTGCCACCTTCCATGGTGCCCAGCCCTCCCTCCGCCAGCGCAGAGGAACCCCACTCCCCCAAAATGCATCTTTACTTAGACAGGAATTGAAGGGAAAGGGGGAAAAATTCAGGGAAGAGCTCGCCTGGTCTTCAAACGTGGTTCTACATGTGCTGCCAGCTGCTCTGGCCGGGGGATGCTCTGGAGTAGGAAGTTTGGGATCTGTCGCGTGGGCAAGACTTAGCCAAGTCCCCTTGTTCTACCCCAAATCCCTCCTTGGCCCAACTCCGGCTCTGACACCCGGGCGAGACCCAGATGAAGTGGGTTTCCATTAAGCTCATTTTGCAGACGCTCTTCAGGATGCAGAATGAGAAGTTCATCTCTTCGTGGAATCTCCCTCCTTTTAGAAATCAAAACGACAGGGGTTGTTCCTGCAAAACCTGCTCTGCTGCCAAGTGGGATGAGCTGGGGGCAGCACTCCATTCCCCGATTTTTCCCAGTCCCTGATCTTCCCCATCCCTGCTGCCACCTGAGAGCGTGGGGACACAAGGTGATGTGCTGCTTAGGCTTGTGGCTCTCATTGACACGTGGGCCGGAGCTCCCAGCAGCATGAACACGCCCAGCTTCCACAGCTAATGGCACTAAAACACTTTAAAAAAAAAAAAAAAAGTTTCAGAGGGTTTTTCCAGTTTGTCAGAGCTCCTGCAGCATCTGTTGCAGCAGCGCAGGCATCGAGCGCAGGGCCTCCTGCTTTGGCTGTGCAGCCGTTCCACTGCAAAAGGATCCAGGTGTGTTTTAAACCTGCCTGTTTCACCAGCAGATGTGTTCAGCCAGTTCTGAAAATGAGCCTGTGGAGAGCCCCAGGAGTGTTTGCTGGGCCGGGAAGGGCCACCTCCAAGCACACGACTCCGAGTCGATGGTTTCTTCCCAAACACAACGCTGCCTCTTTGGAGCAGGGCACCAGTTTTCTCTCCTGCTGTGGTCGCTGCAGCAGCAGAACGGCGATCGGGACTCTGATTCAGGCTGTTTCGCTTGCTTGGTGTTAGGGTTTATACTTTTTGGAGACAACCCAGGTATTATCAAGGCTCTGGAGATGCAGCCGAGGTCTCAGGGGCTAGGCACAGCAGAAGTCTCCAACAGAAGATCTGCTGGCTTTAAAAGATGTGATGCATGAGAGTGACAGGATAAAGAAATCAAAGCTCTCTGGTCCCAAAGAGATGGTCTGCTTTGCATTTAGCATTCAGTCTTTGTTTAAAAAAAAAAAAAAAAAAAAAATCCTTTCTCTAACACAAAGTCAAGTCTGAAGCAGGCTCCTGAGCTGCTGCAGGTGCAACAGGGGCTTAACAAAGACCAGAAAGAGAGGGCTGGGCCACGGCAGCCGCGTATGTAAAACCTCACCCATCTATTGATAGAGAATCAGATCATTTGTTCTATTTGCAATCAGGATCCCACCCCTCTCTTTCCTCTGTCATCAAAGTAATGACAGATGCTGAGCCTGAGTTGGCGGGATGACTGGAGATCAGGGGTCTCGGAGCGCTGCAGAAAGGGACTAAAAAAAACCCAAATTCACTTGTGCTACAGCTCTCGCACCCAGCGAGATGCCCAAGGAGATCCAGACTAGGAATATTTTTAGAAGATGACAAGTCGTTAAAAGCTGAACCAGCGGCAGGCAGCTGGTGAAGCCTGTGATTATGGTGATGGTACCCAGCGGGAGAAATCCCAGTGCCAGGAAGGGCTGGGACAAGCCATCTTCGAGGTGACCGCGCACAGCAATCTCGGAGCCCCAGGAAGATCTTTCTGGCCTGCTGGCAGGCAGGAGAGCGCTGCAGATACGAGGGGAAGCAAGATAAGACCATCCCCTGAAAAGTCTTTATCTCTAGAGGCACGCATCCAGAGCGTGTGCCGCTGTTATTGCTGCGTAGAGGTTATAAGGCCATGAGAAGAGCGAGCACCGCAATGATTTTAAGGGAGTGGACGTGTTTGGATTGCGTTAGGAGGGCAGAAAAGCAGCATTTTGGTCCTACAGATGCAGTCTGTGTTCCCCTCACGGCAGTGCGATTTCCTAGCGGGGCTGTACGAGCACGTATAACTTCAGAGCCCTCCTGAGACATTTTGGGTTGTGTTAAAGCCTTTCCTGTGAACTATTAAGTTTAATTAGGCTACCAACAGTGTTTATTTTATGTGGAGGAAGGGAACGCGGCGGCTCCTTTCACGTTATTTCCTCGGGAGAGGGAGGATTGCTGGGCAGCATGCTCCAACCGTGCCCCATGCCCAGGGAACGTCCCAGAGGAACCTGTATTTAATGGAGGAGATGTGGGGCTGCCCAGCTCAGCAGAGGAGCTGTGGGCTGCAAAAGGAAGATGCAGTGACACTCGATTGATGGGGTCTCTGCAGACCCCTGGCCCTCTCCCCTTGGGAAAAGGACACGGAGAGACGCCCTGCGATTGCTCGCTTCTTTCCGAGGCGTTCGTGTTTTATCAGAAGGCCCAAATTTTCTGATTGCAGAGCCAAAGGCATCAGGCCTGAAAGCCCCTCCTGAAATTTTGGAGCTGCCTTTACTGTTTTTAACATAATAAAGCCAGTTATCCCCGTGCTGGGAGCGGAGGCAGCAGGTGGTTCTGCTTTTCTATAGATGTGTAAAAAAAGGCAAGAAGTGTTAATTAAGGGTTCAAGCAAAAAAAAATGGTGTCCGCTAGACTTCCACTTCAGCGACGCGACCAATTCACCACGCTTCCTAAGCGGCTGGAAGCACCTTTCAGGTGCAGGCAGCAATGCCGCTGAGCCGGGCATCACGCTCCCACCATACAGGCAAACCTGCTGCCAGCACCAACCGCCTGCTCGTTACAAGCACCCACGGTGCTCTTCAGAGGAATGTGCTGCTTATCCGGGCCCTGGCTTTTATTTCAACACGGGGTCTCATTGTTGCACTTGACCTTGGTGCCTGTTGCACAAACAAATGCTTTAAATGGCCCTTCACTGAAACACAAAGAAGCACCAGGGGGAAAAAGAAAGGTAAGAAAAAAAAAAGAAAAATACAGAGTTTTCTCTGGGCTCTGAAGGTTTGATTGAAGATAAGATCTGGGGCAAACTTAATGGTCAAACTGGAGCGCTGTCAAAGGCGCAGATTTAATCCGCTCTCATGGGAGCGATGTGGGAGTCCCGCGGTCAGACAAGGTTTCAGATGGGGGGAGCTCAGCGCGACTCTGCGGCTGGCAGAGCGTCCAGGAGAGCCATCAGCACCTTCGGACTATGGGGAAAAGCACTTAAGCAACAACTCACGTACACAAAGAATCCCAGGATCCCTTCTTCCTTAAATATCCTGCCGATGGCGCTGAACACACCGCTGCCAAGAAAGGAAAAGAGCTATAAGCGTGCAGGGATTGCTCTGACTCTGTCCCGCACAGCTTCACGTGCACTCTGCAGCCACCAGCCACAGCAGTGTCCCCCCCGCAAGCCACCCTGCCAGCAATGCAGCGGCCAGCTCTGCTCTGCTGCTTCTCCTCGACCTCTTAAGGAGGGTCATGTCTGCATTCTGCCAGTCCGCAATAACGCCTGGGACAACGCTCAACTTGCTGATGGCTGTTTAGATGCCGAAGCCAGAAGAGCTCTGCTTGGCTTTGCGTGAGTGGATACACATGCCGCAACTACGGCACGTAACATGCTTCGATTAGGCTGATTTTCAACCCGAGAGCCCTGTCCTGCCTCGAGGAGCTCGCACTGGAAGCCGTGGGCTGGCTGCAATTGTGTCGAGCATGCTTTCAGGTGGCTGCATGTGTAGGTTTGTCCTGCAGAGAGGCAGGTATTACTGAAAAAGGCTTGGAAAAACCTTGCAGAGTAGCAGGGCTGAACCAGCACTTCATATTACCCGCTCTGCCTCCCTGCTGACTTCCCTTTCTATTAACACGTAAAGCAAAAAGGCAGGAGACTCACCGTGTGATCAGTAAGGTGCATTACAGCCACCAAAATCCACAGAGGCACACCAGGGACAGAGCCCAGCCTCCCCACATCCCTTCATCCCAAACTCATCCACCCTCTAACCACGGCTCAGATTCACTTTTCGGTCTCCCAAACCTCCTGGGTTGCCCTATCCCCCACTGGATGGGGCACCGCTGACTCCTGGACTCGTGCTTCTCTGTGCCCAAACCCTTCAGAGCTGCAGCCGCTCACCTGTATTTGACTTCCCGGCCTACGAACTGGACCATGCAGCGCATCGAGATCACTAGGAGGAAAGAAACATAGGGCTGATAAAGCCATAAATCCAGTTTGGGTTGCAATGGACGTGAAGGAAAATGCAACTTGACCCTTCTGCCCTCCCTTCCATCATCGCCTCCGTCTCCTCTCGGTGGTCCTCATCACTGCAAGGCTCATTAGAAACTAGAGCTCTCCCTTAGTCTGTAAGTGATGGGAAGGATTTTTGACCCTAACCTCAACGGGATCTCTAGGACAAGCTCTTGGATGAATGGGAAGAGAGCACCTCACTGCTCAGTTGGGGTAGTCCCTGAAGGCCAACCCAAGCATCAGCCTTCCAAATGACCGCTCGAGACCTGCATCTGTTCTGTAGTTTTGTACGAAGCCATTTCTGATAGAGGAGTAAATGGGGTTTTTGGGGTGATCCCCAGGCAGGGCAGGGCTCCTCGCTCTGGAGGGGGTTGCCAGGCAGAGGGACACGACTCACCATGCAGCGGATGTGAGACAACCCGGGACACGCACTGCATCATCATCTCGTGAGATGTCTGGGAAGGGGGGAAAAAAACACACCTGTATGAAAATCCGCACTGTTCCACCTGCACAGATCATGCCCCTTCCCTTAGTGTAGCGAAACCCATTTTAGGTCCCTCTTTTGAAATCTGCTGTTCAAGATAAACCTCAATTTCTATGGAATTTTTCATGCCTGGACTCAGAGTGGCTACTAAATACCATGGCCTTTTCATCCAGTTTTCTCTCCGAGTAATTTCACCCTCAGCCCACAATTTTAAGCTTCCTTTGCTCTCCAGGCACACCCCCCATGGGATCTTCCCGATCACTCCTTAACATGCAATATCCACTTCTCACCTCTTTTACCACTTTCCTAAGGGAGGTCTTCACATCATCCTTGTTAGAAACATGCTCCATGTCTTCCAGTGGAAAGGCCTGAGTGGGGAGAGAAGAAACATATGGTCAAAACTGAGGGAGACGCTGACCCACAAACCCTCGATGTCTGAGGACAGGAGGAAACCACAAGCAGTTGCACTCTAGATGGAAGGAGAAGAAAAACAGGCAAGAAAGAACAGAAGAGAAGGAAGGAGGGAAAGCAAAACAGGGAAGAGAGGGGTCATGAAACTGCACACAAAAGGCAAGTGGTTGTTCAAATTAAATAAATATTGTTTAGAAAACAAGTTTTGGGGATATGGGCACTATCCTCCTCCTGTCCTGGAGGATTATTCAAAGCCCTTAGGAGACAGAGAGGGATGGGGGCTTTTCTCCTCCACGCACAGTCGTGGCTGGGTACATGCAGGCTCCCTGGCTCCGCTGCAGTAGCACGGGTGGACCCTGCAAGCTGATTTATGGAGAGAGAAGCCGACCTTTACCTTCTTCACGCTCCCCCTGGTGATGGTTGATAAAGTGCTTGAGATGAGGCGAGGAGTAAGACCGCGGAAGAGGCCTCTTTTCCCATCCACTTCCACGATGTGTCTGGCTGGGTAAGAAAACACCAGGCTGCCGTCAATCAGGAACTGGCCAACTCGCCGAGAGCACCCCAAACACCTCCGGCGTTCAGCCGAAACTGCACCGGAGCTCAGCACAGCACGGCAACCACTCTGCGGTCCCACCGTAAGTGATTTATTGTAACACTCCTAAATAAATTTCACGTAGGATGCAAACAATTCTTAAGTATTCCCTGTCCTATCTGTCTAAGCTGGAAGGATAGCTCCAGTATTTTGGGCTACTTGATTGTTTCGCTCACCCGAAAGGGCTACAAGGCAGTTTGGAGTGAATTGGGGGAGGGAGGTGTGGTGTCACCTCCTCCCTCTGCCCTGAGGGGTCAGACTCAGGCTTAAAATGCATCTCGGGATGGTTCCTGATCACCACCTTCTCCCAGGCAAGCTTCCTCAGGTCTCCAGCCAAAAAATAAGCCAACAGATCCAATTTCTCCCTGATGTGACAAGGTGGAATAGGACCCACCAAATGCCTGTGGGTACCGATTGCTCCTGCCCCCACCCTCTGCTGTCCCAAGCGAAGCCAGGAAGGCTCTGCGCACCTCCATAACCCAACACTGTAAATCTATTTGGAAAATGCATCTTCCAAAGGGCAGCACGGGAGCGTTTCCAGCCCCGGGTGACCCAGGATGGGTTTGCAGTGCTTACGTACTGCTCCTGCGCTGGGTCCCCCCCACCCCATGGGTACCGCTGTCCCATTTTGGGGTCGGTCCAACTCGGCTTTCAGGACTGTGCGCTCCCCTTCCCCACAGCAAACCCGCTGTGAAAGCAGCCCCCAAGGTCACAGAGTGTTCACCCACCTCTCCCGTGCTGCTCCACCCACAAAGAGAGAAAAACAGTACTTTATTTCCCTTCTAAACATATTACCTTCCCTTTTCTTGGTATTTCTGTCCCTTTAGGGCTCCATCTACAATACAAATGAGCAGGGCAGGGGGCCGAGTTATTGCAGGGTAGCGAAGAAAAGCGTTTTGCTGTCTCCAACACGTGCAAAACCCTCCACCAACAAACCTAATCTACTTAAACCCCCACTGCTCCCTCCGCTACGGTGCAAACCCAGAGCGACCTGCCATGGGAAGGGGATGCAGCACCAACGCTGAGGCCACCACCTCCTTGTCCCCAACAACAGGTGGGTAAATGTGACGGCTTTGTGGCTAGCTGTAGTGGTTTATGTCTCACTGGAGCCACAGGATGCTGCCAAGGGGAGGCGGGAGTGCTGCTGGAGGTCGGCGAGGTCGGCCTGGCGGCTCCCAGCCCTGTTTTTGGGGAGGACGTCGCGCTGGCAGGGAGGGACGTTCGCTCACCGTAGGTGAAGAAGCCGGGCAGGTACAGGACTTTCCTTCCCAGCACGTTTCTTCCAACGGTTGGAGGTAGTGGCTCGTGCCCAACCTGCAAGAGAAACCCTGTGAGTAGGTCCCTGTCCTGGTGTTCCTGAAGCCCCTGGGGTCTTGATCCTGGCACCCATGAGCTGCTGGAGGGCCATGAGCCGTCACCCTCAAATACAGGGGGGTGCCATGACACATGGGGTCCCCAGGGTACACGGGGTCCTCAACCCTCCCATTTTATGGGGCTCCCTGTTAGAGGGGTTCTGTGGATACCCATTCCATAGGGGTTTCCTGTCCCACGTCATATAGAAGCCCCCACTGCAGAGCGTATCCCTATCCCCCCCCCCTTTTAAGGGGTCCCCACTGTACAGGGTGTCCCCATCCCCTGTCATATGAGGGGGTCCCGATGCCCCTGCTATAAAGGAGTCCCCGCTGCACAGGGCCCCTCACCCCTCCGTTACATAGGGGTCCCTGTTCCATAGGGGTCCCTGTTGCCGTGGGTTTCCTCATCCTCCCACAATATAAGTTCCCCCATTTTTATAGGTGCCCTCACCCCCCCCGAGTTGTACAGGGACCCCCGTTATACGGGGTGACCTCATCCCCTGTTATATACATATATATATCCCCCATGTTGGATGGGGTTCCTCGTTGCCTCCTTATATAGGGGTGTCCGTCCCCCCCCATTATACAGGTGCCCCCATTGTGTCCCGTTATAAAAGGGGGGGCTGTATATATAGTGGTCCCCAGCGCATGGAGGTCTCCATAGGGGCACTATAGGGTCCCCCACCCCCCGCTACACTGGGGTCCCGATACCCCGTTATACACGGGGTTCCCCGGTGCCCCTCTCCCCCGCCCCCCCCCCTTCCCGGCGGCCCCGGACCTGGACGAGCAGCTTGACGTAGAGCAGGGGGTGGCTGGCGGCGGCGAGCCCCGCTCCCAGCACCACGAACAGCCCCTCGGCGCCCTCGGCCCGGGGTCCCCCCGGGGCCGCCGCCGCCGCCCGCCCCGCGGCACCGCCAGGGGGCGCCCCCCCGGCCGGGGGCAGCGGCGCCGCCGCCGCCGCCATGGCCCCCCCCCGCCGCCGCCACTGCGCCTGCGCTGCACGCGCTGTGCGTGGCTGCGTCACGGCGCCGGGAGGGGGGTGGACGGAACCATTGCGTGAAGGGCGGGGAGCGCGGGCGGAACCATGGCGGGAGCGGCGGGGGGGAGAGGGAGCCGCGGTGTGAGGGAGGGGCCGGGGCCGCGGTCGCGGCCGCCATGACAGGGCGGGCACGGGGCAGGGCCCTGACGGGGAGTCATAGAATGGTTTGGGTGGGAAGGGACCTTAAAGCCCACCCAGTGCCACCCCCTGCCCTGGGCAGGGACACCTCCCACCAGCCCAGGTTGCTCCAAGCCCTGTCCAACCTGGCCTTGAACCCCTCCAGGGATGGGGCAGCCACAGCTTCTCTGGGCAACCTGGGCCAGTGTCACACTGCCCTCACAGCAAAGAATTTCTTCATGACATCCAATCTAAATCTCCCCTCTTCCAGTTTAAACCCGTCCCCCCTCGTCCCATGGCTCCCCTCCCTGATCCCGAGTCCCTCCCCAGCTTTCCTGGAGCCCCTTTAGGGACTGGAAGGGGCTGGAAGGTCTCCCCGGAGCCTTCTCTTCTCCAGGCTGAACCCCCCCAGCTCTCTCAGCCTGTCCCCACAGCAGAGGGGCTCCAGCCCTCCCAGCAGCTCCGGGGCGTCCTCCGGCCCCGCTCCAACAGCTCCGTGTCCTTCTGCTGTTGGTGCCCCAGCGCTGCAGGGGGGTCTCACAGAGCGGAGCAGAGGGGCAGAATCCCCCCCTCGCCCTGCTGCCCACGCTGCTGGGGATGCAGCCCAGGCTGCGGGGGGTTTCTGGGCTGCCACCGCACGTTGCCGGGGTGTGTGGAGCTTCTCCTCCACCAACACCCCCAAATCCTTCTCCTCAGGGCTGCTTTCCAGCCATTCTCCACCCAGCCCAGACTGGTCTTTAAGGTCCCTTCCAACTCTGACCATTGTGTGATTCTATGACTCGTGCACAGCCCCTGAGGGCCACCCCAGGGCTCCAACACGTGGTGGGACACAGCCCACCCCGTTGCAGCGGCTCAGGCCTCCTCCTGCCCAGCTTGTCCCTGTGTACCATCCCCGCTGCTGCTCTGGGCTTGGTTATGCCACCAGTTTGGGCCACATGGCAAAGTCCCCCCAAGCTGAACAAATTCCCAGGGTTTTCTCAGCGTTTCTCCTACTTGCAACCTGCTCCGCTTCCTCTTTCCTTTTCCTTTTGAGGCCAACGCAGAGACAAGCTCTCCTATCACAGTAAGAAGGACAGCAGATGCTCTTCGCCTTGTGCAAACCCTCTTCCCTGAACAACATCGTGGATCCCAGAAACACCTTGAAGCAGAGAGGGGGAGAGAAGAAGGGAGCCGCAGCCATCAGCACCCTGCAACTCCTTTACACCCGGCACCCGCTCACAGCCAGGGCCATGGAGGACGAGGCCGATAATCAACGGAGCGTGTTGAACCTGGTGGCTGTGTTTGAAGAGCACTGGTAAGGAAGGAGCGTCCTGGGGGCTATGGGTGCATTAGGGCTCCCCGTGGTTTTGGAAGGAAGAAACCCGCTGTGGAGGTGGTTTGGAGGCTGTGGAGAAGCTGACTAGAGGATTTGCTGTTCTTTAGCATTCAGATCTTCTTCCTCCTGCTGCAGGTCATGGACAGAAGACTGAAAACCTCAGTGGGATGTGCCTGACCCAGAGTTAGGTTGTGGCATGCTTGTTCCCTCCGGGCTCAGCACCTTTGCAGTGGGCCTGGCTGGTGAATGCTTTTTCCCCTGCTGCCGGGGAAAAAGGATTTTAGTTTGCAACTACGTTGGCAGGGGTCTTCACTAGGAATTAAGTGCGTGAGTGTCTGGGAGGATCCGAGCCTCAGGCACCAGCCTCAGACTGTCCAGCTATTTGCAGCCATGTGGCTCCTAGGAAGGGGAAGAGAAAGTGTTGTTTGAAAGGGGAAAGCGAGTTTCTTTTGAGCAGCATGGCAGTCCCGTAAAACAGCACCTTCTCTTGGAGCATGAGCTGGGATCCGCAAACAATGTGTGCCAGAGTCGGAGCGAGGCAATCTGCCTTGCCCTTGGTGTAGAAGTAATTCCAAGGCTTGGGGTGAGTCATTGTTGTGGTCCATGCCTTGGTTTCCCCATCTGTTGAATCGGGATACTGAATCTTGCCTTTCCTTGCATCAGTGAGGTGCTCTCAGTGAGCCTTAATGAGGCTGCGTGGTTGGGCAGTTTTGCAGCGCTTCCTAAAGATGGTCAGGCACAAGATTTCCTTCTGCTCCAGGAACTTCGCCTGCGCCTCTGCTGTGTGCTTTGCCCCAGGCTTTGTGCTCTTGTTGGCTCCAGAGCAGCATGGTTGTCCCCATGGTCCCACAGTGGAAATTTGGCCTGTGATATTGTTGTGTTGGAACTGTTTGCGGCATTTGATCTGCCTCCAGTTCGCTGCTGCAGTGTGTTTGTTGTTTATCGTGAAGCGTGAGGTTCATTTAGAGGAAATAAAAGTAACTTAGGACTTTCAGAGGAAGCTGGGGAACCTGTAAACAAGTTTTCTGGAACAGAAAACAGTTTTAGCCTAAGTCAGCACAAATAGAAAGAGAGAAGTTCCCTGTTGGATCTCGGCAGTGGGTTTAGGCTGGCAGAGGTCTGGGAGGCACCAGGGGGGACAGATAAAGCCTCTCTGTCACATGCAGGGTTATGCCAGCCCCCCTGGACAGGAAAGGATGCACATGGCTGTGGATGCACTCCCAAGTTCACAGACGTGCTCATCAGCATGGGGATGGACCCGTCATCCTCTTCAGATGAACGTCTGCCACTCAAGTCATCTCCTATCCTCAACTTTGCAGTTTTACGCCCGATTTTGTCCCAGTTTTCTCCTTCATCCCACTCCTGTCTGCAGGCCGCTGGTGGATGTGTTCCTACTTTCTGCCCGGAGCAATTTACTGCAGGAACCAGCTCTCAGATGGCAACTCACTGTTGTCATCTTCAGGGCCTGTGCTCTGTGAGGTTTCTCCCCCATGGCTGCTCTGGACCTGTTTTCCTTGTCTTTGACAGAAAAGGGAAGAGAGAAAACCACCAAAAAACTACCCCTCTGCAAAACCGCCTACACAAGCCCTCTTCTTGACTGACACCTCTTGGTTATTTGGCTTTTAAAGCCTCGTGCCCAAGGCTGCTGGCTCCCTGCTTTGGCTCCACGGTGGCAGCAGCCAGAAAGGAGAGCTGTGCCAGCACCGCAAAGGCTACGCTTCGGGCACTGGATGGCTGTGGATGAGCAATGGCTGTGGGTGGGATAAACGGCAGTCGTGCTTTTCTAGAGCAGGATGGGAGCTAAACATAGCAGCAGGAGGCACTGTGAGAAGAGAGCCTGGATCCTGGCCCCCTTGGAGGATGTACGGGCTTTTAGACCTTGGTTTGTATCAGGGTTGTAGCAGAGCAAAGCAATTCAGCGCTGGGGTGCTGCTGTGCCTTATCGCCTTCACTTGAGGACGGTGGCTTTAATCTGGACTTGAGTGTGCTGGGGCAACAGGCGAGCTGATCACACTGATTCCTCCATGGCAGGGCCAGCAAATTTTCCTGGAGGGACAAACAGGCTCCGCACGACCAGGCTGCTCCTGCAACCAGCCAGCCCCAGCAGCTTCCAGCATCCCCTGCCAGCCAGGGCCAGGGCCTCTCCCAGATGGCTGCCAGGCACCAAGCGGAGCAGGAGAACAAGGAGGAGGAGGAGCAGCAGGGTCAGCGGGGGCTCAGCTTCAAATGCCTCCGTTCATTCCGACACAAAATCAGCGAGGACAACTGGAGGAGGCAGCAGGACCCCGGCTTCGAGACCGGCAGCAAGGTAAGCTCCGGAGGAGCCTCAGGAGAGGCTGGTGCGTGCCCATGCTCAGACCGGGAGTCATGTGGGCTGGATCGGGGAGCTGAGGTCTCTGTTGGCCCTGAGCAAGTGCCTGCCCTGCAAGGGCCAGTGTGTGGGGTGACAGAGAAGTGTCCTGTTCCCTGGTGCTTCGGGCACAAATTCCCCATAGTCAGGTAGATCCAAGCAGACCTTGTCTCTTCCAGCTGTGACGTAACTACGACATGGGGATCAGATGCACAAGTGGGCCCAGCCAGGTCCGTCCCGGGACATCCCCAGGGCTGTGCTGCTCTTTGCCAACTGCAGATGTGTTTCTGCAGGACCGCATTCAATTCCTTGGTGGAATTGCAGGCCATAGGGTTAACCCATCCCACCTTTCCCCACTCTTTAAGGTCGCTAGCCCTGTATTACTCTGGGAGAAAAAGGCACACAAAGGGGTGACCTAGGAACATGAACCAGACTTCCCAACAGCCCCAAAAATGCTTTGTTTTCACCCTCGTTTTTACCACATGCTTTGTTGAGGTCCTTCCTTTGCCTTCCCCTGGAGCGAGGTCCAGTTTAATGTGGGCTGTGAACACTGGGGAACAGAGCTGCATCCCCTTGGGCCGGTGGGTAAAGCTTGTTTTGCAGCCCACGAGACTGAGCCCTTCTCCCTATACAGGAACCAGAGGAAAAGAAAATAGCTCTGGAGCTGTTGGAGACAGAGCAGGCTTACGTCAGCCGCCTCCACCTTCTCGACCAGGTGAGCTGGGGAGCAGAAGGGCTCATGGAAGTCTTGGAAGCGATAGCCCTGCTGCCGTCTGCCCCCACCAGCACAGCTCAGACACCTGTGCACAAGCCAGGGACTGTTTCCTGGAGGTTTTGGAGAGACTAAAGCTGGTTCTGGCCTTTGCTTTTGCTATACCCCACACTTTCAAGGAGCACCTTTGTCCCAGGAAAGCTTTCCATCCCCCCTGATTCTCTCCTGGGGCCTGGGATTTCCCTCCTGCAGAGTCTCAGCCCTTTTCACTGGGTGACATGGCAGTCTCAAGGAGCGAATGGGGTCCTCAGGCCTCTTCCTGACCCTTTTTATTCACCCCTGCTTTCTTCCAGGTATTCTATACAGAGTTGATGAAAGAAGCCAAAAATGGGAAGACAGTCCCGGAGGAGGTGGTGAAAATGATCTTCTCCAACATCTCCTCCATCTACCAGTTCCACGCCAAGTTCTTCCTGCCAGAGCTGCAGAAGCGCATGGAAGATTGGTGAGCTGCAGGAGGGGAGGGCAGGACTCCTGGCTTTCTTTGCCAGAATGGGGGAGCAGCGATGAATTTGGTCTCCCACCAGGACCAGAGAGCTCGGCCTGTTTTGCTCCAAATGTCTTTGTGCTGGAAAGCACTTCTTTAAAACACTCCATCCCATATCGGGGTATTTCTGAAAAGGGGGGTGACAGCTCAGGTGCTTTAGGGACATGCCCAGGTATGAATGGCCCAGGCTGGCTGCAAATTGGGCATGTTCTCGTTCTGGAGAGTGGGAAGTTGTATGGGGACGTAACAGGTGGCAGCTGCAAACCTCTGTCCTCCACCCCTTTGCTTTATCCCTCATTATCTGTCTGCCCCCCTGGACTGAGGAAGCTGCCCATCTGCGGTTCCCTTCCACAGGAGCTGCAACCCACGGATTGGGGATGTGATCCAGAAGCTTGCGCCGTTCCTCAAGATGTACGGCGAATACGTAAAGAACTTCGACAAGGCTGTGGAGCTCATCACCTTCTGGTCAGAGAAATCCCCGCCCTTCCAGGAGCTCATTGCTGACATCCAGGTAATGGGCCACAGCAGCACGGAGGACCTCAGCAATGCTCCCCAAAACCTCCCCACAAGGGAGATGCAGTGGAGGGTGGGAGCTGCCTTGGTCACCGTTCCTGTCTTTGTGTGTCTTTCTGTCTTGTCTCTCCCCAGAAGAGGAAGGTCTGCGCTAACCTAACGCTGCAGCACCACATGCTGGAACCTGTGCAGAGGATCCCGCGCTACGAACTCCTCCTGAAAGATTATGTCCGAAAACTACCACCTGAGTCCCCAGACCGGGACGATGCGGAGAGTAAGGGCTGCGTCTGGCTCTCCCTGCTGTGGGGGCAGGCAGGGTGGGTTTGTGGGGGAAACAGCAACCCCCGATGTTGTACACAGGCATCAGGATACCTGGATTCTCTGACCAGCTGCCCCGTGCCCTTGGATAAACCTCTCAGTCTGACCCTTTACTAGCAGAGAGAGGGATTAATCTGCCTTTTCGGGGTCTGTAGAGGTCAGCGGGGAAGGTGGGTGGTGTTTCAGGATAAGGATGATCCCTCCCGAGCATCCCCCAGGGAGACCCGCGGTGACCGCGGGAGCTGTCAGACCCCTGAGGATCACGGCAGCTCCCAGTCCCGCTGGGACGGAGCGATAAAGGAGCCGGCTGTGTGTCCCCCCGAGGACCCGACCATGCCACCACACAGTCCGGCCGAACCTGGACTCCTGCGCAGCGTTCAGGGCCATTCAGGTTGTGTCCAGGGGAGGGCAGCAGCCACCACACATGGCTCCCTCACGAGAGAGAGACTCGGGGGTTTTCTCCCACGGCTCTCGGTCAAGTGTTTAGCCCTCCTCCCTTTCTCTTCTCGTTGCAGAGGCCCTGGAGATGATTTTTATGGTGGCCAAGCACTCAAACGCAGCTATCGCCGAGATGGTGAGTGCCTGTCCCAGCTGGTAGGGCTTTGCAGCTCATGTCACGGTGATTTGCCAGATTTCCTCGTGGCCTCTCGACTCAGTGGAGCACAGCCCTGCCCTGAATGGGACAGGAGCACCGTGGGTTCAGCGGAGGAGGTTAGACCCTGCTCCTAATGCCTGATCCCATCACCCTGAGCCTGGGGAAGTCATGTCTGCAACATCAACTGTGATGTGACCAGCTGTTTCAAGGCTGGGAGCTGCTCTCGAAGATCAGTCTGGAGTGAGAGAGCTGTACCCCCTCTCTTGGTACTCAGCAGCTGGCACGGGAGGTGGGGATGGAGGGGACCCAGGGGTGACAAGGTTGTGGCTGCTCAACTGCCCCCAGAAACAGGTCCCTCTGCCTCCCCCAGGAACGGCTGCAGAACCTCTGGGCGGTCTATCAGCGACTGGGCCTCGAGGACGACATTGTGGATCCCTCCAATGAGCTGATCAAGGAGGGGCCGATCCAGAAAATCTCCACCCGCAACAACAGCACATCGGAGAAGTACCTGTTCCTGGTGGGAGCTGGGATGCCCAGGGGAAGGGACAGGGGTAGGACAGGAACGGGGAGAGGGACAGCACAGCCTGGACGGGGTGTTGCTGGGTCATCTCTACCCAGAGGGGATGAATTCAGAGCGGGGGGGTTTGAGCCCCTCAGTGCAGGGCACCCTGTAGAGGACATGGTTGGGAACCAGCTCATCCCATGGGCACGGCAGCCCTTGGGGGGCGTCACGCTCCAAGAGTGCTTTGCATTTCCAGGGTGGGAGAGGGCTGTGGCAAAAGCAGTCACGTTTTAGTCTGGATTCTTCCCAAGGACCAGCTCAGCCCCAGGGGGGTGAAGGACCCTAGACCCCAGGGAAGCCCCCAGCTCTGAGCAGGCAGGTGCTGGGCTCCAATCAACCCTCTCCTCCTCCTCCTCCTCCCTGCCCAGTTCAACAACATGCTGCTGTACTGCGTGCCCAAGGTCATCCAGGTGGGCGCCGAGTTCCAGGTCCACCTCCGCATCAACGTGGACGGCATGAAGGTCAGACAGGCACCTTGTATTTGTGATTCCCCCAGACCCTGGCTCCCCTAAAATGCATGCTGCTCTGGGGTGTTCCTGCACTTCCTCAGAAAGGAGGGAGAAGATGGAGCCAGGGGTGGCTTTGTGGGTGAGGAGGACTGGTTGATACGCTCTGATCCGGTGAGACTGCAGTGCAGCCTCATGCATGTAGGATTGGAGGGGCTGAAGGGTTTGTGCCTGAGGGAAATCCCTGTCCCCCACATCACCGAGGAAGGGCCCTGTGTGCTGGATGTGGGCCCAGCCACTCCACATCCTTTCTTGGGTCTCTCTCAGGTGCGGGAGCTGAACGACACACAGTTCCCTCACACCTTCCTGGTCTCGGGAAAACAGCGGACGCTGGAGCTGCAAGCTAGGTAAGGGGAAGGGCGACAGTCCTGCAGACCCTCTCCAGGAGGAGGGACACCAGCTCACTCATCTCCCCTTTTGTACCAGGTCTGACGAGGAGATGAACGCCTGGATCAAGGTACCACTGAGTGCTGGCAGAGGCGGCACATCTCACTCATCCTGGCTTGGATGCCTGGGGCCCCAAACCGGGCTGATTCCCCACTGCCTGTGTCAGGGGCAGCCCCCCCCAACTGCTCCTCCAGCCCTGCCTTCCCCTCTAGGCCTTCCAAGATGCCATTGACAGAAAGGAGAAGAGGAGTGAGACCTTTAAGACAGCAGTGCACGGGCTGGAGACGGGCACCTCTGCATTGAAGGTAACCCTCCTGCCCTCCCCATGCCTTGCCTGCACAGAAGCTCAGGGAGAGCCCACCTGGCTGTGCCTCAGTTTCCCAAGCTAAACAGAGCTTGGGGGGAAGGCTGCAGACAAGAGGAAAGGCTAGGGAAGAGAAAGGTGAGAGCAGAGGGGCTGGGACCACCTGGACCACGGCTAGCTAGCCCCAGCAATGCTCCCACCCCCAGGCAGAGGAGCTGGGCCGTCGAGCTCCACAGTGGGTGCGGGACAACCTGGTGACCATGTGCATGCGCTGCAAGGAGCCCTTCAATGCCATCATGCGCCGGAGACACCACTGCCGAGCTTGTGGATATGTGAGTCACCCCGTCCCCTCTCTCTTCCCTCCCTCCTGGCTTGCTCAGGTGGCCGCTGGGGCAGAAGCACACATCTCCTACACCTTGTACCTTTTCCCCTGGCTCCTGCCCCTCAGCTCCTCATGGAGTTGTCCCTGGGATGCCCCAGCCCTGCCCCAGTCTCACTGGTGTCCCTGTCTGGTGGTTGTAGGTGGTGTGCGCTCGCTGCTCTGACTACAAGGCTGAGCTGCAGTATGATGGGAACCGCCTGAACCGCGTCTGCCAGGAGTGTTACGTCTTCCTGACAGGCCACGTGGTGCTCGAAGACCGGGAGGGGAAGCACAAAGGCATCCTGGAGGTGAGCTCTGCCCCTCTCTGCCCGACCTCCTCGTGTCCTGCTCCTCTGTCCCTCTTTCTCCAAGCTCTGCCACCCACCACTGTCCCCAGCGCTGCTGTCCCAGCTTGGCCGTGTGCCTGCAGCAGGAGGGGTGGGAGTCGCTCCTGCAGGAGTCAGAGGGTGCGAGGACGCTGGATGTGCTGGGACGCTCCCTCCCACTCTGCGAGCCTTGGGACCAGGCAGCCAGGGCTCCCTGCACCACAGGATCTGAGCAGGACCTGCACAACCAGGATCACCCCTCACCTGCCCCTGGCTTGGTGGGGGAGTTTATGGAGCAGGCAGAGAATTCCCCAGGAAATGTTGTTCACACAGTGCCCTTTCTGCCTCTTTCATGGGATATTTAGGGATTTCTTTGCTGTTTTTTGGCAGAAAGGTGCTGCAGAGATATCAGGCAGGAGTTTGCTGTGCAGTTCCCTGCAGCTGCTGGACAAGAACGGCAAGGGGGGCACACGGGGCTGGTTCGTCATCCCGCAGGATGATCCCCTCGTGTTGTACATCTACGCAGCTCCCCAGGTAAGACCGGGCTTGGCTCCACCTGCAAGGGACATCCCGGTGTGCCCATCCCCTGCCTCCCACCGTGGTCTCTTGACAGGACGTCCGAGCCCACACCTCCATCCCACTGCTGGGCTACCAGGTGAAGGACCTGCCCCAGAGCGACTCCCGTCACCTCTTCCAGCTGGTGCAGTCCCGGCAGGTCTACACCTTCGTGGCCGACACGGAGGAGCTGAAGCAGCGCTGGATGAGGGCCATGGCGCGCTCTGCCGCGGGGATTACACTCTCGGAGGAGGAGGATGAGGATGCAGACTCCTGCGACGAAGCAGAATAAGGCCATGCCCACCTCCTGGGCTGCCTGGAGCGTCAAACCTCCCCCTGCCCGTCCTGCTCGCCGCTGGCTTCGGGCTGATCCCCGACCTCTCTGCGCTTTGGTTTTTCGTCACGAAAAGGACAAGGCGGAGGCACGTTTGCCACCGCACGGTCAAGCCGGATCCCCTTTCCTCTCCCTCCTTGCTCTCCGCATTGGACAGAGATGATGGAGGTACCCGAGCCGGGAGGCGGAGGGAGAGCCGGGGGGGTTTCGGGGAGCCTGCGCCCCCGCAGCCAGCCCCAGCCCGCTGTGCCGTGCCGCCGGCTGCCGCCCGAGGGCAGCAGCGCCTCAGCCTTCCTCCCGGGGGGATGGTGCAGGGGGGATGCCCCGTTTTGTTGAAAGCGTGTGTGGGATTGGGACTGCTGTGATAAATCCTACCTGCAACCCCCGTGTACAGTCCAAGGAGCATTTTTGGGGGGGGGGGGGTGTATTTTCCAGAGCGCCCAGTGGGATTGTCATCGGGATCCCACATCGCCTTATCTATAAGCATCCCGGTTCTGAAACCCTGCAGAGACAGCCAGCGTGTAGCTCACCCTCACCCGGCTCGGGGACCCTGGTGCTGGATTTAGGATGTCCCTCTCCCAGCCTGTCACAGCCCTGGCCTCGCACTGCAGCAGTCCTGTGCTGTGGGGGTACCCCTTAACCACAGACACCCCCAGCCCGCCACCCCACGCCAGCCTGCACTCCCGCCCATCCCACACTCCACCTGCACCCCATCCTGCCCACAAGCACCTTCCACCCTTGTACCTCTCTCGGTCACCCGTTTCCAGGGGGGCAGATGCTCTGGGGCAAGGCTGGGTGCACACAGGTGGTGCTGCCGCGCTGGTGCTGGGCAGCGATGCTGGGGAGACACGGGGGGGAATTCCCCTCTCCAGCCTCAGCATAACGAGCACCCCTGCTCGTTTCACATAGCGCTGCACCTGCAGCCCCACGTTTCTCTCTGCGTCCTCTCCAGCTTCCCCAAAAATGTTGCCCAGGCAGATTTTGCCACTCCTGAGCCATGGGATGTGGGAGCCCCATGCAGGGATGGCTGTCCCCGGCAGGCAGGGATGGCTGCCTGCACCCGCATCCCGCAGCAGCTCCAGCCCACCAGCCTCGGGCAGGGCCTGGGGATGTCACAGGCCAAATGGATCCATGGAGAGTGGGAAGGGACACGAGTCGGAGCCTGATGCTGCAAATGGGGACAACACTCGGGGAAAGGATGGGGAGCAAAGATGAACCAGTCATCACCAGTCGGGGAGGGCTTCGGGGAGCCAGGAGAAAGCTGTGAGCATCGTCCTCCTTCCTCAACACACCCAGTTCAGCCCATCCCAGGAAAGGGCAAACCATGGTGGCTTTATCTCCTCCGACTTAAGAGATACCATCAAGGAAGGGGGAGAGGAGCTAGCTGTTGGGGGGAGAGCTCTGCCAAAGCGATTGCCCCTCGGGGTGCCACCCAGCACAGAGCAAAGCGCACGGGGCTTCCCCGAGACACCCCAAAACCGCCCTCCCCTCCCACCACCGCCTCACGTGAAGGGGGAAACCCCAGCACCCCTGGAAAAGCCGGGTGCCGCTGGAGGGAAAGAGTGAGCAAGGGGAAGCCCGCAGGGCTGGAAGGTTCTGCCTGGTGGCCTTCCGCCACGGCGTCACCCCTGTGTCAGCCAGGGACAAAACACGCCCGGAGCGGGGAGCTGCCGTCAGCCCGCGGCTCATGAATGGGCCTAAGAATAGATTTCCTGTTTACCGACCGAAAAATCGCTTCTGGGGCAGAGGGCACCTGGGCGCTATTTTTACCAGCCCCTGCCCACCCCGGTCCTGGCCTCCGGCCACCCACGGGGACCACTGCCCCGCTGCTGCATCCGCGTGTGCCGGGGGAGAGAGGTGGCCGAGGGATGCAGGGGGGTGATGGAGGGGGCAGGTTACCGCCACGGCCTCGGCGTCGCGCTGTCCCCACAGACGGCTGGGGGGGAGACAGCATCGCTCAGCTGCCCCGAGCTTAGAATCATCGATTCTGTGATTCTTAGAATCATACAATGGTTTAGGTTGGAATGGACCTTAAAGATCATCTGGTTCCAAACCCCCCCGCGCTGAGAACAGACACCTGCATCCCCGAAATGGGCTGGTGGGAGACCTAACTCGTGGGCTGTTTGGTGGTTCCCCCGCTCCGCTCTCCTATAAAAAAAAGGAAAAGATTTTTTTTTTTTTTTTTTTTTTTCACCCAAGACATGCAGCAAATGCGCTGATGAATTTTTCTCTTCCCGTGCTTTTTCAGCCCCCGTCGCGGCGATGGTCAAGCGGAGCAGTTTGGCCTCTTGCCTTCCCCGCGCAGAAAGCGAAACCCCATGGAGAAGTCGCGCCGTTTCCTATTCTCGAGAATGAGGAAGGCTCGGAGGCCATTTACTGGAATCCCCCCGCTCCGCCACAGCCCTCCCCGCGGCCTCTTCTTGTAAGCACTGACCAAAATACATTGTGAAACCCGCGCTGCGGCTACGCTGGGGGCCGGGCCACCCCTCATTGAGAAAATCCTGCAGCAAAGGGGAACAGGAGCCGGCGCAGCCGCTGCTTTCCAGAGGATTCGTTCTCCTCTCATCCCAAACCCCGGGTACCGCACCCCAACCTGTCCCCCCCCGCTGCGGGAAAGGGGGTGCAGGGAGGTTCAAGGGCATGGAGCGAGAGGAGAGGTGGCTGGAAGGGATGTGGAGAAGCGTTGGGGGTGTTACAGACCCCCCCTGCCCCGTGCGCCGCTGCGGGGCTCTGTGCGGTGCAATCCCCCCCTGCGCCCTGGGAAGGGGCTCAGCAGGTCCCGGGGCCGGTTCTCCCACGTCCCCTCCAGGTGTGGGGCGGAATCGGGACCATATGGGCCCTATAAAACCCCACACCCCCAGCCTGCAGGGCTGCTCTTGGATTGCCCTGGGAGCTTGCTCTGTAAGGACAGGCTCTATAGGGGGTTTCTCTACAGGGTAGGCTTTCCCCCTCTATAGGCACTGCTCTATCGGGCATATTCTCTTGCTTGCTAATTGTGGGTCCCTATAGGGGCTGCGCTCTGCTATGTGATGGGATTGCCTGCCCTATAGGGGCTGGTCTCCAGGGGGCCGCATCACTGGGGCAACAGCTCTTGCTCTATAATGCCTGGGCTTGGGTTGTAGAGGAGTCGGGGTCCACAGGGGCCAGCCCTCTGCAGCGGGTGCTCTTGCTCTATAGGCGTCGGGCTCTATAGGTATCCAGTTCTATAGGTGTCGGGCTCTATAGATGTCAAGCTCCACAGGTGCATTCCCCTGCGCCATCATCCCCTATAGGGCAGTGACCCACAGGGGCTGTGCTCACCGATGCTGAGCGTGCAGCCCCGGGGGGGGAACCGATCCAGAGCATCGCAGCCCCGGGGGGGGCCCGATCCGGAGCATCACCCCCACGGCAGCGCTGGGGCTGCAGAGGCCGGAGCTGCGGCAGCATGGCCTCTCCCCAGCCGCGCAGCCTCCGCAGCCCACGGGGGGTTCCACCGCTTTCAATAACAGATCTGCCGAGGCCGAAGGCAACGGAGGCAGAGCTGTGCCCTGGCGCATCCCCTCCCCACCATGCCTGGGGCTGCGGGGGGGGGGCACGTGGGACCCCCATCTCCCCTGAGACTGGGGGTAACATCCCCCCCCTGGGTGGAGGGATTTAAGGACGATGCTAAATGATGCAAAATATCTGTGATGCCCCTCTAAAAAATAAAACCCACAGCCAGGATTTTCCAACCTGAGGGCTGGGGTACCCCCATCCTGCTCTGCCCCCCCCCCCCCCCCCAAGCCCCCCAGGGAGCAATGCAAAGCATCGGGGGGCCCCAGGATCCACCCAGCTGCACCCCCCCCTTCGCATTGCACTGGCAAGACCTCGCTGCTGGGGTGTCCCCAGGCTCAGGGGAGATTTTGGGGGGGCGGGGGGGGGGGGGGGTGCAGCTTCCCCATCCTTTTGGGGGGTCCCCGCAGGCTGCTGGCAAAGGGCGTTTCGTGCAATTGAGAACCAGGTCGTGCATCCCGGCGGCTGGCGAAGGCGGGAGGTGTTTCCCGGTGGCGCAGGAATTTGCTGTTTGCGCCTGTGTTGCAGGAGGCTGGGGGGGAAGGAAGGAGGAAAGGGGTGGGGGGGCGCTGGCGGTTGTTATTATTTAATTTTATTTTCCTGCCTCCATCCAGGAATCTCTGCAATGTGCCGGCTGCTCCCCGGGAGGCCGGGGCAGCCGTGAGTCACTGCTGCCGCTGGAACGTGACTCAGTCCTGCTGCTCTCCCCGGCAGGACATGACCAGACTGCCAACGCCAGGGAGAAGCCCCAGCGCCGCTGCCTGCCCGCGCCGGCGGGCGAGGATACCCGAAATCCCCCCGGAGAGCTTGGCCCCCCCCACTTCTCGATGGGATATCAGCCCTCCGCCATGGGGCAGAGCTCAGGCTGGGGGGCAGAATGGTCTCTTTTATTTATTTTTATGTAATTTTATATATTTTTATTTAATTTTATTTAATTTTATGTATTTATAATTTATTTATTACCTTCCCCCCCCCATCCCCGCCCCCAGCCAGGAAAACCCTCCCCACCCACCCTGGCTCCCCCATCTGTGGGTGGCTGGTGGGTACCTCCCCGGGCTTTTGTTGCCCCCGTCTTCCAGGCCAGGCCCTATAGAGGAGCAGGGAAAGCACTTTGGCACCACTCCTGCCCCAGTTCCCGTGCCTCAGTTTCCCCATCCGGTGCGGATAGGAAATTTCCCCATCTAGGGAGCGGGGTTACTTCAGGTTGTGCTTTGAGGTAGGTGAATAGCAGCTGCGGGGGGGTTATTATTAATATTAATAGCCAGGCTTGGTCAGGGCTCAGGTGGAGGGGAGGGACGGGGTGGGGGGGGGACGTGAAGCAGCCCTGAGTCACCGGGCAGGAGCAGGGGGGTGGCCCAGCCCTGCGCTGAGCACCAGCACGCTCGCTGCACCCCAGCTCCACGACATCCAGGGGCTGAGGCCGCCCTGCTCGCCACACCTGGGGCTGGATGAGGCCAGGCACGAGCCCTCCTCGTCCTCATGCCGCTGCCGCATCCGTGGGGAAACGGGCTCCTGGGGTGGGAGCGCAGCGGGGGCGGCTGCGGGGCAGAGCTGAGCACGGGGACGCTCATCACACCTCAGGCCACGCGGTACCTCTGCGGCCGCAGCTGCCTCCGTCAGCCGTGATTGAAAGCCAAGCCGGGCTGGCAGGCCTTCTCTGTGATCTTGTTAATTAAGAAATACATTTAATTAGCAGCACCCCAGCTGTGACTCAGCTAATCATCGTGATCGACACAAGAGCCGGACTCCAGCATCAGGGCACGGAAGCGCCAAACCCACCCCTCCCCACCTTGGCAGACGGGAGCCCCCGGCTCCGCCGCGGGACCCCAGCGCCAGCCGGGCACAGCCCGATGCCCCCCCGGCGTTTTTGGGGTGAGTTTTGCCCCGGGCTGGGGGCAGGATGGGGCTGGGACCGTCCCCCTGCATCACCTCGCGCAGGCAGGGCGTCAGCGCCACCCGGGGCATTGCCACGCTGCGAATAATCATATTAATAACCCATTTACCGTGCTATAAATAGCCCCGATAATAACAGCCTGGGCTTTCCAGGAATAGATTGTCCAAAAATGCGGCGAAAACCATTCCCACCCTGGCCTGGGTTGCAGATGGGGAAACTGAGGCAGGGCTGGTTTCGGGCACGACGCTCGCCCGCTGCAGCGAGCCGAGCCGTCTGCCAGGCAGCTGTGGAATTTGCTCCCGAATAAACCGTCATGTAAATGAGCCCTTATGTATATTTATGAGTGCCATCCTGCCAGCTGGAATCTAATAGGGGAGAAAATAAACTGGGAAACTGCCCTGGAACAGGATGGCGGTGCTTCACACTTCACACCTCGGCCCCACTCCCCGCCGGCGCTGCCCGGGGGTGGGTGTCTGTCCCTCGTCCCCAGGGTGTCTATCCCTGGTTTTGGGTGCCCAGCCCTGCTCCTGGATGCCCAGCCCTGGTTTTGGGTGCCCAGCCCTGGTTTTGGGTGCCCAGCCCTGCACCCTGGGGTGCCCAGCCCTGCTCCTGGATGCCCAGCCCTGGTTTTGGGTGCCCAGCCCTGGTCCTGGATGCCCAGCCCTGCTGCTGGGTGCCCAGCCCTGCACCCCAGGGTGCCCAGCTCTGGGTCCTGCATGCCCGTGTCCCCATGTCCCCAGGTCCTGGGGTGCCCGGGATGCTGACACCGGCTGCCCTGCAGCTCCTGCAGACTGCAGTGGGCTTTGGGGGTGCAGAGAATTTGGGGGTGTTGCCAGGACTGGCTGCAGGGCGGGGAGGGGGGGGGGTGTTGCAGTGGGTGACGCTGCAGTGCATATGACATCCCTGTGCACAGGGAGGGGGTGGCACAAGGGGTCCCTCCCCACTCAGCAGGACCTGGGTGGCAGCTCCGTCCCTGGAGCTCACGATGGATGGATGGATGCTCCTTCCTTGCTGTGCCAGGGATGCGCACACACGTGTGTGTGCGCGCGCGCATGTGAGGCTGCCACGCGGGTGCTGCGGGACACAGAGCCCCCCACCCTGCGGGCAGCTGGGTCAGGGGTGGCCGTGACCCCCCCCGTGATGGGAGAGCAGAGCCCGGGGGGGTGCCCTGTCCCGGATTCCCCGCAGCCTCCGCAGCGGCGCGGGGCGGGGGAGCGGGCGGCGGGAGCGATGCGATTAGAGATGCAGACAGCGCTGCTCGCCTGATGTCTTCCTGTCTCGAGGAGATGGCAGCAGCCTGCGCGGCCCCTCCGCCGCCAGCCAACCCCCCCCCGGCACCCCACACCCCGGTGGGTGCCCTGTGCCGGGGTGCAGCCCCGCTGCCCGCGGCCGGCTTTTCGCAGCAGGTGGCAGGGGGACGCGGTCCCTCGGGTGCCAGCAGGCCACGAAGGGATGCAGTGGCACCAAGGCCAGGCGTGACCCTGCAGCCATGCCAGGGGCGGGCGGGGGGAATGTTTCCTCCCCAAAAAGGGTGGGCGGCGAGGCTGGGGGGGTTCAGAGCAGGGATGCTGGCAGGGCTTCGTGCTGCAGCACCTCTCCCTCCCTCCCCCCTGCTGCTCCCGAGCGCTCGCCGCCGTGATTCCCTGCAACAGGCTAAAAATATCCCCGGGAGCCGCCGCCGCACACCGGCACTTGGAGGTGGTTATAAATAACCCGGGGGGGGGGAAAGCTCGTGCTGGCCCCGCGTTGCTCCGGCCCTTCCCAGCTGCTGCAGGAGGAGGACGGAGCCCCCGTCCTCGCCACGATGCTGGAGGGGTAGATGGAAACGGGGACGGAGCAGCCTCTGCCCCTTGGAAACTGAGGCACAGGTGGGGCTCTGCGGGGGGGGGGCGAGGAGAGGGGATGGGCCCCTTTGCCCGCGATGGTGGGGGAGAGGGGATCAGCCCCGTGCTGATGGCAGGGCTGGAAGGGGGGGGGACATAAACGCCTGCGCTCGTGTCACCCTGAGTCACATCCGTCTGCCTCAGATACATCCCTCGGCATCAGACCCGGCCCTTTGCAGCAGCTCCATCCCCTGCAGCAGAACCAGCCTCCCGCATCCGAGCCATCCCTCTGTGCTGGCTCTGTCCCTTCGCACCAGCTCCATCCTGCTGCCTTGGATCCATCCTGCTGCTTCAGATCCATCCTCCTGCCTCGGATCCGACCTCCTGCCTGGGATCCATCCTGCTGCCTCGGATCCGTCCTCCTACCTTGGATCCATCCTGCTGCCTCGGATCCACCCCCCTTCATCCGATCCAGTCCCAGACCAGCACAGCCTCTCTCTTCCCACACCACCCTCCTCAGGATGGGGGACAAGCTCTGGGGACCAGCTCAGGGGATCTGCCCCCTTCCCTCCCACCTCTCTGTCCCACGGTGCCCCACTCCATCCATGCACCGAGCTGGGGCAGTTCTCATGCCCGTGCGTCTCAGGCAGCTCCACGTTGTGGCCGGCTTCCTCCGAGGGAATGGGCTGCAGGAGGGCAGTCCCGTGCAGGATGCGGGTCCCAGTTTGGCCCCATGTCCCTCTTGGGGCCGAGCATCCCGGGGGAGCCCCCTCCCGCCGTCCCTCCCTCCTGGCTCCCGTTCTTGCCGTGTCCCAGCCCACCCCGGCGGAGCTGCCAAAGCACAGGGCAAACGGGGACAAGCCGGGAGAGAGACTGATTTTTGCGAGCGTTTATTTTCCTCCATCAAAATCCACCAGCCAGAGAAAGCGGCGGGAGGCGGGGGGGTGGGGGGAAGGATGGGGAAACCCATCGGGTTTCACGGGGGATGCTGCCGCCTCCCGCGCCGGCGCTGTATTTATTTCTCCCCTTCCCTGCGCCACATTTCATGTCGGCCCCGTAACGAAGCCGGGTAATAAATATCAGCGTGCTGGTAAGCGGTGAATCACCGCCCGCTCCCGGCGCTGACGCGCTGCCACCGCCACCGCGGCACACCGCGTTTCTGTCCCCAGCCCTTGGCCCTCCGCCAGCCCCACCTGGTCCCCGGCCAGCGAAGCCCCCGCCATCCCCGGCCCCGCGCCACGGCCAGGGCCACCGGGCAGTTTCAGCCGCGGCATAAACACGTTTGGCCGCATTCCCCTGGCTCCCGCCCTGGAGTGGTGCTGGGAATCGGCTCCAAAAAACACATTTTATGGGAAGGCACCCGCTAGGTAGTAATGATTCACCGACTGCGGGAGACCCAGGGATGCTCCTGTCCCCCAGGTGCTGGGGGTGGCCCCCACTGTCCCCATCCCCTGGTGTCACCAGTGCCTAACTGGTCCCAGTGGGTTAATTCCACCCTGGGGGAGATGTCTGCTTACCCAGCCCCCATTTCCCCCCTTAAACGCCCCTGACACCCACCAGCCCCGGGTCCTGCTGCCTCCCTGCGCCCATCCTGCACCCTTCGGCCTCGGCCAGCTGGTCCCAGTGGGATGGGGGGTGGGGGCGAGGGGGCGAGCCCGACCTGGGCGGGGGGACCCTGACCCAGCTGCGGTTTCCCTCCCCGCCGGGTCAGCGTGTTCCCGGTTGAGGAACAAAAGTGACACGTCTGTAAAACGCAGCCGCTGCAGGATGCCCTGGGCTGGGGGAGCACCTCCCGCCGCCCCCGCCCACCCAAACCCCCTCCAAAGCAGCTCCCAGGAACCCCAAACCCATCCCAAACCCAGCCTGGGTCCCGCTGCTGTAACGGGGCCGGCACATCTGGGAGGCACATCTGGGGCCATGCTCGGTGTCACCCTCGGTGGCAAGTGCCGCCGCCCATCCCAAGTGCCGCCAAAGTGGCGTGGTCCCCGGGAGCTGGGGTTCAAAGTCTCCCCCGAGTGGCTGATCCCCTCCACAAGTTACAGAAGGTCCTTGGACCTCGTGAGCAGCTGGTGTGAAGCTGTAATTACCTTAATTAGCTCTGGGATTGCATTCCCTCCCCGTGCTAATTTCGTTTCTACAGTAACCAGCCCGAGAGGTGTGCGTGCGCTCGGAGCGAGACGGAGGCAGGAGCCAAACCAGACACCCCGAAACCGCCCCGAAACCGGGGGCCGCCCCCAAATCCCCACGCCCCAGGGCCTCAGCCGGCCCCGCTCTCCCCCTGCCGAGGTTCCAGAGGGTCCTTGGCGTTTCCCACCATCCCAAGGGGATCATTTGCCGCCGGCAGCATCCACCCGGCTCTGGGGAAGGGACAGTCGGGGGGAGCGGGATCGGAGGCTGACGGTGCCCAAAGGCAGGGGTGGATTTAGCAGCAGGCAGAGCCCGGGCTGGTTCCTCGCTGCTGGTATTTGCTGTAACCCAATATCCCCCTGATGTAAGAGCCATTTGGGAGGAAACCATAAAAGCTTCAGGAAATGGGTATTAATTCACATCGTGGCAATAAAAGGGAAGGAGGGCTCCCGGGCAGCACGGCCACCTCGGGGGAGCAAAGGCGAGCGGGGCCGGGGAGCGCATCCTCCGCCGGGACATCCCAGAGCTGACACACACCCCCCGCCCCCCCATAATGGGGAATTAAATCCCCCCTGAGTCTTCTTGGACCAAAAGAGGGGGTGCTGCCAGGTGGGACCGCCAAGGTCTCATCCGGACGGGGGCGAAGCATTGCCGGCCCCTCGAGTCGGGCGTTTGTTTGGAGCTGGAGCGTGGCTTGGGGCGACTTTCTCGCCCTGGAAATTTGGAGCGGGTCCAGCTCTTCCCCTGCATACCCTCCCCTGACCGCGTCCCTCCCCGACGCCGGCCGGCTTTGGCATGGAGAGGGCAACCCCCCAGCACGGGCGAGAGGCCGGGACTGCTCCTGACCCACAGACCGAGCAGGGGGGAGCGAGGATGGGGGAGCCCCCTGCTCCAATCCCCCATGAGGGCACGCACCCGGCGATGCCGCTGCCCCGCTGGTCTGGTCCCCGCATCGCGGCCATCACCGTGGTGAGCATCATCCTGCATCAAAAGGCCCCTGGGGCGGGCAGGATCCATCCCGCTGCCTGTGGAGGGAGCGGGGGATGCTCCGGGGATCCCCGGTGGGGGGGGGGATGCATGTGGGGTGCCCTCCGCTCTGCCGTACTGGGAGCCCTGGGCTTGCCACACATGTTGGGCTATAAATAGTGCTGGAAAGCAGGTTGTGATGCTCCCGTCACTCGAGGGAGGATTCGGCAGCCCAAAAAGCCAGCGGAGCCCAGGGAGGGGGGCCAGGAGGGCGCAGGGCAGGGACCACCCTCCTGCCCCCCCCCGTTTCAGGCATCCGAGAGCCGCGTTTCCCAGGACGGATTTCTCCCCGGCAGCGGGCAGCGGCAGCAGGACGGGCGGCAGAGGCGAATTTTGCTGAGTGGTTGCTTTTTAAAAATAACTCTGCCTTTGTCAGCAGGTCAGGGTTGCTCCAGATTGAATAATGGCAGCCGGCCGGCCCTCCCCTGCTCCCGGGCGCTCGCTGGCAGCCCCAGCCCGGGACGCTGGACCACGGCCCCTTCGCCAGCATCACTGTCCCCAGGGGCTGAACATCTCCCGGGGAGGGGACACGGTGCCCTGCATCCCCCACCCCGCTTCCCCAAAAGCCACAGCGGGTGGCGATGCCCCAGATTCGCATCCCCAGGGCTGGGGCGGGGGGGGGACACACATGGGGGGAATCGGGGCGTGCGGGGACGGAGCCGCGGGGCGTTTGCCAAAAGGGCTGACTCACGCCGTAATTACGCCTTAAATGTGAGCAAGTTCGTGCAGGGATGGAAGATGCTCACACGAGGGGAGGCCGGGAGCTCGCCCGCTCTCCCCCTGCCACAGGCTCTGCCC
The DNA here is from genome assembly GCF_964199755.1 of Larus michahellis. Classification (NCBI taxonomy): domain Eukaryota; kingdom Metazoa; phylum Chordata; class Aves; order Charadriiformes; family Laridae; genus Larus; species Larus michahellis. Next base: position 2,797,891 of record NC_133916.1, read on the forward strand.
CAGCCGCCGCCGCGGCACGGAAGGAGCAGATCCAGCCGCCTTCCATCGGGAGCAGGGAGAACGGCCCCAGCAGCTGAAAGATGAGGGACCATGGGGATGACGGGGAAAACCTGGGGGAGAACGGACAAGTGGCAGGGGAAGGAGGGTGAAACCCTGCGGAGCAAACCCTGATGGCAACGGGCGGTGAATCCAGCGATGCTCGGACTGGGCACGGCACAGGGACGCCTGCGCAGACGGTTCGCGGGCTGGGCTGGCTTCCAGGCGGGAGGCGTTTGGGAAGAGATGAAGCAATTCGGCAGCACCGGCCTCGCCGGGCACCTACGGCATCCGGAGGGGGAATAAAGCACATGGGAAGGAAAAGTTTAAGCGCGAATGGCAGCGAGCCTGGACCAGGGTCGGCTCCAGGTGGTCGAAACTGATTTCTTAAATTCTTGTCATTGGAGAAATGTTGCCTGATACGGGGAAAATGGAAACGGTCTCTGTCTCGGTGGCCAAAGGAGGGGTTTAGGGCAGGAAAGCAGCTCCCTGGGTTTGTCCTTGCTGCTGTAGGGACCAGGGATGCTGTGCTACCTGGGGCTACGCTGCACCCAAAGGATGCTAAGGAAAACGGGGAGGAATGGAAACCCCCCCCAGGCACATCCTGTCCCAGGCAGGATGGGGACAAGGGGACAGGCCACCTGCAGCGGCCAGGCTGCCTGTGGCCACCCAAGGGCTCCCCAGAGACCCCCTGTCCCCTTCCCCATCTCTCTTTGGGGCAGTTTGGGAGCAAACATTGGTGCTGCTCAGCGAAACCCTGCTCCGGGGTGGGTGCGGAAACCGCGGGTGCCTCATTGCTCCCTACAAAGACCCGCGGGGCCACGGTGGGTGGGGAGACGCCTGCTCGGCTGGGACTCCATCAGCAGGATGCAGGAGGGTGGAAAACAGAGGAGACACTGAAAAGGGGTTCAGGTTGCCGGGAACTGCCACTCGGGCTCCCCCAGGGCATTTTCCCCCGACAGCAGAGCGGTGGCACGCTCAGCACCCTCACGCAGGCGTCCTCACGCACCCTTTGCCGAGCCGGCAGGGACGTGAGGTCTCCCCGTCGCGACGCTGTCGCCGGAGCGAACGCTGCCAGCGAGGCCAGATCTCGCTGAGAAATCCTCAGCCTTGTTCAGCTCTGATTTACACCCCGGAGACGCTGCCGCGCTCGGTAAAGCCGCCGCTGATTGATAGCAGCGCGACAGCATCCCACCCCGCGCCATCTGCATCCTCCCCCGGCGCCCGGGGACTGCCCCGTGCCACCCGCCCGCCCGCAGCCCCATCTGCCCGCCATGGCGTCGCCCCGCGGAGCCGTCCCCACCCCACCACCGCCGCCGGGACACGGGGATGATGGTCCCCAGCCCCCTGCGGCACCCTTGGCCACCTCCATCCCCACGGGACCGCCGTGGGTCCCTGCATCCCCGTGCTGCTGGGATGAAGCATCACTCGCCATGGTGCCCGGCGGGTACCGGCTCTGCCGGAGGGTGATCCTGCGATGAAGCAACGGGGACCTTTCCACATCCCCATTGCACATCCGCGGTCGCTCCCTTCCCTGGTTGCAAAATGCCTCCCCGAGCTTTTTTCCATTAAAACCAAACCCTTCGGCACGTTTGGGTTAGGGGTGGACACCAGGGATGGGGTGGATTTGGCCTCCCATCCCTCCTCCTCCTCCTCCTCCTCACCCGTCATGCTATTTCAGAGGTGAGAAAGGAAATCGCAGCCTTGTTTTTCCTCTTGGTTTTTTTTTGTTTTGTTTTGTTTTTTTGTTTTTTTTTTTTTTTAAATAATAAAGGCAGGGAGCAATTTGGGACTGTGCAGCTCGCGGAGGGGCTGGCGGCGCGCCGGCGCTCTCCAGGCTGGCGGGGAAAAATGGGGAAAGGAGGGGGGGGGATATAAAAGGTTTCATGCGGTGAGCCGGGCACTCAGGGAAGAGGCTGAAAGGGGGCGGTGAGTGCTTTGTATTTCATGCTTGAAGGCACCAAGGCTTTTACCAGCCTTCCCATCATGATTTAAGACCGGCTCGGCGGTTTCAGGAGGGGATGGGAGCCACGGCTGGCAGCTCGGCGGGACCCCCCCCGGGTTTGCCTGGGGTGAAGCCTGGTCCTGGCTTGGAGATGCCCCATATGGGCAAGTACGAACCGCGGGTGTTTGCGGGGCAGCTACGGAGTCAATGGGGGCATCTCTGGGGCACGAGCGTGGTTTAGACTCTGCCCTGGGATGTGCCTTATGGGAGCAGTGACGAGCCCCGGTCCCCGCTGTCTCCCCCCCCCGCCATCCCCCTCCTGCTCAGCACCTCATCTGCAGCACGAGGGGTCTCATCCATCCCTGCTCGCGGGGCTCATCCCTCCTCAGAGGGTTATTTACTGTCGGCGAGGGTGCTAATCCTACGGAGGAGGGTGCACATGGGTTGTGGGGTCCTCTCTCACCCCCGGGTCCTCCTGAGCTGGCACCCCAAGAGGCAAAGCCCCCCAAAGTGGGTTATTTCCTCCCCAGGAGACATGAGGGGGGGTTTGCAGCCGGCTGCTCCCTGGCACAGGGATCTGGGGGGGACCAGCCGCGTCCCCCAAACCCATTGCTCTGGAGCACGGGGTGCAGCCCACGTTTTGGGGAGCGCAGGGGGCTCGATCTCATGCTTCAGCCGCAGCAGCGATGTGTTTGGGACTGAGGTTTTCATCCCTCCCGCCGGCACCTCCGGCAGCGTGGGCTCCATCAGGTTGGTCCGTGCCCTGGGACCTGGCCCCTTGGTCCCCCCAAAGGCACCCCAGGGGCGAGAACGTCTCCTCCGGCCCCCCTGTCCCCCACTCTCCATCCCAGCCACCTCCACCCCAGCCGTGGGTCTCACATCCCAGCTGCTCTGGATCAGGCCCAGTCCCCCTCACCCCACCCGCCCGGGGCTATATAAACCCTGAGCAGCCCCAGCTGATTTTCCATCCCTGGGCTTTGCTTTTTTCTTTCTGATTCTGTCTTAAACCAGGCCCGTGGCTGCTCGTCTCCTGTGCTGAGGCTCTTCTGCCGCATCCCAGGCAAGATGCGGCTGGGAAAAGGGCTGGAAGGATCGGGGATGCTGCAGGGGAGGGTCGGATCGTGGCTCTTGGCCCGGCGAGGTGCGTGGCTGTGTGCTGTAAGGGGGGGGTGAGAGCGGAAAAGCTCCTGAAAAGGTTTGTCTGCAGTTCGTGGGGACGGGGGGGAACTGGAAAGGAGAAGTGAGGGGGTGTGAGCAACGGTCGTGCGGGACATGAGGTCTGCTGGGGCAAGGGAAGAGGGAAAGTGTGAGCCCCAGATCCGGGTTTGGGGGCGAGAGTGGCCAAGGATGGGGCTGGGGCAGGGATGCAGGCGGGAGTCTCAGCCCGAGGATGGGGCTGGAGCAGGGACGCGGGCGGGAGTCTCAGCCCGAGGATGGGGCTGGAGCAGGGACGCAGGCGGGAGTCTCAGGAGTCTCAGTCTAAGCGTGCGGGGGGAGCACCGAGGGAGCACCTCCGTTTGGGATGCACTGGGATGGGGAATGGGAAAAGCTCAGCATCACGGGGAAAATGGTCCCCCCGAGACACCCCCCTCCCCCCCCGCCCTGCCCCGAGCACTGCTGCTTCCTCCTGGCAGCCTGGGGGAGGGCACAGGGGGGCTTCAGTCCCGTCCCCCCCCCCCCAGCTTTGGGGCTGTGCCTGGGGTGACATCGGCAGAGGAAGGAGCCCCATTTGCTGCAGCCGCGCCAAGGGCTTTATTGCAGAAAACCCCAGGGAATTAAACATCGTGTTGCTCCCGGCCAGCAGCCCCGGGGGCTCCCTCCACCCCAGACCCCCCGGGTGGCCGGGCAGGGTGGGGACGCAGGGACCCCTCGCCGGGCAGAGCCGATAACCCCCCAGGGCTGCCCTTCCCCAGGGGAGGCAGCCGCAGATAAAAGCCCTGTGGGCAGAGCGGGGCTCGGCTCCAGGCCTGGCCTGGGCTGATACCAGCCCCAAAGGGCAACCTCTCCCTCGGGCTCGGCTCAGCCCAGCGGACCGGACGCCTCCCCCCCACTTCACCCCAAATTCCACCCCTGCTTTGGATAAGCAGCTTGCATCGCTCTGATTGAGCCCGGTGATACCCAGGCGTGCCCTTCCCCTGCTCTTAGTCAGGTTCGACCACGCTTTTTTGGGGGGGTGGAATCTTCCTTATTATAAAAGGGAGAGACCTGCGGCGATGCCCGGATCCGCTGGCAAACCCCTGCGAAAGCCTCCGGCATCGCAGGTCAGGAGGAGCTGGAGCGGGGCTGGGGTGTGTGTGTGTGGGGGGGGAAGCAGCTGCTTTGGGGATTATTAATGAGCAGCGAGTGATGGGAAAGGCGAGGATCAATTGAAACAAAGGAGTGCAATGGTAAAAAGAACCGTTTGCGGAGTAATGGGAGTCCATTTCTCCAGCCGACTGTCGGAAACGCATCCTGTTAAACATCCATCAATTATCCCAGCTTGCAAATGCATTAAGGTAATGAGGAATTATCCATCAAATACACTTAAAGCCAGTACCCCCCCACACCCCCGCCAGCCGCCCTGCAAAAGAGCCACTTCAGGAACGGAAAATGGCCTGAAGGTGGATGGAAAGGTGGGGGGTGGGGGGGCAGCGAGGAGGCGTGGGGCTGTGTCCCCCGGAGCCCGGTCCAGCTGAGAGGATGCTTTCCCAGCTCCTGGGCTTGGTTCCCTGCTTCAGTACCCGTGTTTCCTTCAGAGAGCTGCAGTGACACCGACCGGTGTCCCCCGTGGGCAGCCCAGGTACGTGCTCCCTGCCTCAGTTTCCCCATCCCTCCTGCGGCGCTGCCTGGGGCCACCCATGGGTGCTGCTCGTGTCTGCGCCGTGTCCCCCGTCGCCTCCGTCACTTCTTTTCCCAGGAACAGAAGTAGCGGTGAGTGCGGTGTGCGGTCTGGTAGCTAAATTCCCCAAAACCCGCCATCTGCCACTGCCTCCCCCTGCATTGCCCACACCCAGGACACCCCCGAGCTGGGGGGGGGGAGGGGTGGGGGAAAGGGCCTTGCAGCTCCTTGGGATGCCGATCCCTGGGCTGGATGTGCTGAGAAAAAATATAAAAGCATCTGGCAGGGAGGATCCTGCTCTGCCGTCAGCCGGGAAGGGGGTCCCGGAGCCTCCATCGCCCCGATGGGGTCTGGGGGGCTGCGGGTCCGGTCCCTGTGTGGGGAGGGATGAGCCTGTCCCCACCGGAGCGGGTTGGAAACTTCTGGAGCCGTGGGATCTGAGCAAACAGGAAAATGAGGGATGTGTCCCAGCACAGAAGGCTGGAGGGGCTGGGGTTGGTGGTCCCGGGTAATTAAACCCCTTTGGTGCTGGATTCGGGGCCAGTCCGGGAGTTTTCCGCCCTGGGTGATGCAACCTTGCGGCGAGCCCTCGGCCCAGGTTTCGGTGCCGTGGTGTGAGGGGACACGTCCTCCTCCTCCTCCTCCCCAGGGACAGGGCTGGGTTTATCAGGGCGTTCCCCCGGCAGCAGGATTTGGGGAGCCGGGGCTGCTCTGCGGTGCTTTGCTGTGGATTCTCTGATGTCTGCTGCTGTGGTTGTGGGAGGCTCCTGCCTCTGCCTTCAGGTGGGGAGAGGATTGAAGAGCACAAGTCGGCGTTCCTCAGTCCGTACACCCGCCCGCTTCCCCTCGGCTCTGCAGGGACTGCTCGGTTTGGGGTTGGAGGTGGCCAGCAGGTTCGGAAGTCCTTGGGATGAGGCAAATGGGCAACCAGCCCGCGTTTCCGTAAGGAACAGTGAGAAAAACCAGCTCCTGGGCTTGTCTTTCCCAGGCCTGATATCTCCAACTCCCAAACCCCTCTGGAAGCCCCATCCGGGCTCAGCAGAACCAGCCTGGGCTGGGGACCAGAGCATCCCTCCATCTGTGGCCCCGTGGCAAGATGGGAGAGCGCTCAGTCTGATGACAGTAACTGCCATTAGGTGTCACAAGAGCATCAGGTCTTTGCTCTTCCTGGGAAGATGAGCAGTGGCTGGAGGGACGGGAGGAATGGGATGATGAAGCAGCCTCTGAGGTGGCACCTTGGAGCCGGAGATGCCCCAGGCAGGGGAGATGAGCTCTGGCTGCTGGGAGGGGACTGTGTGTCCTTCGTGATGCCACTGTCATCCCTGGAGGTCACCATCCTTTGGCCCCCAGCTGTCCCCTTCCCTGTTGCCTCCTGGGTCTCCTGCCCTGGCGCTGGGGACAGGCAGGAGGTGGCAACAGGTTCCTGCACTCCCGCGCTTGGCCCTGCAATAACCCGCTGTGTTTTATTGCACGAAAGCAAAAGCAGCGGCTGCTCTCGAGGAAGCGACTGGTGCCTCAGCTCCTCCCTGCAGCCGTTCCCACCTGCAGCCAGTGGCCTCCCCGTATCCTCCCAGCGCCCAGCAGGAGCCCAGGGCTGAGATATCTGCAAAAACAGCCTATTCCTCCCCATTCAGGACGTATCCAGCCATGGAGGCTGCGAGGGCACAGCCGGGCGGGCTCCAGACGCTCACCTGGGAGGGATGCTCGGGGGTTTGTCCCCTCCTGGGATTTCCCACTCCCGGCAGGGTCCTGGCCCCGTGCCACCTCCCAGCCCCCTGTGCCGGGGGCAGCTGCCATGCTCAGATAATCTTCCAGGAATTGGCAATTCTTCCCCCCGCCACCCCCACCCCCAAACGCCATTTCCCTCTTTAATTTTGCAGCATCTGAAACAAAGCAGCATCCGGGGCTCAGTACCTTGATAAGGAGCCACCGGGAAAAACCTTTCTCTCCTCTCCAACCCCAGGCAGGAGGCTGCAGCGAGCTGATAACGCCGAAAACACCGGCTTCCCCGGGGGAAGGACCAGAGCGGGAGCCGCCTCGGGGAGCATCGCTCCCCCTTCCCTCCCTCCGGCTGGTGGGGACGGAGGTGGCCGAGTGGGAGAGCCCCGAGCGCTGGGCTGGGATGGTTTCCCGGCCCCGGGTGACCTCCCGGCATCACGTCATCTCTCCCCGCTCGGAGAGACTGAGTTCATGTCTGGCCTCCCTGGAGCTGGGGACTGACGCCGGGGTGATGGCCACCTCCGCAGCCCCAGCGTCTTGGCTGGGGGCGCAGCCTGGCAGGGCTCTGGGCACCTCGGTGGGGTGTAACGGAGGTGTCCCGGGGTACCGCGCACCCCAAAACCCAGGGTGTGGGACTCGCAGCCTCGAGTCGCCGTCCCCTGGCTCGCTGTGTGAGGGGCCGGCGGCGTGGGGATGCTTTTCCCGTGACTCACAGCATTCCTCGCAGGTCAGCGGCGGCCGGAGGACACCCCAACAGCTCTCGCCGGCCCTGCCCTCTGCCTGAACTCCGCCGGCAAAGCAAATTTGCCCCCCCGTCGGAGACCGGGGGTCCTCGGCCCCACAGCTGCACTGGGCAGGGGGGAGGGAGCGGGGTCCCCCCAGGGTGGCCCTGGGCGAGGATGGGGAGGGGTGATGGAGAGCCCATGGGGGTATTCATGCCGGCAAACCATCCTCTCTGCAACGTGCGGGTTTCTTCCACTTCCACCACCGGTTCTGCAGAACCCCGAAGAGGAAGGGGGTCCCCCATGCAGCCCCGGGTGTTCCCCGAGCCCTGCCTGGCCCTGTGCCTCAGTTTCCCTGTGCCAGGGTGAGGGGAAGCGGTGCCAACCCCTCTGACGCCATGCAGGGAGGTGAGAGGGTTCCCATTGCTTCTCCCCACCCCAGCTCTTTTTGGGCACATCCCATCCCGTTTGCTGCTCGGATTTCCGCCCCCCACCGGAAATATTTCCCTGTATCTTTTCAACTTGAGCCCTTTGAATCCACTCCCGGGGACCCTCGGGGTGCTTCCCCTGGCACAACCCGCATCTCGCTGCATCCCGCCGCCCCCAGCCATCCTGTCTCTGCCTTCCAGGTTATGTGTCACGAGTGTGTCAGTTCTCTTCACTGCCGTAGCATCCCTTTTCTGACCGGGACCGGGGCAGGACGAGTGCCCAGGAGCAGGGACGGTGGCAGCGAAGTGGCCCCGCAGCACGTGAGCACCCATCGTGGCCGTGGCCCCGCCGGCTGCCCTGGCGCTCAGCACGCAGGAATGCCGTGAGTTTGCAAAGTGGTTTCAGCGAGACATTATCTAATGGAGGAGGAGGAGGAGGGCGGATTAAGCCAAACCCACAGCACCGGCTTTCAATTAAACCAGGCGAATTTACGGCTTCTGACAGAGTAAACACACTCTCCGAGCGGCCGATGGGGTCCCGACCCAGCATTTCCCCTTCGTGCCCTGGCAGGCGAAGGGAGCAGCATCCCGCGGGATGCGAGAAACCCTCCGGGCTTTGCATTATTTACCACCGCGCAAAGTGCAGGGAAATGCGGGTGATGCCACAGCGGGCACCGCACGCCAGAGCTGTCCCACCCCGGGGACCCGGGCTGTGTGGACAGGGAAGGGATGGGAGAAGAGATGGAGCCCTGGGAGAGGAAAAGCCCCAGCGGCACCCACTGGGTGGGAGAGATGCAGAGAGCCCCGGGGCTTTGGGTAATGCAGCAGCACCCTGGGATGGAGGGTGCTGTGACCCGATGGATGGGTGATGCTTGGTGCAGGCAGCCCAGGTGCCAGGCTCAGCCCCGTGGCAGCTCCCTTCCACGTCCCTGCTTCGCTCCTGCACAACCCAGTGCCTCAGTTTCCCCCTCGGAGCAGGGAAGGGTGCAGGCTTCCCGGGGGTGGCAGGGGAAGGGCGAGCCGGATGAGCCAAGAGAGGATCTCGCAACCGATGCTGGGAGCATCCTGCTGGCACTGCAGAGCGGGGCTGGGTGCGAGGTGCACCCACATGTGTGCCAGGGCACGCCGGGCATCGCCGCCAGCAGCCCAGCCCTGCCCGGCCGCCTCCTCCGCCCGAGGAGGGGGAGATGGCAGCATCCCCGCTGCCCTCGCTCCGCAAAGGGGTCCGGTGGGACCAGGATGGCGCATCCCCCCACCCCGACCCCCAGCACTGCCAGGCACCCGAGGCTCCCTGAGCCCTTTTGGCCACGGAGGAGGAGCCCTGGGCATCAGGCTGATCCCTGGCTATGGGAGATGAGGCCGCGGTACCCAGGCTGGTGGCACGAAGGGCAGCGCAGCCTCCAAGTCCCACAGCAGCATCCACACCCCCGATGCAGGCACCTGGCCAGGAGGGTGACGGAGGAGCCCAGCAAGACTCCTGGGGTGACGTCCCGGCACCGCTGCTGACGTCTGATGCTGGGAAAAGCCCTCCCTAGAGCAAATAAGCGGCCGGGCTGTGCAAACCCGGCTCGGCGGGTGTCTCCGGGCAGGTATCTGGGTTCCATCTGGCCGCTGTTTACCTGCCCGCTGGAATCCGCCCTGCAAACTTCCTCCTCGCACAGCCCAGATAAGGCGAAGGAGCCACGCTCGGCCTTGCGGGGAGGACCCTGGCACCCTGGCCTCACCGCTGACCCCGGGATGGGTGTCCTGGGGAGATGGCGATCCCCTGGGGATGCCCTGGTCCCTGCACAGGGCAGTGCTGCCGGCAACAGAGAGGATCCCAACAGGGTTTCAGGAGATTTGAGTACCCCAGACAGGTCCCCGAACCCTGTTAACACCAGTGCAGCACTGAGCATCCCAGGAGCTGCAAACCGGTGTCCAGGGAGCGGACAGGGCGGCTGGGTCCCCTTCCAGGAGTGTTCGGGCAGGTCGTGGCATCCCCATCGCTGCCTCAGTTTCCCCTTTGGCCGAGTTCACCTGCCCCGCACGTCCCTCCCTGACCCGCGGCGGTGGCTTCTGCGGCGTGCAGGGACCTGCCACCACGCAGGGAGGGGACCGCGGCGGGTCCGCGCCCGGCCATTACGCTGCCTGACTCAGGCAGGACCCTGCCTGCCTGTCCCGCTGCCGGCGCCTTCAAAGGCAGATGGGATTGTTCAGCCCCTCCGTGCAAACAGCAGCCACCCACTGCTCTGCCCAGGGCGTGCGGGGACCAAGAAGTCCCCGACCCACTCATGTCCCACCCCACACCTTGCATTGAGGTCCTACATCCACCCCAGGGGACAGGGAGACCAGCAGGTGCCTGGCCGCAAGCGCAGCCCCACGGTTGAGCCCCTGGGACCCACCAGCTCTTTCTTGGGTGCTGCCAAGGAGACGAAGGTCCCCCAGCTTCTCCCCGCTCCCAGTTTTGCAAAGGGGAGTTTCCAGCACAGCCCTCGCGATGCAGGTGGCTGGATGGAGAGGGAGTGAGGCTGAGACCCAACGCATTTCATTACACCTTGCAGCGAAACGCATCCACGCTCTGGCACTTCTTGCAGGCCCCCGAGGTTTGCAGCGCTTGGGGCTGTATTTCCACCTCTACGAAGGGGGGAAACTGAGGCAGGGCAAGCAGGTGCCGCCGGGGCGATGCAAACCGGGTGGGAAGGAGCGCGGCAGAGTGGGGAGTGAACCCAGCCCCGGCCCCACACTTGCCGGAGCATGTTGTGAAAGCAGCCGGTTATCAGAGCACCAGCGTCACGCTCGGAGCGAGCGGCTTCCAGGAAAGGAAGGAAGTTGTGGGGTCACCCAGCCCCGCTGCCGCCCTTTTCCAGCAAACAGCCCGGCCGTGCTGATAACGGGGCCGTGCCACCGGCTGCGCAGGAATTCGGGGCTGCCGGCCGCACGCGCTGCCTGAAACACAAGATTTCCCCCCATTTCCTCGCCCATAAAAGCCGGCTGCGATGCTGGGGCCGTGGTGCCCGGTGCCGATGCCGCCTGGCTCTTGTGCAGGGTGCGGAGTGGCATCACACACTGGCAATGCCCCAGTTCCACCCCAGTGCCTCTTACTGGTGGAAACTGGGAGTCACTGGGCTGGGTTTCGTTCCTGGGAGGTGTGGGAAGGTGCTCAGGGATGTGTTTCCCACTGGGCTGTCCTGGCACAAGGTGGGGAATCCTGGTGCAAGGTTGAACCGGGACACAGAGGGTGCCGTGGGGAGCTGCTGCTCCCACACAGCCTGGCTCCTCTCCCACCGCTTCCCATGGGACACAGTCCCGGAGGCCAGCAAACCAGCAGGGCATGAGGCAGTGCCACCAAACTCACAGGGCCCTGGAGAAGCATCAGGGCAGGATCCGACCCCCTGCCGCCATCCTGCCATGCCAAGTGCCCCAGGAGGGAGCAGGGACCAGAGCCTGGAGCCCGCTCCACCCCGATACTGAGAATAATTACATGATTATGCGATTTGGAAGTAAAGAGCAGGTTAATCTCTGATCTCGTTAGTCCGTGTTTTACCATCTGCTTTGTGCAGGCAGGAGAAGCCCTCACCCCGTGGCGCAGCCGGGGAGAAGCGATGGAAACCCCCGGGGAGAGCCGGAGTCCCTCCAGAGTCCCACGGCACAGCAGGACCAGGGGCCATCGAGTGCTTTAGGAAAGGGGTGCAACGGGACACGGGCACAGCAGAACAAGCGGATGCCACCCAAGGCACCAGCTGTCACCCACGGCCGCCAGCCCCAGCCCCAATTCCTGGAAGCCAGGTGGGATCCGGCTCAGCGTGGGGCAGGGACTCCTCCTTTGACCAACAAGGGCCATGACGGCAGCAACAGCCCCGCGCTCCCCCGGGGCTGCCGGGAGGGAGATGCTGGATGCTGGAGTTCAAGCCACGGGGAGAGGTTTGTTATAGTCCAAGTGGGATAAAGAGATGGAGGGATCAGACCAGGGACATGCAGGGGGTCTGCAGCAGAGGAGGGGATGGTCCTACAGCTCCTGGACTCCTCGGGGGCTTCCCCCATCTCCTCCACTCAGGGATTTTTTTTGGGAAGCAGGCAGGGAGGGCGAGAGCTGCCTTTTATTATGCTCTTCCCAAGAGACTCGCGCCAGCCCCAGCAGCCCTGGCCCAGCCTTTGCACCGAATCTCCACACCCAGCGAGGGCAGAGCCCGCTCTGCAGGCTGCCCTCCTGGGGACGGGGCTGGATTTCCACCAGGATTTCTCCTGGCTGAGTGCAACACCTGGCCTGGCTCCCTCCGGCACCCAGAGCCCCCCGGGGCTATGCTGGGGCAGCAACTGGTACCCAGGGACCCCCATGTCCCCGGTGGGGCTGAGCCACCAGCACCGAGAGCTGGCGCCTGCGTGTTGTGGGCATCACCGGGGACGGTGCCCCTTCATCCCCAGCGCCCTGGGGTCTGTGGGGGGGTGGTCCCAGCATCCCGCTGAGCTGCGCAAAGGGATGAAGGTCAAACCTAATTGCCCATCGCCTATCCCGGGGGTCACCGCTCTGACCCCTCCATCCCATCTCCGCACCGTTCGCCCCACGTGGCGATTCAGCATCCTCCGGCTCGGAAACAGCGTCCGGCCTCCCCAGAGCCCCCCGGGAGCCTCCCCTTTTCCAGCCGCAGACAAAACCCTCTCCCGCTCGCCCCACACGCTCCTCAGCCGCGTGTCGGCTCAAGGCCCGGGGAAAAGATGAAAGGGATTTCCCGGCTGACCTCCTCACCCCGCACTATTTGCACCTCCTTTCTCGCACGCAGACAGGCATTTTTCCCATGCTCAGGGGGTCAGAGCCCTCCCTGCACTCCGGCCAGAGCAATGCCAGGAATGTACCTGGGAATAGGCAGGACTTCGCAGGGCGGAGGGAGAAGAAGAGAGCCGGGCACCCTCCAGTCCCCCATTGGCCACCAAAATCATTTTTATAACCTTTACAAGGTGCTTTTCTCATGCAAACACTCTGCAGAAAGAAATTCTTCCTGCCAGTGCAGGCTGGAGGTGCCCGGACACCCTGAGCCTTGGATGTAGCTGGATTTTGTGTCCTTTCCCTGAGGTGATGCCACCCAGGCATCATGGGTGCTGGTCACCGGGCAGATCCTGAGCCCCCAGACACAGTCAGGGTCTCACCTGGGTGCAAGGTCCCCCCCAGCACAGCCATCGGTGCAGGTGCACCCACTCAGCCTCCTCTAAACAGCATTTGGGCTGATCCCATCCACATCTTCCCTGGCTTGCAAGCCATTTTTTTGCCCTTTCATCCCCTTTTTTGGGGGGGAATAAGCCCATCTCCCCACTCCATCCCCACAGGGGCTCCCTGGCCCCCCCCGTGCCTCAGTTTCCCTGGGCTAAATAAGGGAGAACAGCCCGTCCCTAGCACACACCTCTGGAAGTGAAGCCCGGTTGCCATCCCAGGGCAGGCAGTGGGGTCGGATCCTGGAGCATCCCTTGGTCCAGCCTGGGGGCTGCACTTCCACCCTGCGACAGTCCTTTCCCAGCTGTCAGATCAGAGATGGAGGATAATAGGGAATAACACAGGAGAAATGCGTTCCCCTCCCCTCCTCCCCACCTTGACCTTGCGTCACCCAAAACAGCCATAGAGGGGAAGTGAAAATGAAGCAACCAGGGACAAAACCTGCGCCCCAGCTCGGGAAGTGCCAGGTGATGCCCAGGTCCGGGGGCTGCTCCCATCACCCGTCAGGGTCCAAACCCCGCACCCAGCCCCAGAACCCAGCCCGTGCCCCCCGCACAAAGCCCGGTGCCTCTGGCCGTCCCCTCTCCCTGCCCCTTTCCTGGGGCACCCAGTGGGTGGCACAAGCCCCCTCGGAGAAGCGGATTTTCCTGCCCGTGCACGGGGACAATCCAGGCGCCTGCAACTGAGGGGGACGGGAGGGATGGGAAACCTCCTGGGGCCGCGGGAGGACACGGAGGGGAAGCCAGACCGGGCACCCCAGGACACGCCACACGTGCGCGGGGCACCGGCTGCCGGGACCTGGCTGCGGAGGGGCGCTCGGGGAGGAACCCACACAGCGGCCGGGGGCCATCACCCCCCTGGGCCCACTGGGGACGGGGTGCGGGCGATGCACGGCCCGGGGTCCCCACCGTCACCCCGATACATCCCTCTTTCCCCTCTTGCTCTGCGAGAGGGTTTGCTTGTAAACAGCAGCCCCTGGGTAACACTTTTAATCCCTTCGCCTCTTGGCTATTATTCATCCCCGGCTAACCTTAAAGCCTCCCCCTTTTTCTCTGCGAGGCACCCCCAGAGCAGAGGAAATTCCTCAGCCCTGACGTGATGTGAAACACGAGCGGCTCGGCCCCAGCCGCCCCCTTCCCTGCCCCAACCTCGCCGGGCCATTTCCCAACCCAGGTTTCCCTGTAGCATCCCACTCCCCGCCCCCCGCCCCCCCTCCCCTTCTTTTTTTTTTTTTTTTTTTTTTTTCTTTTCCCCCCCAACCACCCTTTTCTGCTTTAGACATTGTAACCCGAGAGGCTGGAAATGCAGCTCCTTTCATCTTCCATTTCCCACATCCTGAGAGTCTGGGGAGAAGGAGCCCACCCAGATGAAGGAATCCCAAATATGTGGCTCCCTCCACCTCCCCGATCCCCTCCGCCGCCCCCCCGTGCGGCTCCATTCACAAAGCAGATTAGCCATGCTGCCGCCTCCGCGCACACCTCGCCCCAAAAGCCCGCGCTCAAAGCCAACATACAAAAAAAAAAAATCATATAAATTAAGAAGAAATCCCCACGTCTTCTCCTCCCGGGTTGCAGGATGGGTCCCTGCGTCTCCTGGCCCTATCACCTTGCTAAGCCGGAGGAGATCGGCACCCGAAGGCCCAGGACTGGGTGCTGGTTTAGAGGGGTTTTGGGGTGCTCCAGCACACCAGTGAGGACCATTCTCCTCCCAGTCCTCGGATGACGCCAGCCCAGGATGGGACATGCGGTTCCCAAGCTGTCACCGCTGTGTTGGGGTCTCAGCTGGGTCTGGGGGGAGTCCCCAGGCACCCAGAGGACGGTGAGAGGGGGGAAGCAGCACCCGGTGGCTGCGCTGGCTCCTGGCATCCATGATCCCAACCCATGTCTGGGGGGAGCCCAGGCTGGGGATCCCAGAGGCTGCGCCTCTGCAGCACCCCCCCAGGAGCCTCTGTGCACCCCGGGATCGGCCGCATCCTGCAGGGCGATGCCCACCAGCTACCCCGCGATGCTGCCGGGGAGGGCACACACACTTCCAAAGTCACCAGTGAGACACCAGGCCACCTTTTCGCTGCCGTAGAGGTGACTTCAAGCGGGTGGCGGCGCTTTGGGGGGTGTCCCAACCGCAGGACCCATTGCCTGGCCGAGGGCAGGGCCCGCTCCCTCGCCAGGGATTGCTGACTGCGCGTAGGTGGGAGCATCTTTGCTGGCCCCACTGAGGAAGGTGACACGCTTTCCCCGAGGACCGGCAGGTCCTTGCCACCGCTTCGCCCCACGCCCTGGGCCAGCCGGTTCTGCGGGCAACCGAGCCCAAGCGCAGGGTGCCACGGGCAGACGCAGCCAAGGTCACGCAATGACTCAAAAAGGCTCACGGTAGGAAAACCACAGCCTTTCTGTGTCACGGCTTTAATCGCCCCGCAATCCTCCCCTCCCTCCTCCAGGGATGCTGTCCCCTCCGGAGGGGGATGCTCCTGGGGCTGCTGTGGGGTTGTGCTCCTGGCTTGGCATTGACCTTGCTATTTTGTCTGCAAGACACCGGTGGAAACCTCAGTTTTAACCCTCCACAGGCTGCAAATCTGCTCCACCTCCACCCTGGGCAAAAAAATCACCCTTCTCTCCCCACCCCCCGGGTATTGCCCTGGCCCTCCCCATTTTCACCTATTTGCTAATTGTGCTGGCGGGGAAGGCGAGGGGGAGGAAATACAAAAAGTAAACTGCGAAAGCAACACTGCAGCTCCAAGGGCCCAGCACAGCAATCAAGCGATAAAGCAGTAATTAAGCCTGATTATCATGCAAGGCAGCCCCGGTTAGACTGGAATGCCGCTGAAGAGCCCGAAAGCTGCCGGGGGATTGTTTGCAGGGCTGAGAACTGATCTTTTGATGTCTGCTGGGAGCTCCTCTCCCGCAGACCTGCCACCAGCGCCATGTGCCACCCTGGGGACCTTCTTCTCCCCAGGCAGGGTCCTGCTTGGGTTTTTCCTCCTCGGCAAGCCCTGCGCCGTCTCCTCTGAGCTGCAAACTGCTCCCCGGGGGCTCACGTCAAGCGTTGGGGTGGGAAGAGGCAGCCTGGGTCAAGGATGCTGCTGCCTGGTGGGGGAAGGACTGGGATGCTGCTTGGACATCCCTGTGTCCATGTAAACGCGACCTATGCGAAAAGACGTGGGCTGCTCTCCTGCAGCCATCGTCCACGGCGGCTTTCATCCCGGAGGAAGAGGGTTGGGAAAAGAGGCGATTCCTCGGGATGAGGGCAAAGCGGGTGGCAAACAGGATGAGGTTTTTTTCATCTCAGCTTGAATGTCTGAGACATCCCCATGGCCTTGCCCGGGGCTGGCAGGGGGAAAGGTGAGCATGTGGGATGGGCTTGGGGGGGGAAAGGTGGCTCCCAGCACTGGTTGGGGGTCATTTGGGGAAGGGGGATGTGTTTGGGTAGGTTATTCTGGCTACAGCTGGGAAACAGGGACACATCCCTGCTCTGCATGGCCAGGGCGTGGAGAAACGTCCTCCCATCACCTCCAAGACTGGGAGAGGGTTCCCCAACCCAGAGAGGATGCAACCCCTGGGTGCCAGCAGGAAGAGGCGGCCGCTGACTCAGTCCCCCGGGGAAATTAGCAGTTGGGCAGGTTTACGCACAAGGATGATTTGGCCTCAGATCATCCCGGTTGCAAGACACGCTGCTGCTCCCTTCGACGCTAATTAGCAGGTTTGGGCAGAACGAGGAAGAAGCTGCACCTCCCCGAGAGCTCGGGAGAAGGCGGCCCCTAGGAAAGCCCTGCCGCTAAAGAGCCTGGAGCTCCAGGGCAGCCCCTTCGGCACCTTCCACCATCCCCGGCGAAGGATTTGAGAAAGTGTTTGGGGCCAGATGCTGATTCTCCTCGTCCCACGGCTCAGCACCCGCTGGCAGAACCAGTTGTCCCAAATACACTCAGGCAGCCGATGGGAATAAGGCAGGAGAAAGGCGCTGCCCACCCCTCAGCTTGCGTCACCCCAAATAATAACAATAATATAATTAAAATAAAAGAAAAAAAAAGGGATGAAGGCTGCTGCGTCAGATTTTCCACACTTTTCCCCAAACAAAGGTGTCACCTTCTGGGTAAAAAACAATGTAGGTTTTTCAGATTGGGGTTTTTTACTGTCAGCCCCTGAAAGAGGACGTGCCGCTTTCTCGGTAAATCTAAAAGAGGCAACAGCGGTGGCAAGCACTTCCCAGCTGAGCCGCAGCCCCGTAGCCGGCTTTGGCGTTGGCATTTTGGTTGGGTTTTCGTATTTAAAAAAAAAAAAAGAAATACTGAAGGAGTCGGGAGCTCACCAGCATTTCCAGTAAACCCCATTCGATTTCAAGCAATTCATCCCACAAGTATGTATGGGATGCTGGGAACTCCTCGGTCTCGCCGGGGCGCGGGAGCCCAGATGGGCTTCGTCTGGAATAATTCAGCTCCCGGTGGCTGGAGCTCTTTGCTCTAAATGCTAATAGAGTGAGTAATCAGAGACCTCCATCCAGTAAATTATTTATCTTATCTCTGGAACTCGGGAAAGCATCTCAGCCAGTGACTTTTGCGGAAAAGGAATTTTTTTTTTTTTTTTTAAAAAGGGGGTTGTTAGTCAAGAGTCCCCAGCTGGAATCGCCACTTTTACTAGAAAAGGGAAAAGTTCAGACCCGGGTTTGCCCGCGATGAAGTAACGGCAGCGTGGGACGAGCCGGCGGGATGGGCGGCGGGAGATGCCAAGCACCACCGGGAAGCTGTGAGATGGCAGGAAAAAAATGAATAAAGGGAAGGATAAGCTAAAAAAGAAATTGGCATTTTCACGTGGATGTGGGGAGGAAGAGCAGCTCCCTGACCCCCGACCCCTCATGTCGCGGCAACCGGGGGGACGCGGGGGCGCTCCCGTTGGGAATGGGGACGGCAGCAGCGTCTTTTATTAGCCACGATGGTCCTTTACTCGCCCCGCTCACCCTTTACTCGCCCCCCATGCCCCGCCGAGCGAGAACCCCGCCCCTCCCGCACTTCTTTGGCGCCTTTTCCTTCCCGCCACGGCGCGGCCGGCCACGCCCTCCCCTCCCCGCGTCTCGCTCCCTATTGGCTGAGGCGCCGCTGGGCGGGCCGGCTCGGCTGGGCCCGGCGCCGAGGCCCCGCCCCCGGGCTGTCCCCGCCCCGCCCCCGCCCCCGCCCCTCCCGGGGCCGGCTGGGGGCCGCCGCGCCACACGGGAGCCCGGCAGAGCGCGGAGCAGCCGCGCCGCCGCCGCTCCCTCCCCGCCCAGCCGCCCGCCGGCCTCCGCCTCCTCCGGGCTCCTCCGCTCGGGCAGCCCGACCGCCGGGAGCCGGTCCGGGCTCGGGAAGGTGGGCCGGGACCGGCCCCCGATATCGAGCGAGGGAGCCGGGATGCTGCTCTCGAAAATTAATTCGTTGGCCCATCTACGTACCGGGACCGGCGGGGAGCTACACAGCGCTAAACTACAACCCGGTAAGAGAACGGGACCGGTTTTGCCCGGCCCGGTTCGGTGCCGGGGGTGGACGGTGGGGCCCCGGGCGGAACGCTGACGGCCGGTGTCGCCCGCAGGGAAGGAGAAGGAGCCGCTGGAGAAGCTGTACCGGATGGGCCCGCTGCTGGGGAGCGGCGGCTTCGGCACGGTGTACTCGGGTATCCGCCTCTCCGACAGCAGCCCGGTGAGTGGCGGGGCCGGCGGCGGGGCGGAGGAGGAGGAGGAGGGGGATGGCGGGGCGGGCGGCGTGCTCAGCCCGCCGCTCCCCTTGGCTTGCAGGTGGCCGTCAAGTACGTGGCCCGGGAGCGCATCTCCGAGTGGGGCGAGCTGGTGAGTGAGCGGGGCCACCGGGAGAAACTGGGGCATCACGGGCCGGGCGTGGGGATAAGCCGAGACCGGGGAGGGTGGAAACGGGGGCACGCCTGGGGGAGCGGGCGTGGGGTCACCGCGGGACGCGGAGCATCCCGGGTGGGGGTTGCCCAGTACCGGTGGGGCCGAGCTGGGCGGCACTGGAGTGTCCCCTGAGCGGGGGGATGCCCAGGCATCGGTGGGACCGGGCAGGGGGGCACCGGAGCATCCCGGGAGGGGCGTGCCCAGTACGTGTGGGGCTGAACTGGGGGCACCGGAACATGCTCTGGTTGGGAGGATGACCGGGACCAGGCAGGGGGGCACCGGAGCATCCTGGGCGGGGGGATGCCCAAGTACCGGTGGGTCTGAGCTGGGGGGCACTGGCGCGTCCTCTGGGTGGGGGGATGCCCAGGCACCGGTGGGATGGGGCAGGGGACACCAGAGCATCCCCTGGGATGGGGTCTGCCCAGCCATCAGTGGGGCTGAGCTGGGGCGCATCGGAGCATCCCAGGCGGTGGGTACCAGACCCCCGGCGCAGCATCAGCCCTGCTGACGGCATCGTGGTCCCCCCCACAGCCCAGCGGCACCCGTGTGCCGATGGAGATCGTGCTGCTGAACAAGGTGGGCTCCGGCTTCCGCGGCGTCATCCACCTCCTCGACTGGTTTGAGCTGCCCGACAGCTTCGTGCTGGTGCTGGAGCGCCCGGAGCCGTCGCAGGATCTCTTCGACTTCATCACGGAGCGGGGGTCCCTGTCCGAGGAGCTGGCGCGGGGGCTTTTCCGCCAGGTGCTGGAGGCCGTGCGGCACTGCAACAACTGCGGCGTCCTGCACCGCGACATCAAGGACGAGAACATCGTCATCGACCTCTCCACCGGCGAGCTCAAGCTCATCGACTTTGGTTCCGGCACCTTCCTCAAGGACACGGTCTACACCGCCTTTGACGGTGAGCCCACGCCCGGGGGATGCTCCCGGTACGGGGCACCACACAGCCCGGTCTGGCCGGGCACCGGCGGTTCCTCCGTTTGCTGGCGGGGGGCTAGAATTAACGATTCAGCCGGCTGCCAAGTTGCTTTTTTGGCGTGGGGCGGATGTTGTGAAACAGGAGCCGGCTCCCGGCGGTGCCAACAGCCTCCGCCACCCACCCCGCCCCGGGCTGGGGCAGGGCGGGGGGGGGGAGCCAGCCCCACACAAACAAACACCCGTGGGGGGAGCACGGAGGGGTTGCCAAGCCCGTGCGCCGGCCGGTCGGGTTTGCAGGCGCCAAAGGGCTCGGGCTGCTCCGCTCCCCTTGTTTGCCTTGGCTTATTTGTGTTGTTATTTTTTTTTTTTTTTTTTTTTGGCCAAGGCGGAGGAGGGGAGGGAAAGGCGTGGTTTTCCCCACCCGTGGGGGTTTTATTTTTGCATGTAACGGTCGGGCCTTCCCCGGGCCCGTGCTGCCCTCTTCCGGCACCGGCGGCTTTTTTTTACAACCCAAAGTTTGTAAACAAGAGTCACGTGCTGGCAAAGGGGGTGGCGGGTCGCAGCGTGTGTGTGTGTGTGTCCCCCCCCGGTCACCGGTGCAGCCCCCGCATCCCCGGGGATGCTCGGGCGAGGATGTGGGAGTGGGCAGCATCCACCTGACGAGCTGCGGCTGTATCCTTGCAGGAACACGGGTGTACAGCCCACCGGAGTGGGTCCGCTACCATCGCTACCATGGACGTCCGGCGACCATCTGGTCCCTGGGCGTGCTGCTCTACAACATGGTCTGCGGGGATGTCCCCTTTGAACAGGATGAGGACATCATCCGGGGTCAGGTCTTCTTCCGACGGCGGGTTTCTCGAGGTGGGTACCTGGTGTCGTGGCAGGGGCTGGATAATGGGTGTTGGGAGGTGGCACCGGGCACACAAGCGTCCCGCTCCTAGGGCTGTGGAGGAGGTTATCTCCCATGGTGAGCTGGAGGAGGTGGAACACGAGGGGCTTGATCTCCTATGGTTAGCTGGAGAAGGTGGGACACAAGAGGCTTGGATTTCCCATGGTTAGCTGGAGGTGGGACAGAAAGGATTTGATCTCCCATGGTTAGCTGAAGAAGATGGGACTGGGACACAAGTGGAGTTGATGTCCCATGGTTAGCTGGAGGAGGTGGCACATGTTCTGCCACCCTGCTCTCCTCCGAACTGGATAATCAATTGGGAGGTTTGGGTGCAGCTCTGAGCACACCCAGCATGGCCTGGGCACTGTGGATGGTGGGACAAGGTGGGCTGGGGCCTTCTCTGGCTGACCAGTGGTTTCTCGTTTCTCTTCCCAGAGTGCCAGGATCTCATCGTGTGGTGTTTGTCCATGCGCCCCTCGGACAGGCCATCTTTGGAGGACGTTTTCAACCATCCTTGGCTGCAAGGCATTCACCTGCCCCAGGAGACGGCGGAGATCCACCTGCACAGTTTGATCCAAGAGCCTGACAAGTAAGAGCTCCACGCATCTCCTGCCCAGAAGAAGCAAAGAAAACCAGATGACTTCCTTGTGACCGTAGCACTGAGCAGGGCTCATCAGATGGGAACACGCACACCTTGTCCTGGAGCTCCGCTGGAGACCTGCTTTTCCAGGCACTGGTGGACACATCTTGTCCTGGAGCTCTGCTGGAGACCTGCTTTTCCAAGCACTGGTGGTCACCATCCAACCCAGCTGTCCTGGCTCCATGTGAATGACCCTGTCTTATTTGATGTTTTGCCAGTAAATTGTTTTTTCGGGGGTTGGTTCTGGTTTTGGAGGCTCCCAAGTGTCTTCCCAACCTGCTGAATTTGGGACTGCCAGAGGATCAGAGACCTTATTGCGAGAAAAGCTTCAACGGGGGGAAAACTGACTTGGGGGGATGGCAGGTACCGCGCCTGAATGGCCGTCTCTTCTCCGCTGTCACCGTGTTCGAGTGCCTTCAGTTGCGATCTGGGCTGTGCTGGAGGAAAGACTTGAATTTTCCTACACTGCTGCTTTTCCAAGACTCGCCTGGCTGTAGAGTTCCTTTTTCCCTTTTCAAAGAGAAAACGGGTCAGAAGATGCTTGGGAGCCAAGCGGGCGCTGCCTCGCCTCCCGTGCCTCCATCTCGCCTGGATTTTCTGGGCTTCTTTGCTTCCCTGTGCCCTCACAAATGCACAAACAATGCAAACCAACAGAGCTGTAAATGTGTACAAAGTTCTATAGGAGCAAAGCTTGAAGTACAGTTGTTCATAGGGATAACATTTTACCTTGTTTCTTTTTTTTTTTTTCCAGTTTTTCGTTTTTAATTTATTTTCATGAATTTGATGTTGTGTTTTGCTTTTTGTTTTTTGTTGTTTTTTTTTTTTTTTAAGGAAGAGTTCTAGCCGGTAGGGTAACTTATTTATTTATTTATAATTCACGTGGGTTTCCAGCCCGCGCCTTGCTTCTACAGCTGCTGATCCCCCGGTTTTCCATTCGGCTCTTCCCTCTGTGTCTGTCTTGTGTCCGTCCCCGGGCCCGTAGCGTTTCTGGTGGAGGTGCGGAGCGTTTGCCTGCTCCCCAGCTCCCCGTGTACATAGTTCTGGGTGCTGTTGTTTCCTTGCCACGTGCAGATCTCCGTTTGCAGATGAGTTTGGGTTTTTCCCCATGGGTGTCTTGGCTGGGGCTGGGGAGGGGGGAGCCGGCCCGGGCTGTCCGCGCTGTCGAGTCTTTCCGTGTAACCAAGTGTGTAGCCGGCGGGTTTTTTGTTAAAGAGTTCATATTGTACAGGGGAATTCAGAAATCTTATTTTTTTTATGCGGTTTTAAATAAAAACAAAAAAAACACTCGATGTGATGGACATATCCCTTTCTTGCGGGGCGGGATGAAGGATGCTGCGAGTGTGTCGGGAACCAGTGACAACACTGTGGCTACGATGGGGACCGCTGGTTTGTCTCCAGCTGAGACTAACTCCAAAGCTCCTACCCCAAGGTTTGCCGAGCGGCGTTAACCAGGACCAGCCAGCCGAAAACACCATGGGGAAGGCTGGATCCGACCCTCGGCGGGGTGTTTCCAGCACCGACTGCTCCTGCCAGGGCTCCTGGGAGAGATCAAAGGGGTGTGGAGCCCTTTGCCTTCCCGTTCATCCGCAGGCTGGTGCGGAGCATGTGCTGGGGACAGCGAGTAAACAAACATCAAAGGAGCCTTACGAAACGCCGGATGTTGTCAGCCAAATTCAATTTTGGTAAGGCAGATCCTGTTGCTCCGGCTCTGTTGGCGCCGAGCGGGTGTTGCATGCCGGGTGCCGGTGGGTGAAGAAAGCCGCCGGCGGGTTGTCCCCACCTCCAGCTCGGCTGTGGCCAACGCGGAGCCGGAGGAAGTCGATCTTCGGATTACCAGAAGTCGGTCGCTATCAGTCAGCAGCGGTAACGCTTCGCTCGAGCTTTTACCCTCCAAACTGTCAAACCCCATTTCCCAGCTCCGTGGCGCTTTGGCTTCAGGGGCATTGGTTGATTTTTTTTTTTAATTTATTTATTTTTTTAATTTTTGCTCATGTGTTTGGTTTGTTTTGTTTTAAATTAATTTCATGTGCAGAACTTTGAAGCTCTGTTCCTGTTTGACCTCATGGAGGACCTGCTGCTGCGTGCGCACAGAGCTGTGTCCCCGCTCAAAGGAAGGGGCACATTTCCCTTTCTGCAGGTTACTTTGCAAGTCCCCCAGCCAGATCTGACACGGAATCAGGGCTTTCCTTGGCTTGCCCCATGGTTTTCTTGCTTAAAAATCCCTTGCCCAAGGAGTCCCCCCTTTTCCCCAGCTCACCCCGGGCTTGCCAGCACCGCTCTCCGAGCCGTGGGGCTGCTGAGGGAACCGGGGGTCCTGGAGCCACGTCTCAGCTTCATGGGGTGACCTGGTGTGTTGTGTCACCGCTGTGCCTCTGCCTTCAGCAGAAAGCGTTAACTTGGTTAGTTTGTTTTGCTTTTTTCTTTATATATATTTTTTTTTTTTTCTTTTTTACTCAGCTGCATCTTTCATCTCCTCCTCAGGGCCGCCAGAAGCAGGAAGCGCAGCTCCAAACGCCTTCAAAGTTTAGGCCTATTTTGAGATGCGGTTTGTATTTAACCTCCTCTCTCGCTTTTCCCCCGGACCATCCGGGAAGCTGCTCTTACACGAAAGCAAACCACCGCACTGCCTAGTACCCCGCCAGGAGCCCGAGCCCCTCGCTTGGCCACTCTCACCCCCCGGCACCACCGAATCGCTATCGCGGCCGCCCCGGCTGCAGGCTGAGCTCAGCCCACCCTTCCAGTAAACGCTCACTAACTGCGGCGGCGTTTCTTAGAAAACTCGCCGCAGAAAGGCCGAGCAGGTCCGGCGCGGGGCTGGAGTGCTGATAGTCACTTTCTTTCCGCCTGTTCCTGATGATTTTTCTCCCTGCCAGGCTTGTGCTGCAGGAGGGGAACGGCGCCATCGCGTCCCCCAGCGAGATCTCGCTGCCTGGGTACTGTCTTGTCACGACAGGGTGCGTCCGAGGTTTGGGTGTTGGAAAAGGATGGGTGCACGTTTGATCCCCTGTGCACCAGCCTTCCTGGGCAGTAATACCTTCACGTGGCGTGGCCAAGAGACACCAGACTTGGGTCCCAGACTCTCTGCCACGGAGGAAGGACCACGGTAGATGTGATGAGCGATCTGAAGATGGGCAGCCACAACATCGGCTGCCCGGTGCTACCCTCCATGCTGCCCATCACCATGGCATCATGGCACGGGGACTGAAAGGAAAAGGCCTTTTCACCCCTCGTTTCTCCTTGATGGGGGAATGTTCGCTGCTGCCCTTCGGGGCCATCAGCTGTGATAAAAAGAGGATGAAGACCTAGGAGTTACCCAGAGGGAAGCAATTCAGAGCCAGCATCGCTCTCCCACCTGCCATTCACAGCTTTTTATTGCAGGGGAAGCACCCACAGTTCCGAAAGTGGGGAAAAAAATGATGGAGCGGCACCAGGATGAGATTTCAGGCCGTTGGAGCTCCTGCTCTGGGAGCACTGGAGTCCTGTGAGTGACTGAGGACTTGCAAAGGGCCAGCACTCGTCACACTTGTGGCTTCCTGTACACTCCATCCCCAGCTAAGGTGCTTGGTGATGCAGAAAGGACCAGCCAGGGGAGCCTGGAGCCACAGCAAAAGGGACATTTATATTTTCCACCTCCCTTTCAGGGAATGGGAGATGGGCGACAGCCAAACGCCTGCCACGGCTGGAAAAATGCAGATGAGCAGCGAGGAGAAAAGCCGCCGGGGGAGCGAGGGCCGGGCTCGCCGCAGGGACCTGAAGAGCTGAAGACTCGAAGGTGGCATCTCGCCCCGTGTCCCATCCCAAGGAAAACATCCAGCTGCCCCCGAGGCAGCGTCTGAAACCCTTTGGCCCTTCTCACCCAGTGAGTCACAGGAGCTATTTTAAACACCTGCCTTAGGAGGAGGTGAATTATCAGCAGACGAGGTGTCCCACAGCTCCAGCTCCCCCATAATAAAGCCTTGGGGAAGTCTGTCTCTGAGAGCTTTGCTGACAGCCTGTGTGGCAATAGCATTATCTCCACGGGGCATGTGGGGAAACTGAGGCACGGTGCCCCAATTCAATGGAGATCTTTAGTGGCGCAGCTTGGGCTCACCTGCCTTTCCCTGCCCTGTCCCTCTTCGGGCTGGGATCGGCCACCAAGGAGCTCCCAGCTTCAGACCCCCCATGTCCCCTGGGCAGGGGATTTTGTCCTCCAGCAGCTGAGACCAAAGCCCTGCACCCCTTTCAGCATGAACCTGAGGTGAAACGTGTCCCTTCTCAGGCCTCTTTGGGAAAAAAAAAAACCACCCATGCTGTGAAGGCGAGGGGAGGGGGGGGCAGGTGCTGGTTTCGGGCACCTGGAGCCCAGCTTGAGACCAGAGTCTGGTATTTCGGGGTTTACACCGACCTTCCCGAGAGCAGGATCTGCGCTAACACCACCTCCGTGACACATCGAAACTGCACCGCTCAGCCTGAGAGTCGGTGGGGGTTTTCATGAGGAAAAAACACTTTATTCGCCGTAAAAAAAAAATAAATAATAAAACAACCGCAAAAGCTTTCCGGTGTGTAAAGTTGAGTCGAATTTAGCAGCTTCAGCTAAAGGAACGTATTTTTGAAAGGGGTAATCAGAGTGTTTCTTTCATCCTTTTCCAAGCTTTTGGTCCCCTTCCTCCAGAGTAATATTTTTGTGTCCTTAATCACCGTGTTTTTATTACAGTTAGGAGGGGGGGGTAAGCGACCCAAAAAAATGAAACAGCGACTCCTGTTTCAAACTGAAGCAGCTGCTTCAGTTAACCCGAAATGACACCCAGGCGCACGCGTGTGAATTTGAAGCGCGGGTGGGTTGCAGGGACGGAGATCTCACCCCGCTGCCGAAGCTGTGAGAAAAACAGAAGCGGCAAAGTATCATTTCAGGTCAACCCCTGCCGAAATTCTTCATCTTTCCCCCCACTCCACCCTCCCACCCCCCCCAAAATGGGCAGGCAGGGCTGTGCCCCCTGGCACACACACGCGTGCGGGGCCTCGTAAGCCATCGGTACCGACCCCAACGGAAACCGCCCCCGCGCTGCCAACCGCGTGGCACGGATGTGCCATGGCAGCCGGATTTTCGGTGCCAGGCTACTACTCGTAGCAGATCGCTCACTGCAGCACCAACACAGGTGCATGGGTGCACGTAGATCCCCCCCCACCAAAGCACTTTGATTTGGCTCAGGGTGGCCCAGGGTGGCTCCTGCCGCCACCAGCTGAGACCTGACAGCAATCGAAGCACAGCCGTGGATGCCGAGGGCTTGGATTTCAGTCCTTTCCCCCACCTTCTGGGTGGGTTTTCTCTCCTTTCTGGGGAGAGGTACAGGGTGTGGGCAGAGCAGAGACAATGAGCCACCTTCCCTCGCCAGGGCGGAGGGATCACCCTCCTGTTTTTCTAGCTGGGTGTTTCCAAACAAAGTCTTTGATAAAGCCAATATAGATGAAGCACGAGAAGATGATGTGTGAATTGTTGTGGAAAAGCAGGAGGGAAAACTCCTCCAAGGAGGATCCATCCCTCAGGCTGAGAGGGAAAAGCAAAGTTAACCCACCCTGCCTGGACAGAGGGGCTGGCAGGCATCCGAGGAGGCTTTGCAGGGATGTGCGGATGTTGAAAATGACTCTAGGACAGACGGACAGACTCTCCGGCACGCTCAGCCTCCCACTGATGCCCCATGCGGGATGGTTTCTGTGTCCCAGAGTTTGCAGCCGTGCTATGGGATAAAGTGATTTGTGATAACCCTGTTTGTCGCCCCTTGTAGCCCACAGGTTTTTAACTCTGGGTGGAAGGAGCAGCATTTCCACCCTGGACGGACTAGCTCCATTCTTGAAACTTTTGCTAGTCCAGCACAGCAGCTCCTGACCAGGCGGGCAGTGACCTCCCTGCAGCTGGCTACCTCGAAAAGCTCTATTTTTGCCAGCTCTTTAGTTTCCCTTCTCCGCTTCAGCTTCGGGATGGGAAAAGGAACTGGCTCTTCTCCTTCGGCTTTCGTTCTCCTTCAGAATCGAAAGCTGCCGGAGATCCTGGGCTCGCTGCCATGGCCTTGGGCTCGCTCTGCCCCCCCGAAACATCTCCCTGGATCTCGAAAGCAGCCGATGGAGGGTCCCTTCCAACTGGAGATGTTCTATGATTCTATGAAAAAGCAATAGCAGGTGGGGTCAGGGTGAATCTCCCTGCGGTGAGGCGCCAGCGACGGGCCTGTGCCGCCCTCTGCCGTCAGCCCCATCCTCCCAAAACACCCGGATTTGCCAGAAATACACCTGTTTTTTTCATTTTTTGTCCCTTTTTTTCCATCACTCCCGACCCTCCTGCATCCCGACAGGTTCCCCAAGCCTCCGCCCGAGTGCTTGTCAGGAGCCATGATCCTGCCGAGCCCAGACCCGATCCTGAGGGGGTGGCGAGAGCTCTGTGTGTCCACCCTGGCCGGGAGGCTGAGCTCAGGGGGATAATTGTCCCTTTGCCCGTGTCCCCAGCGCCTGAGACACCCCGAGGGACGCCCGGCTCCCCTCCTGCCATTGCCCTGACTCATGTGAGGCACGGCCACGCCGGCGGCCTGAGCGTGAGAGGAGCTGCTAATTCACCAAGGGCCATCGCACGTTCCCCCCAGGAGCGGGAGGTCCCCATGTCCCCACAGCCCGGGGACACCGGTGACAGCAGGCCCCGTCCCACTCTGCCCACACCCGGCGCCACCGAGGCCCAGTGGCTGCCGGACGCCCCTGGCGGGACGGGGGTTCTCCTCAGGGCATGAGAGGGACGGCAGCGCTATGGGGTCTGGCGGGGTCCCATGTCACCTGGGAAGTTTGTGCTTTTTTGCCGTCTGTGCTTTTTTTTTTCCCAGTTTATCCCTGTTTATTCAGGGGGTGACCATTTGACCCACAGCTTCACCCACAATGGTGGCTTCTCCCCCGCCTCACAGCTCCCCCCATATTGGTGGCTTCTCCCTCGCCGCACACCTTGCCCCAAAATGGCAGCTTCTCCCCCACCCCAGGTGTCGTTCTGAGGGGACACCCCGTCACCAGGGCTTGTCTGGGGGCCGGAAATGGCCCCAAATGGCCCCGAGTCCTTGCAGGGACCATGACAGCCGCGGGTGCCAGCGGAGCCAGCCCGGGGTGCCGCAGGTACCCAGCCGGGCCCCGTCACCACTCGATGTCGGTCCCCCACTCCGCGCGTGGTTGTGTCCACCCGCTCGCCCCCCCCCACCGCCCCGTAGGTGGTTTAACCCGTTTCCCCCCGCCCTCTCCCGATGGTTTCGTCCAGGTGCTTGCTGGGCGTGCCCCTCCTCTCCCCCCGCAGCGTCAATGGTCTCTCCCCTTCTCCAGAGCGGTGTTTAACCCTTCCCGCCCTCCCCTCTGCAAGGTCCCCCGTGTTGCCCCGCCCCACGCAGCCTCAGCGCCGCTTTCTGTCCCCACTCCGCGCCCCTCTGTGTTAATGGTTCCCTCCACCCTCCCCCCCGTCCGGGGCCCGATGGTTTATCCCCTCCTCCCCCCCCAAAAATGGTCTCTCCCTCCTCACACAGCCCCGCCCTCTCCCTGCCTGCCCCGCCCTTTTACGCTACGTCACTCCCTCCTTCAGCTCGCTATTGGCTGATCCGGAACGCCTTGCCCGAAGCGGCCAATGGCGGCGCTCTCCCCGCCCGCACCCAAGATGGCGCCGCCGGAGGCTGCGGGCGGGCGGCGGTGAGGCGGCCTGCGGGGGGCCGCTGCCTTCCTCCGCGCTCCGCCGCTGCGCCGCGGGGCCGGCCGGCCGGTGGGCTCGCTCGCTCCGCTGGCTGGCCGGCCGGGCCCGCCCCTCCCCTCCGCCATGGCGGCCGAGAGCGGCAGGCAGTTCTGGAAGCGGAGCGCCAAGCTGCCGGGCAGGTGAGCGCGGGCCCGGCCCGGCCGGTACGGCCGCCCCTCCTGTTCCCCGGGAAAGGGGTGCGAGGGCCGCAGATCCACTCCCCAGCGCGGGAGCCGTGGGTGGGGGAAGCTGGAGCAGCCCTTCTGCCTTGGGAGGGGGCTGTCAGGGGCACTCACCCTGGTTATGGGGCTGGGGGCCATGAGGGATCCCCCTGTAAGGGGAGAGATATCGGGGTATCGACCCTGGCTATGGGGCTGGGGGGCACCCCTGCAACAGGGGGAGTACCAGGGGTATCAACCCTGGTTATGGGGCTGGGAACCCCCCTGCAAGCGGGGGAGATACCAGGAATAGCCACCCTGGCTATGGGGCTGGAGGCCCCGGGGAACCCCCTGCAAGGGGAGAGGGGGGATACCAGGGGTATCTACCCTGGCTATGGGGCTGGGGAGTTGGCTGGGGGCCCCGAGGTTTCCCCCTGCAAAAGGGGGTGACACCAGGGGCACCCCAGGCCATGGGGCAGGGGAGTTTTGCTGGAGGAAGCCCCCCTGTGTAAGGGATGAGGGTAGTGCCAGGATTGTCCCCTTATCACAGCAGGGCAGGCCGTGTGGGGACCCCTGTGTGCACCCTCTGCCCCATGGGAAGCAGGGTGGAGGGGGTCAGGGCCTTGAAGACCCCCGCCTTGGGGTGGGCTCGGGGACAGGGCTGTACTGTCCTCCTTTCCACAGGTACCGAAGAAACCTCATCCCTTTCCAGAGCCCTTAGAGGTGTCGCCTTGGGTGGCAGCAGCTCTGTCCCAAGCAGGTGCCTCTGCCAACGCATGTGTCCCCCCTGCACCGTTATCCTCTCCTATGCGGGGTGTCACTCCCGATCCACCTCTGCTCAATACGAGGGGCTGTGGGGGCTCTCAGTGTGCACCTCCCCTGCGTCGGTTCCTGTGTGATGTCCCGGTTCCTGTCGCGGCACCCGCACTCACCCAGGGATGGGAGAAACAAGTGAAACGTCCCCTTCAAGCGGTGTTTAGGAAGAAGAGGCTGGTGGTGATGAAGGAGATGCTCCCTACAAGGTCTTGGGAGCCAGGCTCCCATGGGGAGAGGGCACCCACCTTTCTGGGGAGGCTCTCACAAGTGCTGTGCCCGTCTGGTGCTCCTCTCGTTTGCCTTATCTGAACCCTGGCCTTCCCCTCCTGGTGTGTGGACGCAGCCTGAAATGCTTAGTTGGCTTTAAATCCTGCTAGGCCAGTTAAATCTCTCTTTCTAACGTGCTTTCACTTGCTCCTTTGTCGCTGCGCCGGCTCCCTCAGGTTGGTGGGACAATCCAGGTCTGTGGCGAGCAAAGGGAAAGCCACGAGCGCTACGTGTTCCTCCTCGTCTGCTCACGGGGGAAGAAAATGCTGTGCTCTCCCTGGGGGATTTTGTCTCCCGATTGCTCCCATCACTTTCCCAGAGGTCCCAGCCGTGCTTCTAACTGGTGGTCTTAGACAGCATCTCTCTTCTGCAGCCGGTGACTTCGAGCTTTGGCTTGGAAAGCTCAAACCAGGTGAACCGGTCTGGGAGGCAGCCGGGCCTGCCTGACAATACGCTCCAACGTCAAGTTTTTTGGCAAAGTTCTCCCTTGCTCCTAACTGTCTGCTTGGCAAATATCCTGCTGTCCAGGAGCCTTGTCACCACCTTGAAATACCCTGCGGGGCCCGTCCTTTCCAGGGACGGTTACTGA
The DNA here is from genome assembly GCF_964199755.1 of Larus michahellis. NCBI lineage: Eukaryota > Metazoa > Chordata > Aves > Charadriiformes > Laridae > Larus > Larus michahellis. Next base: position 2,828,600 of record NC_133916.1, read on the forward strand.
CGGGTCTTGGGTAGCACAAACGGTGGAGGTGGGACGTGCTGTGTTCGTGGTCGCTACGCGTGAAGCTGCCTTTCTTTTTTTTTTTTTTTTTCATCTGAGCTTTGAGAGATCGTCCTGTGCAGATTCTTGGCTGTGTCCTGTCTTTGCCCTGACAAGCTGGCAGAGGGAGGCTTTGTAAAGATTTGGAGACTGCGTTCGCTTCCTTTTCCATGACACTCCGTGCACTTGGTCACTGAGTTCTATTAGCTTTTAGTCGGTGGTTTTTTTTCCCTCTGTAGACTTAGGGTGGCAGAACTAGCAAATGTTGTTTCGTGTCTCCAATACTGCCCTGTGGTTTTGTCACTGGGAATTCTCACCCCAGTAATTTTCTGGCTGCGTTGGCAGGTTGGTCTGGTGTGTTACCCTGTGCGATGGGTTGTTTGCTTCCTGCTCTTTAGAGAGATGGGCAGTCAGGCTCTGGTGGGGGGTATTTAAAAGCTGTTTTAAAAGGAGAGAAACAGAATCTGCTAGGAATAAATACGCTCTGTGCCTGAAGTGGCACTGAGGTTTCGCGGATGTGCTTTCTGCTGCGGTGTCAATAACGCACACCCTGCGATGGTCTCCTCGTGAGCAGTGTAATGCAGATACCGCGGCCGTTGGACCAGCCGCTGTCACTCACCCGTTGCACCAGACAACGAACATGCAGGTAACAAGAAATGCTGGTCCCAAAGAGCTTAAACTGAGATGGGACAGGGGACTTGTCCGATCAGTCTGGGAGCACAGTGGCAGTTCAGGTCCCGGCTCCTGACCCGGTGGTGTGTTTGCTGGGCGGCAGTGCCTGCCCTGAGCTTTCTGTCCATGCAAAAGTCAGGCGAAGGCAGCTTCAGACAGGGAGTTCAGCTTGGAGATGGCGGATTCACCTAGCCAAGATGCATCAGGGAAGACCAGGCAAGAGTGGGGAAATAATGGTACGAGCATCACTCGTATAATAATAACTCGTATAAATATAATCGTATAATATAACTCGTATAAATAATGATACTCGTACGAGTATCGCTCCCCTGCCTCCGATTTCTCGCTAGGATGTGCTCATGCACCTTTTGTGGAGCTGTGGGATCTGCTGGGAGTCAGCTACAGGCACGTGAGCTGAAGGAGGGGGATCAGACATCGAGGGCACTGCAGAAACTATGGCACAAACTTGCTGTCTGGCACTTGTACGTGTGCTCGTGTATCTTAGAAGTCACCTGTTGCACACTTTGGAGCATTTGCGCTCCTCTTGTCCACACAGGTGGATAGGGCAGAGAATCAGCAAAGATAGGACAAACACGGGGAGAACCTGCTTCATGCAGTGGTTCGAGCTCACCGATGCAGGATGGTGGTGTTCAGCCCTGCCTCTGTAGCTTGCTGGAAACAAGACTGTCATCTTCAGCTGCTTGTGTGGGAGCACAGGCTGATGGGCTGTGCAATTAGATCAGCTCGGGATGCTTTGTTTGGGGGAGCCTGGGATCAAATTCTTTAAAAAGAGCTGCTTGGGAGGTGGGACCCTCTGCCATTGCATCGGCCGTTAGCCAGCGAAGGCATCAGCCGATTGCTTCAGAGCCTCAGGAAAGGGTTTCCTCACCCAGAGCTGGCTGCGGCATCCCCTCCTTTATCTCTAACGTACATCGTTTGTTTGGCTTGCGAAGTTCAGGCCTTCGCGTGTGAATCAAAGCGGTCACCCGCTGGCAAGGCGCGGATCCCCACGCAACAAGGAGCAGCGTTGTCACTGCTGTCACGAGACGGTGCCAGCTTGGTGCTGGGTATCGGAGAGGCTCTGCCGGCTCCTCTTCTGCGAGGAGCTGCCATGAGTCATTGGGAAGCAGCACTGATCTGGAGGGGTTGTTTTTCTTACTCCTGATAATCTGCTTGCTATGCCCACCCACGGGGGTGCCTCTGCTTTAATAGCTGTCCTGACTCCTAGATGCTAATTAGTCAGCAAACTCTTTCCTAGGCTTGATCGCTGGTGGGTAAATACAGTGAGCCTTTTCAGCGCTTCCAGCCACGCAGGGCGGCCGCTCCAAGCGGCGAGCCCACCCCTCGCCGGGCTGCACCACCAGGATTTCTCTGTGCTGTGGTTGTTTCCAGCCTCTGCCCTGGATCTCTGCATCCCTCCCCTGCCAGCTGGGCCTGTTGCTGCCGCCTCCCCAGCATCAACTGGTTCCCAGCGTGCTTTCCAGCTGCACCAGGCTGCCGTCCCCCTCCTACACGGCTGGGCTCTGCTTGTTTTACTGCCGGGCACCATCTGCAGCTCCTGGAAACCAAGCCAGCTCTGTTGACCCAAGAGGAGCCTGTCCCTTGTGTGCCAGCTCTGAATGGGCCCTTGTCTCTGCCGTGGGATGCAGGATGGTGCTGTGTACCAGGGGAAGGGGAGGACTTGTTTTTCAGAGATGTTTTTTCAGGGTGGGGTGGCTGTGAATAGTTACCCAAATGGAGGTAATAACTCAGGATCCCTGTCTCGTTTCCAGAGCCTGTCAAACTAGCAACGAGCGCTCGTCTAGTAGCTCCTCTCCGAGGTGATGCTCCCCACGGAGTGCCTGCAGCCCTCTGTCTCCCTGGCCCGCTCCGCAGGGAGGCGAGCCCAGGGACTGAGACGTGGTGACTCACTTCAGGCCACATTAGGAAGTAGTTGATTAAGTTGGGATTTGGACCCGAGTCAAACTGTACCGTAGCAGAGGCAGCTTCGTTGTAGCATTGGCTACGAGCCCAAGAGCCAGCGCGGGGTTCAAACCCTCGAGTGCATTGCGGAGGAGCCCCAGTGTCCCTGGTTAGAGTCCTTCCCTGTGCCGCAGGGCTCGGAAGTGTGAATTCCCAAACCTGGAAATCCCCTTGATGGAAAAGAGAATGGACGTCAGTGTATAAGGCAGGGGGACTGAGACATGTGGTGGCTCAGAGTGAATCGGTGGGGCAGAAAAAGAGGCTCTCTGCAGGCTGAGCTGGGATTTGAGATCTGCTAAGAGTTTAAACAAGGCTTCCCTTTGCTGCCGCAAAGAACAAATCTTCATCTGAATGTGGCACTTTGGATCTAAGGCTTTGAAGACAGAAGGTTATTGAAGTTCCTTTTGGTCCGTATTCAGCTTCTGACAGCAGGCAAGAAATGTGACCCCAGTCTAGGCTGAGGAGATTATTCGTGGGTGCTCCGCAGCTTTTTGCACTGTCTTTTTTTTTTTTTTCTGTCCTTTTCCTGCAGCATTCAACCTGTCTATGGAGCACAGCATCCTCCGCTGGATCCCCGGCTCACCAAAAAGTAAGTGTTTATCTTCTGGAGACGCAGGCCACGAGGCTTTTCAGGTTTTTTGGCTTGGTCCTGCAGTAGGTGGAGGTCTCCAGCATCCTCTGGCACTGTGATGTTCCAGCAGAGAAGGCCAGCAGTGGCGTGTGGGGCTGTCTTGAGCTCTGCAAAAGCTTGCAGGGAAAGCTTATCTTCTGTGGCCAGAAATCCGTGTTGTATCAGCCACATCAAAGGAGGCAGGTGTATTTTTTGGCAATGGCGTCTGAGCCCTCTGCTCCCTTTCAGAGGCAGAAGAATTAAGGGAGGGGGAGGTAAAGCTGCTCAGCCGCAGAACGGCAGCACCCTTCCCGGCAGGAAAAGGCAGAGCTGATCTGAACTGCCTCCTTGTCTCTATCTCACGCTGTGTAGCGGTGAAGGTTCCCTCTTTTCTGTGACGCTTCAGCTGGTGGACTTTGACTCCTGTAGCTTAAGGGTAAATGCGAAGGCTCCTCCTGTGCCTGAGGAAAGAGCCAGGCTGGTTCTGTCTGCTGGGAGCCATAGCAGCTGTACCGGGAGTGTCCTCGAGCGCAGACCACCTCCGTCTAACCTCTGACATGCCTCTGCCCAGGTCGCAAGACTTTTTTGGGGTGTTAATCTACTAGCTTTTCTCTAGGGTGGGGGGCAGGCAAGGCCAGAGGAATTCTACGTGTCTCTCCTTTGCCCTTCTGAGCTGGGAACGCTGGCGCCTCTCCAGCTGTCTGCTGGCACCGGGGCCTCCGTGCCCTGCCATCGTACCAGCTCGGGCTCTGCCTCCCGGCAGCGGGCAGCCCAGAGAGACTTAACACATTCCTTGGGGTTGGGAGGAGGAAGGGGGGAGACTGGAAAAAGGGACTGGCTGATTGGTGTGAGGACATAGGGAAGGAAAGAAAATGGACTCATCTGACAGCATTGCTCTGATACTGTTTCTCTCTGGCTCCCAGCTTCATCAAGGACCGCTCCAAGGCCAACGCGCTACCTATGAAAAACAAGAAGGCCTCCAGCTTCCACGAGTTTGCCCGCAACACCAGTGATGCCTGGGACATCGGTGATGACGAAGATGAGGAATTCTCTTCCTCCTCTTCTTCTTTGCAAACTCTGAACTCTAAAGTGGCCAAGGCTACGGCAGCCCAGGTTCTGGAGAACCACAGCAAGCTGCGGGCGAAACCGGAGCGGGCTCAGTCCGCTCTCAGCGACATGCCCACCAACTGCAAGGTCATCAAGTCCAGCAGTGAGGCCCAGCTCTCCAGGACATCTGGTAAGAGCCATCTTCAGGAGCGGCCTCCTGCTCCGGTACTCTCGTGGTTGACCGCTGAACTCAGCCGCTTGCTGCTACTCGCATGTAATGGGCAAGAGGCTGCAGCACAGCCTGTAAGCCCAACAGAGACTTTTGTCTCCTTGTAGTATCATGCTCTCCAAGGAGCCATATTTGAAGTCCTGCCCTTGATATTTCAGTCTCCTCTGCTGCTCATACAGGCACGTCTGTCCCAGAGGATCCCGTGTTCTGGGTGCTAAGGGATTTTGGAGATATGTTAAGTTCTTGCTCAGGATTTCTCACCTTCTGCTTTCTTTGCGTCCCAGTGTGCTGCTCTTAGAAAGGTCCGGATGGGGCCCTGTAGACCCCAGGTCAGTACAGCTTGGGCAGAGACCTGGGCAGCGTCAGCCCCTGCTCACTTTGCCTTGTGGCAGGCAGACGCTGCTTGTGCTGTGAAAGTCACCCAGCAGGTGGCATTGGCAGCCCGTCGCCTCCTCCTCTCTGTGCTAGCAATTAGCTTGATCACTCTTCAGATCAGAGCCGAGCAGGGCAGATCTGAAGGTCAGTTCCTCTGAGATTCTCACGGGCTTCTTCTACCTCGTCTCCTGTATCCTTCTGCCCATGGCTTCCCATGTGAAGGGAGAGGGCTGATCCACGGGCAGCCAGGTGTCTGGATGCAGGAGGAAGAAGGAGAAGGGGAAACAGAGAGAAGTGATGGAAGAGCCACAACAAATGCCTGCGAACCGGCTGATCCCCTGGAGTGGGCCGGCAATGCTGAGGCTGGGGAAGAGAAGGGTGAAATCTGCGGTGGCAGGGCTCTGAGGAGGAGCGAGGTGGGGTCGGAGAGGTGCCCTCTCCTTCCCTGCCTCACTGCAGCATCTGCTCCTTGCAGAGGAGGCCTGTGTGCGGACCCCCCTTCAGAAGCAGCAGTCCCTTCCCCTTCGGCCCGTCATTCCACTCGTCGCCCGTATCTCTGACCAAAATGCTTCGGGTGCTCCCCCCATGACGGTGAGGGAGAAAACCCGCCTGGAGAAGTTTCGGCAGCTCCTTTCCAGCCACAACACGGACCTGGGTGAGTGTGGCAAAATGGGGATGCTGCGGGTGGGAAGGGGGAGGCAGAGGGGGCCTGCTGCCCGCTTCAGGTTGCGATCAGGTCTGCTCCGGGGTGGATAAAATGACTACCTGCAATTGCTCCAAGCTGCACCAGCTGCTCTGATGGCAGATGGTTGTGTCCTCCACAAGCCGCCTGTCCGTTTCCAGTCTTTCTCCATCTCTCAAATGATGGTTGTGATCGCTGGGGGCTGTTGGGCTCTGCATGAGGACTGACCCTGTGGCACATTGAAGCCCCTGCAGCCACAAGTCCTGTGCCCAGGCTGAGCTGAAGGCACCTCAGCTCCCCTTGCCACAGACCCACGTCCCCAGTCATTGCAAATGTGGAGCCTTCCTGGAGGCTCAGTGTCTCCAGAGCCTGCAGGAGCAGACTGGGCTTTCCTCTCCTTCTAGGTGTAGTGGTTCCTGGACGTGCCTAGGATCTAATCCATTGCCACCACTGTCCGTTTGCAGATGAGCTGAGGAAATGCAGCTGGCCTGGTGTGCCCAGAGAGGTCCGGCCCGTGACGTGGCGTCTCCTCTCAGTGAGTACTTGGAGCTGTCACATAGGAGTTTTGGGGGGAACGTGCCGAGCCAGGGACGAGCCCTTCTAGACCTTCGTGTGTCCCGTCACCAGGTTTGCTCGTGTTGTATCTGTGCCCAGCCTGTGGGTGAGCTATAGGGTTTTTTCTTTTTTTTGGCTCGAGGAGTGCAATTGCTACATCATCTTTGAGCACAAAGCCCAAATTGGTACTGGGAATATGTGGTTCGCTCTGTTTTGGGAAACTGAATCCCATGAAGTTGGGTTACCCCAAGATCAGAAAAGGCATCAGAGGTTGGGAAAGCCAAAACCCGTGAAAGCTCTTTCCCCGGCTCCTGAGTCTCTGTGCCTGATGCTGCCAGAAGCACAAGGTGCCTGGCAGGATTTCAGGGGATGATTTGTGGTGAGGGAAGAGGATCTGCCCTGACACGGGTTTTCCTGCCACAGGGTTATCTCCCCGCAAACATGGAGCGGCGAAAGCTGACTTTGCAGCGTAAGCGGGAGGAATACTTTGGCTTCATCCAGCAGTATTACGATTCCCGGAATGAGGAACACCATCAAGACACCTACCGACAGGTACGAGCCCTCTGCCTGCTGCCTGCCTTTCTGCCTTGGTATATCCCTTTCCTCTCTCTTGCAGTTGGGGTCATGCTAGGAATTCCTCTAGATATAATTATTAGGAGTCTTCTTGGGGACAGGACACCATGTTTCTGTCCTCCTCCTTTCGGGTGTTAGTTTAAGCCTTCCCTAACTTGATCTAATAACTAGATTTCAAACCCCAGCTCTGGTCACCTGCCCACACGCGAGCAGAGGAGACCAGAGATAGAACTGGAGTTGATTTTCTCAGTGCAGCTGCCATCTGTAGCCCTCACGGCGCTTGTCAGCAAGTGCAGCTCTCACTTGGGGGGACGCTGAGGGGTGGAAGCCCCTCTGTTAACCTGTGCTGAGTTATTGTGCCCCTGAAAAGTACAGCTGGTGTGTGTAACCCACCCTCTTTTCCAGATCCACATTGACATTCCAAGGACCAACCCACTCATCCCGCTCTTCCAGCAGCCACTGGTCCAGGAGGTAAGGTCGGGGGGGGGCGGAAGCTCTTGCCCCACATTTGCCTTGGGGCATGTGTGTGGAGTTAGAGCAGCGCTGCCAGTAGTGAGTTAGCTTTGGAGGGAAACTTCCCCTGGCCGATGGCTCCTGATGCAAATACCTGCTGAAACTGTCTGGTCTTGTCCCATGTTTCTGAAAGACTTCACACTTGGAGCTCAGGGGTTGTGAGATCAGCTCCTTTGTGGCAAGAGGTAGCCAGGAGTTGGTAGCGGACCTGAAGCTTTTTGTTTTGAAACAAATTCAAGGCATTTGAACCAGAGCAGGAGATGAGTTCTGTTTTGCTACGAAACCTCTTCTGCGCGAAGCAATATGTGAGAAACCCAGGCGGGGATGGGTTTGAGAAGGTGGCCAGGAGGTGTGAGCCTCTGTCCCCCTTAGGAACAAGCTCAGTGCGTGTGTGGTTTGTCAGAGCATGGTGTCCTGGGGCTGGGGCAGTGTGGAAATAACGCTTTGGATGTTGTGGGGCAGCTGCTCTCTTGGGAACTCTCCTGATCTGCGATGTTTTGGTGTGCCGATGGCTGATACTCGATGGTTAAAGAGCCCAGATAACAGCCTTTGCTGTTCAGGCGATGTTCAGCAAGGGCAGCCCTGTCCTATGGGTGGAAGGGTCTTAAGCCACCTGGATCTTGGAAAGTGGGGTCTGCATTTCTTCAAGAGGAGGCTTTGATGAGGAGCCTGGGCTGCCTTGTTCTGTGAAGTGTGGACTGACCTGTGGATCATAGAATACAATCATAGCATCGTAGGGTTGGAAGGGACCTCTGGAGATCACCCAGTCCCACCCCCTGCCAGAGCAGGGTCACCCACAGCAGGTGGCACAGGAACGCGTCCAGGTGGGTTTGGGATGTCTCCAGAGACGGAGACTCCCCCACCTCTCTGGGCAGCCTGTGCCAGGGCTCTGCCACCCTCACAGCAAAGAAGTTCCTCCTCATGTTGAGATGGAACTTCCTATGGTCAAGTTTGTGCCCGTTGCCCCTTGTCCTGTCCCCGGGCACCACTGAGAAGAGCCTGGCCCCATCCTCCTGACACCCACCTTTGAAGTATTTATAAGCGTTGATAAGGTCCCCCCCTCAGTCGTCTTTTTTCCAGACTGAAGAGACCCAATCGTACAGGAGTCTCCTCTAGGACTCGTATGCTTCTTATCTTACTGGTACTGCTGTAGAAAAGCCTGTCAGCGCATGATCTCTGCTCCCCCAGCTTAGCAGTTATGCTTTTCCGCCTTTCCTTTTTGCACGGCTAACGCAGGTACCTGCTTTCCCTCGTTCTTCCCTAGATCTTTGAAAGAATCCTGTTTATCTGGGCCATCCGACACCCAGCCAGCGGCTATGTACAGGGAATCAATGACCTGGTCACTCCGTTCTTTGTTGTGTTCCTCTCTGAGTATGTTGGTAAGTGACATTTGCTGCTTGAAGCACGGTTCTGCCTCTCCACCGCAGCGTTGGAAACGGTGTGAAGTGCTGGCACCAGGAAAGCTTGCCGGGCTGGAGGGGATGATGTGCTCTTCCTTCAGCGCCTGTGCCAGGCTGGAGACGCATCTTGACCCCTTACTGGATCTTTGCTGCCTGGTTGAATTGACTTCAGTTTTCATGACTTTTGCTGAGCTCCGTGGTAGTTGAAGGGCTAAGGATGGATTTGCATTTGAATGTATTTGGCATCCTCGAAGCTTGGAGGAGAATGGGGTCTTTCAGGCGCTGAGGGAGCGTAGGCAAAGCCCCGATACACAGAGTTGGGAGAGGGGAGGGTCTTGCTCTCAAAGCTTGGGCTTGGAGCTGGTTCTTGCTCTAGGAGGAATGAGTGAAGTATAAAGGGACCCTGCTGAGAATGTAAAATAAACTATTTAACTAAAGGTTCCTGTCCCGTGCTGCTAGTACAGGTGTGTTTCTCAAGCTGAGAGTTTCAGGAGGCAAATTGACTTCTCCCCGCTGCTTTTGGCTTTATTGTCAGCCAGTTGCTTTTAGGCAGAGATCAAGTCATTTCCACGCATGGCATTTTTATTCTTTCTGCAGCTCTAGCTGTGTTTTGGGGTTGACGTTAAGTCTGGGATGCCGTAATCCCTATGCTTAAAGGCTCTTAGCTTTCACTGTAAAGAGAAGGAAAAAGGAATTTATAAGACTATATTAATGACAGAAAAATCCTGTTGAACAAATATTGTTAAGGTCTGATCCAAAGCTTGTTGAAGTCCGTGGAAACCTTCCACTATTTAGTTAGGTTTTGCAAGCTAGCACTCATCTGCCTCTTCTGAGGATGTTGCGAAGAGGTAAAGCACTTTTTTTCCACGGAGATTTCTACTGTGGTAGCCGGTGTGGTCTGGATTGATCCCTAGGAAGTGCTTTTGCTCCTCACAGCCTGAAGGAAAAGGCACAAAATGTGGCCTTGCTGCCAGCTGGAGTGAGTTCCCTTCCCTGGGAGGTCAAGAGCCTGTTGAGTCAGGTCTGAGCAGGTTCCCTTTGAGCGGCTTCTCCTGTGTGGAGGCTGGTTTGATTGATTTATTGTGTTAGAAGCAGAGCTGTGTGCACAGTGAGTTTTCCGTGCAAGAAGGGAGCTGGTCTGAAGCACCAGAGCTGCCTGCAGGTAACTGGTGTGGCTTCTTGCAGCCCTGTACCCTGTTGGGTGTCGGGGCTCAACTCTCTGCATGTGGCTGCAGAGTTGGTGCTGCATCGGACCTGTGTGTCTCTCGCTGGAGCCGTGCTTCTCACCGTCTTCCAGGGCTGTTTTCTCTTCCAAGTGAAGCTTTCTCTCTGAACACTGCTTTCCTGTTTCCAGCTATTTCTGAAACTTGTGTTGGAGGGGGAAAAAAAAACCAACCCAACAAACCTCTACATGAGAGCCGTTGAGTTGAATTTGGCTGAGCAACATCACGCGTCCCCGTCTGTCCCCAGAGCCTGGGATTCAAAGCCAGCCTTTAGGTCACAAGCTGTCCGTGTGGCTACCTGCTCCCTGGTCTGGCTGTGTAGCAGTCGGAGTTTAAGGACGAGATCAGTAATTGCCTTGAATATACACGGGAAAGTGTCACGTAACCCCTTTTGCAACAGGATTTAAGTCTCTGGTTTGGAGCATCAGCTCTTCTCTACAGCTGCTTTTGTTGAGAGCCCCCTGAAGAGCTGGTGCAGGGCAGGGGAGGTCTGGAGGCTCTCCCTGTTGGATCACTAATTCTCAGGATCCCCGGATAAGCCGTGTCTGTGCTGCGCCCGAGTCCTTGCAGCAGGAGAGCCAGAAGAGGCCTGGCACAGTTTGGTAATCCTTGCACAACACAAGGCAAGGGACAACTCACTTTTTCTTATTTAAAGGAAATTCTGCTTGTCTTCTTCAAGCTGTGTCCCCCTTGGAAAGGGGACAATCTGTGTGGCTCCGGCAGTCCCTGCCCACCGAGCTCATACATCTGTGTGTCATCTGAGGGTACTTCCATGTTCAAAGGTGTGTGTACAACTGGCCTGGAAAAGTTTCCCTCGCCTTTCCTGGGAAGGGGGCACCAGCACTGGCTCCATCCTCAAACCTCTTGGGTTTGCTGCCCCTTCTCTCCTTTCAGAGCGGGTGTTTTGTTGACTGCAAGGTGCTAGAAGGGACCCGCTGTGCTGCCAGCTGGCTCCTCTGCTTAGTTCCCCACCATCTTCCCTGGGATGTTTGTGTTGGAGCCTTTGAAGGGCTGCCTCCCGTGGCAGCTGACTCAGCAGGACCATGGCAGCTCTCTGGGCACCGCGGTGCGCGTGTGTGATTCAGAGCCATCAGGCGGAGGTGGGAGTTCACGGGCTGTTGACTGTTTAGCTGTTCAGCACAAAACCGGGCTGACACACTGGTCTTCTACTGCTCAATCTAGTGGCTTCTCACATCTTAGTCTCACAGAATCCCAGACTGGCTGGGGTTGGAAGGGGCCTCTGGAGATCACCCAGTCCCACCCCCGGCCAGAGCAGGGTCACCCAGAGCAGGTGGCACAGGAACGCGTCCAGGCGGGTTTGGGATGTCTCCAGAGACGGAGACTCCCCCACCTCTCTGGGCAGCCTGTGCCAGGGCTCTGCCACCCTCACAGGAAAGGAGTTCCTCCTCATGTTGAGATGGAACTTCCCATGGTCAAGTCTGTGCCCGTTGCCCCTTGTCCTGTCCCCGGGCACCGCTGAGAAGAGCCTGGCCCCATCCTCCTGACACCCCCCCTTTCAGTATTTATCAGCGTTGATAAGGTCTCCCCTCAGTCTTTTTTCCACCTCTGGTAACAGGCTGGTCCCCGTCTCCAAGTTCACTGTAGACTTCTAACCCACCATCCCATGCTTTGGGCAGGCATTGCATTCACAGAGAACAAAGCAACTTTTCCCCAGATAAATGAACCATTTTCTTGGTGCTCGTCATCTGATTAATGTGTCTGGTTGATGGTGTCTCCGTTACATATCAGTTACCAGACCAAGGCTTAAGACATCCTTCAGAGGCTTGACTGGCTTCCTACCAAGGGCTAGAGTGTGTCCATGGGGAAAATGTGAGTGGTTTGGTAGGGGATGGTCTGTAGCTTATCAGACATGTTCAGGGAATAATTTGGCAGTTTCCTTTCATGGAAGCTGACACAAGCAACGAACTGACAGTCAGCAGTAACCCAGCAAACTCCCGGGCCTTTGAGCGCGGGGGGATTAAACACGGCTTGCTCGGGGTGAAAGCTGGAGCAGTTTGGCTGGATTCGGGAGCAGGACCACACTGCTGCGTCTTTGGGTTGGTGGCTTTCCCTCCTCACCGTAGAAGGTGTGGGGAGGAAGGGTGTTGCCTGTCCACGTCCTGAAGGAGGTAAATAAATCAGTGAATGAAAAACATTTGCAGGAAGCTGGTTCTTTTGGATGCTTAGGGAACTCAAAGAGCCCGTTATTAACTTGCATCTCCCTGGCCTGACCCTAAAAGGGTCCCATTGATATCGCTTCCCCCTTCGTTCCGAGTGTGTCCTTGAATCCAGTGTGTGTACACCCCTTGGACCAGCTTCAGAAAATACCAGCTAGGCTGAGCAGGGAGGAGCAGCTCTTCCCCGGAGCTTCCATTCCCTGTGTCTGAACTCCCCTGTCCCCTTCTCCAGTGCTAGTTGGGACCCGTTGCTTCTCCTGTTCTTGCACCTAATCTGGACGCAAAACTCCTCCTGCTCCTTCCAGGTGCTGTGCAGACTCCCGTGAGCCCTTGGCAGATGGGATAGATGTAACTCCTGCGTTTTCAGCTTTCTCCCAACATGGCGAGCTGGCTCATCTTCTCCTGGGATGCTCTACCTGCACCTACCGGCTGCCTTGGCTACTTGGCAGCAAGCATGGGCGGTTTGAGCCCCTGCCACTGCCAGCTCTGGAGCTGGAGCAATTCCTCCTCCCGGCTGATCGATGGCTTCTGCCGCAGATGGCTGAGCTCTGCTTGTTTTCAGCTGGTGCCGGCACGAGGAAGAGCTCGAGGGAGGTGTTGGGGCTGCAGGAGCAGCTGAGCCTGCTGTTGCTGCCCTCCGGGTGGGATGGGCGCAGGCTGCCAGCGCCGCTGGGGAGGCAAGAGGTTGAGCCTCTCCATCTCCTCTCTCCAGGGAGGATGGAGAGAGACAGTCTGGCACCCGAGGAATTGGGGCAGGGATGACGCCTTGGTGCCTGCAGGAGGAAACCATATGCCCCTTTTTCCAGGTGATCAGAGAGGGCCCGGCAAGCGCAGGGGTGCTGAGCTGTTAGTCCTGCTAAAACGGTCCCGCAGCCCCTCCTGCTGCCCTGAGTCACTCCCAGCTCTCAGGCCTTGCGTTTGCCTTTAAAAAACGGCAGTGACAGAGCTCAGAAATGAGTTCAGCAGCCTCAGGCGGTGTCAGTGGTGGCCCCTTGCACCCTCTCCCAGGGCTCTCTGCCCGTCTCAGCGTGTGACACCACTTCCATCCCCCATTCATGGACCTTGCCCAAGGGATTGTCCTGGCTTTGGGACCTGTTTGGTATTTCACCAAGTCCGTAGAGGGGAGCGGTGCCATGGAAAGTATTGATCTCGCTCATTCCTAACTGGCGTTGTTACTAAATCCTAATCATAGTTAAATTAAGACTCTTTCCCTATAAGCAGGAGCAGAAGTGGAGCTGGGATGAAGGGAAGGTGTCGTGGTTTTGGCCAATGGCCGGCAACAGATGCTCCCCCCCGCCCCCAACCTCTCGTACACAGAGAGGAGGAGGAGAGATAAAGAGATTTACAAGTTTAGAAGAAACTAAACTACTTTAATGAAATATTAGTAATAAAATAAAAAGGAAAATAATGAAATAGATACAGTATATACAAAACTGTATCAAGCTCCCAGGATGACGTCACCGGCAGGCACTGGGGGAGCCCCAGACTGGACTCAGCGGCGGGTGGGAACTGGGTTCCAGAGCTGGAGTCAGGAACACGCGGATGGGGATCAAAGGCAGACGAACAGACGGGGTCCTCCTCGGACGTCAGCCGTTGAAGGAAGAGACTGACCCTTTGATCCCTCAGCTTTTACACCGAGCGTGGGGCAGATGGGATGGAACACCCCTGTTGGTCAGTTTGGGGTCACCTCTCCTGTCCGCTTCTCCCAAAGGTGGGACCCCTCTAGGCTTTTCCGCTTCCGACCCTCTAACGGGGCAAATAACAAAATTAGCTGACCTCGGTTGTTACAGCAATAAGTGTAAGCAAGAGCCTCTCTGCGTACCATCCCTTGGCACAAACCATAGACACTGGCCGTATCACTCTGAGAACGAACCATTTTCGGCACAACACGCTGTTAATTTCAGAGGGTTAGAAGAGGCCTAGCGAAGAAGTGAAATTACTGAACAGAAGGTTGGTTCTGTTTTACCTCAAACCGGGACAGAAAGGGAGCCTTGTACACGGGTCTTTCTGTGGCTGACCCAGCTCAGGCTGTAACAGCGGCTTGTCCTCAGCTCCAGCTTTGCCCTGGACCTGTCGCTCGCGTTGGGCGCAGACCTGCCTGTTCCTGCGCAGAGCTGGGACTGGCTTTAACTCTTCTCCAGGGGTCTAGTCCTGCACTGAGCCCCAGCCGCCAGAATAGGGGGAGTCGTGAAAGCTCCCCTACGGAAAGCAGGGGTGTGGGAGCCCTGCCTCCTCTGATCCGCTCCATGCTACCCCCTGCCTGGCATTTGAGGGGCTTCGAGTGGGACTGGGATGCCCCTTCTCCTGTAAATGACATTTACGGGATCATTGCCTTCCCCAAGCACCAGCTTGCCCTGTGACGCTGGCAGCGGTGTCCCGGCTGCCCCCAGCCCCGCCGCAGGTGGCTGTCACCGCGCCGCTGGCTCCTTTTCAGGCCCCGTCGGAGCCATATGTCGAGTATCTCACTCCTTTCTGCGGCGCCTCTTTAATGATGCCGCTGAGCAGATGTTTGTGCTGAGCCGCGCACCCCAGAGAGCTGGGGGTTTTTCCAAAGCTTCTTGCAGCGTGCGTCGGCTCGTGCTGGGGATCTCCTGCCACTGTTTGGCCGCGACAGCGGTGCGCTGGCAGGGTTGCTCCTTTGTCCCCATACTGGTGCAAGGAGCAGGGTGTCCCCCGCCACCTGGGCAGGTCACCACATCCCCTTCTCCATCCCGGTCCTCGTGCCTGGAGCTGCATCGGGAGGTCTTCTGCACGAGGCTTATTTCTCCATGGCTGAGCCTGTCTCTCCCACCAGTCCTGACCATACTCGTGTGGCCTTGTCCCACTCCTTTGCCTGCCCATCCTCTGTGGGGGAAGTTTTCTGGGAAAGGAGATGGGTATTAGATTTTTCCTGCCTTTCTCATTACCTGAAGCATTTGGGAGTGGCTGCAGAGAAGCCAGCAGAAGCGTGATAGTTCTGGACAATGACCTGCAGCTGGAGAACAGCTTTGCTGCTCCTTCTGCAGTACAAGGGTGCCAGATTAATGCAGGGTTAAGCCCTTCCTTGTCCCTAAAGCTCCCGGTGACAGTTTGCTCCGGAGCTGAGCTCTGCCCCAGAGGAGGGGCAGGGGTGGGAGCGGTGTTGGAGTCACTGGCTCTGCGCTTCCCATCCTCCTGCGGGCAGGATCTGTTAACGTCGGTTTTCACAGCGCTGCCAGCCTGCGACAGCTGCCCTGTGGCATGTCTCAGCCGCGAGGGTGGCCCAGCTCCAGCCCCGAGCCCCCTCCTCTCCCTCTTGTGCTCTTTTCCAAGGAAGATCAAAGACGCTTGTTAGGATTTCCGAGCCTCTGGGTTTGGAAAGGGGCCAGTTTAGTCCTGGCATCTGTTGATCTGATTTAGCGGCGTGACGGCAGCGTGATGGGCGCTCTCCTCCCGAGGAGGAAAGGGAGGGAGCTGCTGGGTCAGCCAAGCCGGGAGGATCAGACGTGTGTTTCCCGACTCTCTCCTCCCTGGCATCCACTGCCCGCCCGTGCCCATTGCCCTCTGCAGCCTCCGGGTCACGGTGAGCCTGGCCTGGGGCAGGTGATCCCAGCTCCGAACTCAGCCAGCATCACCGCTGTGCCCACCCTCAAGGTCTCTGCTCTCTCCCTTGTCCTTCCTGGGGCATTGGCAGTTCTTCCTCCTGGGCCCTCAGAGTTGGCAGCCACTTTTTGGGTGCCTCTGTTGTGCTTCAGTCCTGGGATGATGCTGGCGAATCCGACGGGGAGTGGGAACTGAGCTCCCCTGTGCTGCCCCAGCCCAAGGGCGGCGTTTGCTTCCCTGGTTTCTGGCTGCAGGGAGGGATTCACCTCTCCCAGACCCTCCTGTGGTGCCACCAGCTGGCAGAGACCTGCTGTCACCCAGGGCGGGATGGGCTCCAGCGAGAAGTGTCCCACATCCCAGAGGCTTTGTCCCTGCACATCCCTTGCCCCAGAGGGGTGACAACAGCAGCAACGCAGTGGGATCCCCCTCGCAGTCCCCTTGGGAGCCGGGCTGGGTTCGGATCATGGCTGATGAATATTTTGGGGTCCTTCAGCCCTTCCCCTGGGTTGGAGAAGTAGGTCAGTACGTGGGTGCTGTGCTCTGTGCTGGGCACCTCAGTCGTGCCACGCAGGGAACCTTGTAGTGCCTCTTGCCCTGCCTTGGCTTGATAAAGCCCCTCGGTGTGTCCCGTGAGCCTCCCGGTGTCCCCCATCCCCCTGATGCTCTTCCCTCTCTGTTTTGCAGAGGAGGACGTGGAGAACTTCGACGTGACGAACCTGTCGCAGGATGTTTTACGGAGCATCGAAGCCGATAGCTTCTGGTGCATGAGCAAACTGCTGGACGGGATACAGGTGAGCCCTTCTGGGGCCGCAGAGCTTTCTCTCCCCTTGCTGGGGTAGAGTCGTCTTCTCTCTGCCTTTGGGTGAGCGCTCCGCATTTCCTAGCGTTAGGGAGATTTTGCTGCTTCACTGAGCGGTAAAATCCCGAGGAAATAAGATGCTGCGGCTGTCAAACCATCACTGTCCTTTCGAGGGACTTCACAGCAGGCAGATGATCCTGGTGCTCAAGAGCCACGTGGCTCTCGGCTCATGGTGATCGCGGCTCCCTGTGGAGCTGGGCATCTGGGTTTGGGCATTTCTAGCTGTTGTTAGAGCTGCTGCTTCTGACTCGTGGCCTCTCCCCGCAGGATAACTACACCTTTGCACAGCCGGGGATCCAGAAGAAAGTCAAAGCCCTGGAGGAGCTAGTCAGCCGGATCGATGGTAGGTGACAAGGGGGCCCGAGCGGGTTGGAGGCTCTTTTGTCACAACAGTGGGAGGCCTCCTTTGCAAGTAGTACCCTCGGGGCAGGGGTAGACACTTGCCTACAACACGTATGGACGCAGGGCAGGGTAGGGTCAGCCAGAAACCCCCTGGGGATGGGGTTTTTCTGGCCAGGGGTAGCACAGAGCGAGGAGTGGAGGCGTTCGGCAGAAGAAGGTCTCAGGCTGAGAGCGCGTGAAAGCCGGCGGGTTGGGGCAGTGCCGTGAGCGGGAGCTGGGGCACCCTGGTCCCCAGGTGTGTAAGTGAAATGTGCTGTTTCAGAGCAGGTACATAACCACTTTAGGAAGTACGAGGTGGAATACCTGCAGTTCGCCTTTCGCTGGATGAACAATCTGCTTATGAGGGAGCTGCCGCTTCGCTGCACCATCCGCCTCTGGGACACCTACCAGGTACGACGCAGGCTCCCCCTGCCTTCCGCGCGTGGCTGGTCACGGGGGGGCCGGTTCCCTGTACGTGGTGGGATGGAGATCTTCTGGCAGCACCGTGCAGCCGGGGAGATGAGGGAAACAAAGCAGTGTGGCTCTGGGACATTTATTTCCAGTTGGGTGATGGGTGGCCCAGTAAGACGTCTATGTCCGGGGGAGTCGTGCTCCAGTTGAGCTGCAGGAGTTGACCCAGAGTTTTGTTGTCCGCAGTCGGAGCCAGAAGGATTCTCCCATTTCCACCTCTACGTCTGCGCCGCCTTCTTGATCAAGTGGCGGAAGGAGATCCTAGATGAGGAAGATTTCCAAGTAAGTCCTTGGGGCCGGGGGTAATTCCCTGGGGATAGAAGGGAGGGAATTGCTCTGGTTGGGATTCCAGCGTGGGCACAGTCAGCCGTTATCTCAGAGCTGGCTCCAGAAGCATCCAGTCTCGGGATCTTTGCCTAAAAGTAACTTCTGAGCCTCTGGGCTCAGAACTGGGCTGTTGGAGGGTGCAAACACCAAATGCCGGCTCTTTCCTGGGCTCGAGCTTTGGTCACGGTAAGTCCCTTTGTCTCTGCCTTCTGGTGTCCGGCTGTGACACTCTGGTAAGCACCCTTTATCTCAAGAGGTTTGGGGGCACCTGAGGTGCTTCACTGATTCGGATCTAGACACAAGCCCGTCTTAGTGCTGTCTCTGAGCCTTCCACACCTGAGTGCGGTGAGCGAAAGTTATCGAGGTGCCGCCGCCTCTGGTCCTGCCGGCCCCGAGCCTGCTTCGGGTCTGTCCTCTCTGCCTTCAACCGCCCCAAACTAAGCGCCTTCCCCTCTTTCAGGGCCTTCTGATGTTGTTACAAAACCTGCCCACGATACACTGGGGGAACGAAGAAATCGGACTCCTGCTCGCCGAAGCCTACAGACTCAAGTACATGTTTGCAGATGCCCCCAATCATTACCGCCGATAGGTGCCAGGACTCGACTCCCTCCTCTCCCCCCCGTGCCCACCCCCTCCTCCTGTCCCGATCTGATCACTGTGGCATTTTTGTCGTCCCAAGTCCTCGGACACTCCGGCCGGGAGCTGCTCCTCGCTGTACAAAGCTCACATCGACTCTTGTCTTAACTCTTTTTAACGTGTGCCTGTCTGCCACTCCATCCGCCTGGAGGTGCCACTCCAACCACCGTCAGTATTTCACGCCGTGCCGGTGGCTCGAGCCAGGGAGAGCGGCGTGAAGGGGCTGGGGGGGGACACGACATGGGGGCAGCTTTACAGATAAACTGAGCCGAGGACGTTCGCCCTCCTGTCCTCTCCACCCCCTGCCCTGGCCTTGTCCGGCTGGGACCACTTTGGCTTCGCCGCCTCGTGTTAAACCTCCCACCACGTGCTGTTCCCTTCTCTCTTCCGACACCGTTCACTCCGATTCCCAGAGGAAAATGCCTTATCAGAGACCCGCCCGGCCGGAAAAATCCTTCCCCCCCCCTCATCCGACCCTTGAGGGCGGCAGGGCAAGAAGTTTCTCTCAGGGCCTCGCTTCGCCCCCAGGGTCCGGAGACCCCAAGCACTTTGTGGGTTCGCGAGAGCCCCCCCCCCCGCCTCCTGCCCCCTCTCCTTCTCTCCATCCTCTTCGCCTCCTTCTCCCCGTGGGACGACGGGGGGGGACACGACACACCACTCCATCCACGCGCGGTTCCACCGATGCGTGCCATCTCGACGGGACTTTTGGGGACTGAGGTGCTGTCGGTACGGCCCCCTCCGGCACGGAGCGGGGGGGATGTGCGGGGGTGGGTGGGGGGGGCGCTGGCAGGGGAACAGCATCTCCCGAAACCCCCTTGCGAAGCCCCCGCTCCTCCAAGGCGTTCTGTGTATATTGTGTTCTTGTGTATATGGGTCAAAGATGTACAATATACGTCTTCTGTTTGTAGCAGATAATGATTTTATATTTATAACGTGCACCCCCTGGTTCTCCCCATCCTCTCCGCGCCTGGGAAGGACGCCTGGGGACGGCGGCGTAGGGCTTTGAACCCCTCTGGAGGTCTCTGTGTGTGGGGGGGACACGACAACAACATTTCGGAGCCGCAGGTATTTCTGCCCCGACGTGTTTTTTGCAGTTGCCCGGAAGAGGCGCGATAGAAATACGGATCTCCAGGCTTCCCCTGCAAGGAGGATTGGGACGTTTAAAGGAGGTGGGAGCTCCCAGCGGGAAGCCGGGGAGATCCGCGTCGAGGAAACAGGGTATCCGAGCTCATCGGCTGCTGGCACGTGTCCCTCCGAGTGCTGCAGAGCTTTGCCGGTGCCACCGGTGGGACTCTCCGGGGAGGAATGACCCCGGATCCGGCGTTGGCTGCCCCCAGCCCTGCGGACGCCTCCTGCCGGGGCTGCTCCCGCGGGACCGGCGAGGACCAGGCTTGGCCTCGCCACCCTCTGCTTTTAAATCCAACCAATCGTGAATGTTTGACCGGGCCGTTCTCTCCCCGCGGGCAGGCACCGTCCGCGTCGTGCCAAGGGCTGGGTGCGGGAGGAGGTGGGGGGGACGGATCCGGGCCACCCCGGGCTTCTCCCCGCGCTCCCGTGGGGCGATGTGGGCTATCTCGGGAGGTTCCCGGACCCTCCGCTTTCTCTTGCTGTTCCCAGTGGGAAAAGGCAATGGGCCGCGATGCCGGGGCCGAGCATGTGAAAGGCAGAGCCTTGTTGCCAATAAAACTCCAAACAGTGTCTCAAGAAACGGCTTTGCTAACCCGGAGTTGTTTTTCTCAGGCGTTTGGACTTTTATTTTATTTCTGTGTGTGCCTTTTGTTGTTTCCTCCGAGAGACAGACCTGGCGGTCCTTAGTTCAACGCGACAAATTAAAAAGAAAAAAAAAAAAAAAGCAGCAAAAGCCAAACCCAACAGCTGAACGGCATGGTGGGGCAAGAGTTTGCGGGGGGGCTGGGGGCGGTGAGTCCTTGTTTGGCCTCATGAGGGGCTTTGGGCAAGTTCGTTACACACACACACCCCCCCCGTGCCTCAGTTTCCCCACCTGTAAAAGGAGGGGGATGTTCTCCCCTTTCTGTTGTGCTGGGGGACTCGGTGGTGTCCGAGTTTGCTGTTGGTCGGAGCAGCTTATGGGAGGACAAACATTTAACCCCCCCCCCGCCAAGTCGCCTTCTATCCCCTATTAATTAAAGTTCAAGCGCATGGAACAAATAGAATTAGTTCTGTGCGACGCTAATGCCCTGCGCTGGCTGCCCAGGCTTTGTTTTAATGGATTGCGGAGGGCTGGCTCTCCGGCTCCTCCAGGTCCCACCGGGGCCACGCAGCCCCTGTCCCCATCCAGGTTTGTGTCCCATCACAGCCATGTCCCCAGCACCAAGTCACCCCCCCCCCCCCGCCCCAGCCCTGGACACCCCTCCTGGGCTCTGCTCCCCACACCCGCCCGGCTTTGCGGAGCAGTTAAATCAGGGAGCCCATCGGGGTTGTTTCTGGCCCCAGCACTGGTGGGAGCTGGTCCGGGTTTTGGAGTGTCTGCCCTGAGCAGGACGGATCCTGCAGCAACTCGGATGGAGTCCCCTGTCGTCCTTCGGCGATGGAGGCTGTCACAGCCGGGGGTGACGGTGCCCCCGGTCCTGCAAGATGCTGAGCATCCCCGTCCTGGGGCAACCCGGGATGTGGCTCCATCACGCCCTGGGATTTCTCCTCCCCGCCCGGAAACATCAGCGTGGCTCCGGGCGAACTGTTGGGTCCCTGCAGGGAGGGGACCGGAGTGTCCCTGGGGCCGGTGGCACTGGGGGGTGGCCAGGCTGCATCGCTGCATCTGCAGGAGGCTCAGCGTCACCTCCTGCCCTGCCAGCCCCGGGGGGAGCCAGCACCCACCAGCAACGGGGTTTTCCCCTGGGTTTTAGGAGCTGCAGGTCCTGTCTGGGATGGAGCAAACGCGGCAGGGAGCCACCCTGGGCAGGGACACCCCCCCGCCAGCCCAGGTTGCTCCAAGCCCCGTCCAACCTGGCCTTGAACCCCTCCAGGGATGGGGCAGCCACAGCTTCTCTGGGCAACCTGGGCCAGGGGCTCACCACCCTCACAGCAAACAATTTCTTCCTCAGATCCCATCAAATCTCCCCTCTTCCAGTTTGAGGCCATTACCCCGTGTCCTATCATTACACTCCCTGATCCAGAGTCCCTCCTCATCCTTCCTGTAGCTCCCTTTAGGGACTAGAAGGTCTCCCCGGAGCCTTCTCTTCTCCAGGCTGAACCCCCCCAGCTCTCTCAGCCTGTCCCCACAGCAGAGGGGCTCCAGCCCTCCCAGCATCTCCGGGGCCTCCTCCGGCCCCGCTCCAACAGCTCCATTCCAAGCATGGACAACATGGACAAGATGGACAACAGAGCCCTGCCAAGATGAGAAACACGCCCCAGCCAGGAGCCGGGGACCTCTGCACAGCTCGGCTCCTCTCCACCTGCCCAAACCCCCCTGCCCACAGCCCCGAATTCCCAATTCCCATCCCTTCGGGACTCTCGGCCACCCCCTGCTGCGCAGGAGCCCATCCTGCAGCACCCGGCCCCGGGACCCATCGCCCAGGGAACACACTCACCTCCGGGAGATGCTCGAGGCAGCACAAGAAACCCCTCTGCTGTCCCGTCCCTGTCCCTGCTCTTCCCAACCGCTTCGCGCCCGCATCCGGGACAACTGGGACCAATAAACACCACCCTGGTAAGAGACATCCTCAGGACAACACTAGGAAGGAAGGACTCTTTTTTTTTTTTTTTTTTTTTAATACATTAGAACATTTATTTCTCAGAGAGAAAATATAGTCTCAGACAGTCAGATTATAGTAGGTAAAATTAGCTTTTTTTTTTTTTTCTTTCTCTTTACAAGCATAGATTTTCTTATTACCTCTCGTATACCATCTGATATAAACAATTCTAGAAAGCAAATAAACTCACTTTCTACAATAAATAGAGCGATCTGTGCTTTACAGCAGACTGACAGTCACGTTTAGGTCCCGTAGCAACAGCAGGATATCAGCCAATTCAAACTCTAAAACGTCATTTAAAAAAAAAAAAAAACAAAAACCCAACAAAAAACCCCCAACAAACCCAAACTGAACCCAAAAAAAAAAAAAACAAAAAAAAACCCCAAACCCGAAAACAAAACCCCAAATCCCAAGATCTTAAAAACATATACACAGGTCACAAAGTCCACAGCTGAGCTACCACCCGGAAAAGTGTTACGTCCCTGGAAATAAATGACACGGTGTGCATATAAAAGACCCAGCAACACAACTGAGGACTTCAAGAACGGTGACAGTAGGTCTAAATAATTTAGAACCATATTTTACAACTATGTACACAACGTCCTTCCCTAGCCACACTCCGTAGGCATTTTATTATTATTATTATTATTATTTTTTTTACAAAACCCTATGCCCCACCTCTATATGTTACAGGACTCTTCCTTCAAGTGTGGTTCCGCGTCCCAATGTATAAGAAGTGGTATTTTTAAAAAAGTAGACCAAGTAGAAATGGCAGTGATTACTCCCCACTATTCATTATTATTATTATTATTTATTATTATTATTATTAATTATTTTGACCCCCACATTCTCTTCAGTATGAAAAAGTTAAAATAATAAAAAAATATTGAGTTAAAAAGCGAAATGGTGATATTCACTCTACAATCTTGCTCTGCGCCTTTGGTTCTTCAAACGGGGAAAGCGAAAAAGGGAGAGACAACAGAAGAGATCCCGAGAAATTATAAAGTCCTTGGCTAATAGAAAAGGGTTTTGTCGTCAAGTTTCCAAACAGCAGTTTTTGCAACACAACCCCCCCCCCCCCAAAAAACCCCAAATAACGCAGGGATTGTCTGCAGAGCCGGGTTTACCGGGTTTTAATGGATGACAACGCTGGAGACCCCCCGAGCCCCGGCACCGGGGAACGGATCCGCGTGGTGCGGGGAGAAGGCGAAAAGGCAAAACGGTCGTGTGCTCTACTCAGCGCCTGGATTCAAGCCCAACCGAGCCAGCGGAAAACGTCGGAGAGGCAGAAAATAAAGGGAAGAAAAGCAGAGGAGCCTTACACCGAATGCGCGTAAACCAAGGCAAAAGATGCCTCTCCCTCCAACCCTGATCAACCGCGGTGCCCGCAGAGCTGCTCCAGCCCCTCAGACACCTCCAAAATGAGTTTTGCTTCGTAAAAAACAAACAAAAAAAAGGAAGTTATCTTTGCTTAGACTCACTGCTATACTAAACCCTGATACCAAACGTTACTGGAACAAGCACGGTCACAGAAATCAGAATTTAAATGTGAAACTACCAAATAAACGTCTAGGACGTACACACGCGCGCGTGCGCGCACACACGCAAAATCAGGTAATTTGCTTTTTTTTTTTGTATTTAAAGCTCTGTGCATCTGTGCACGTCAGGCGTGCGCAGCAGCGGGGGAGGTCACCAAAATATCTCAAGCTTTCCTGAACGCAACGAGAGGAACCCAACGGGAAAACGCTACGTACGTAGGCAGGAAAATCGTAACGCAAACTCCCAGCTACGATTTTTTCTTCTTTTTTTTTTTTTTTTTTCTCCTTTTAATGCGATGCGACAATCAATAACGTCATTTAAAAAAAAAAAAAAAAAAAAAACAAAAAAAAAAGGCCAATGACGGTTAGGGTAAATTTGGCACAAGAAAGTCCAGTTGGGATTTCCCTAAAGGATCCTGGTTCGGTTACAGCGGCGACAGGTTCCCGGGAATCACTCGGGGCTGGCTGACGACTTCAAAACGCGCCCCCCCAGCCGTGGCAGGGGACAGGCAGGGGCGAGGGAGGGTGCGCGAGGTCTCAACATCCGCGTGCCGCCCTCTGCTCGCCGCATCAGCTCACCTGGGCTCCCGGCAGCTTTTCCCAGCTACCTCCCCGCTCCTGGCCCTGCGGACTGTACATTTCACCTCCTGCCAGCTCTTCGGCGAGACACATTCAGGAAGAAGCCGGACAGGCTCTTTTTTTTTTTGGCACATTTCAGGGTACTTCGGAGGAGCGCTGACAGCCGCTGGGCTCGGCGTCCCCCGGCTGGTCAGCGCACGAGGACGGGCCGCTCCGTCGAGGCGGCGAATGCCGGGTCTGGAAGCAAAGGAGGAGCCGCCACCCCGAGCCCTTACAGGTAACTGGACGTAACGAAGGGATGATCTCCCCGCACGCGGCTCATGTGAATCATGGCTCGGTCGTAGGCCACCTGCACAGACTTGCGGATGCTGGTTTTTCGGCCTTCCATCATCTTTAACTTGTCCACTGTGTCGTCCACGCCGAGGGGATAGACTTTGTCACGCGGAAGCCACTGCCTGCGAGAGAAAGGAGAGCGCAAAACCCCGTCACTGAGGGCATCGAGTGGGGAAACAGGGAAAGAAGAGCAAATACCTGGAGGCCTCTTGCCCTCGCAACGCTACGCTACGTTCCCCTGCAGGAGGCTGACCGCTCCCACGTCCCTGGCTCTTATAGTGGCTGCCACAGGCCAAGGAGTTTGTCCCAAGAGTTTCCAAGACGTGGCCAAGCACTCCAGCTCCTCAAGCTTTCCCCACGTCTCTCAGCAGCGATTAGTCACCGATTGTCATCTCCTCCCCAGGAGCAGCTACACTCGTGTCATCTATTTGTTTATATAATTAACACCCCACAATGATCACAGAATGGTTCGGGTTGGAGGGACCTTAAAGATCATCTAGTTCCAAGCCCCTGCCCTGGGCAGGGACACCCCCCACCAGCCCAGGTTGCTCCAAGCCCCGTCCAACCTGGCCTTGAACCCCTCCAGGGATGGGGCAGCCACAGCTTCTCTGGGCAACCTGGGCCAGGGTCCCACCACCCTCACAGCCAAGAATTCCTTCCTCAGATCCCATCTCAATCTCCCCTCTTGCAGTTTGAGGCCGTTACCCCGTGTCCTATCATTACACTCCCTGATCCAGAGTCCCTCCCCATCCTTCCTGTAGCTCCCTTTAGGGACTAGAAGGTCTCCCCGGAGCCTTCTCTTCTCCAGGCTGAACCCCCCCAGCTCTCTCAGCCTGTCCCCACAGCAGAGGGGCTCCAGCCCTCCCAGCAGCTCCGGGGCCTCCTCCGGCCCCGCTCCAACAGCTCCATGTCCTTGTTGTGGTGAGGACTCCAGAGCTGGACGCAGTGCTCCAGGTGGGGTCTCCCCAGAGCGGAGCAGTGGGGCAGAATCACCTCCCTGGACCTGCTGCCCACGCTTCTTTTGATGCAGCCCAGGCTGCGGGGGGTTTCTGGGCTGTAAGTGCACGTTGCCAGCTCATGTTGAGCTTCTCCTCCACCAACGCCCCCAAGTCCTTCTCTTCGGGGCTGCTCTCCAGCCATTCTCCGCCCAGCCTGGATTTGTGCCTGGGATTGCCATGACCCAGGTGCGGGACCTTCCAATGATGCTAAAAACGTTTAAATGCATTTGACACGGAAGAACGACCTGTGGCCAAAATGCCTTCCTGCACGAGCACAGATTTTTCTCTCCTTGGAGTCCCTACTCAAGGCTTTCAACACTCCTCCGAGCTCCAGGGGAAACTTGGAAACTCCTGCGTTCCACAGAGCAGCAAACACAGGGACTTCCATGGTGGAAAGTAAGTTTTTATCCCCGAGAAAGCTCTGCCTTGTTCCAAGAGGCTGTAAGCACGAGCGTTTGGGTGCCTACAACTATCTGAGTATCATCCCGAAACAGGCAGCTTCCAGTAGACACGTCCCAAGCCCAAGTTGACCCCAACCAACTGATGACCTAAATTGCAAGTGCCTTTTCTATAGCAAGTTTTTGCTGTGCAGTCATTAGCCCAGGTTAACTAGCGCACTCAGAAACACGCTAGCCACCTTTCCTAACGAAGCCCAGCCCCCAGGAGTTAAATCTCGGCCACTGCTAGCACACGGGCAACCCCCGGCAGCTCAGCTTGTCTTCACCACCAAGACAAGGGACCAGCGTCAGTCTTTGTGACCCTTCCGCAGCATCACTGAAGTCAGCAGAAGCTGGATCTGGCACTAAGAGGGGTTTTTGGGACTTTCCTGAGGGGCCTTAGCTTCCCACAAACTGCAAACAAGGATCTAAGTGGCCACTTAAACGTATAAACATCTACCGGAGCTTGTTTTCAACAAGAGCAGGGCAAAGCCGAGGAAATGCTGATTTTTATTGGGAAGGTAGTTTCAATTACAAGTTTGGATTTAGATTTTTCAAAACTGATGATTACAGCAGCAGGAAGCGTGGCGCTGCCATCGATTTTTCAGCTGAAAGTCATTAGTACCTCTTTGAAGAACGTGCCCTGCATCAAGCGGTTCTGGTAATCAGAGACAGTGAAACAATGCAGTGTACTAACAAAAAAACCTCAGGAGTGTGTCTCTTGGCACCTCTTTTCCCCAGAGGACATAAAAATAATCACCGAGTGATGCAAACGCGATCCCCTCCTCAGCTTCCCCAGAAGACGGCACAGGCTTTTCCTTCGCCTGTGCTGCACCTTGCCTCCGCCTCTTTGAACTGCATAAAACACTGCAGCGGCCCCAAAATGTAGGGGGAACCACTCTCCCTTGCTGCTTCCCCCTGCTGTCTTTGGCTCTGCTCTCTCCCCGTGGTGCACCTTCCCTCCAGCCGCGACCCGGCCTCTGGGCAACGCTCACCTCCTCCTCCAGCCCCTCGCCCTTCCCTGCTCGCACGGGAGACGCTGCCTCTGCCAGGGCTGCCTGGCCGCATCCTCACTCAACCCCCTTCCAGGGAGAACAAGGAGGAGACGGACTCTCAAAGCACCGCGAGGCTCCTTTTTAAACTCGATACCTTATTTTACAGAGGCGGCAGCAGAAGAGGCAAGCCCATTCCCTCCTCCATGTGCACCCCAACAGCCCAGCATCCTCTTTGTCCGCAGCATAAACTCCCCGGAGCTGCGATCCCAGCCGCGCACGGGGATTCCGTCCTGTGTGACAATTTATTTCCTTGGTTCGTGTTCCCACGCGGCGTTTGCTGGTTAAATAATCCGGCGGGTTCAGCGTGCGGCCGCCTGCCTCGTTACGGCAACTCACCTCTCCCAGCATAACGTTCCGATTTTCTAAGTTTCCCACTGTTTCACGCATGGATTTCAAAGCCTTATTGCTCGTTTTTGAGGCACTTCACTGGTTTGTGGCTTATTGTATCTGCCTGGGTTGCTGTTACCACGTGAGCGTGGTCAGCCACTGATGCTAAAATCAGCAGATTCAGTCTGTCCAAGACAGAACAGTAAAAGGCCTTGAGATATTTCACTTGCCCTGAACCTGGTGCTCACACCTACATCTTCCGTCTGAAACAAATACCTTGATTTGAAAACTGCGGGGATTCGGCCCCTCTGAAAAATCAGGCAAGTCTAAATATGGAATAAACCCAGCTTTCCGAAAACGTTACCCTGGAGATTTTTGGCAAATCTTCCGCGCAGCAGCGGAACTGGCTGCTCAGTCTGCTGGTGTTTTAAAGTCAAACGCTTTCGCTAATTTGCTGCAGATTTTGACGACTAAATTAGCTCTTCGCGTGCCTCGGTATTTTTGTGGTGATGTGACCCCTGGGCGAAGGGGTGGAAGTGGGTGGAAGGGTGACCCCACCGTGGAAGTGGAACGCTCAGATGTCACGCTTTTGGGCCAGGGAAAAGCAGGCTGGCTTCCTCAGTTAGACTCTTCTTGGCTGCTGCAATATTTAAATTCTCCAATTTGCACGTAAGATAATCACCATAATTCCTGCATGCTCCCCAAAGAGCACGTTAAATCTCCCCTCTCCGCCATCGCCCTCACCGCAGATCCCCGTCTGTCCGTCCGCACACACTCACCAGGTTCTCTTGTTGTCAAAGAAAAGGACAAGGAAGAGCTTTTCTCCTGCCTCTGTCTGCCTCTGCTCCCCCAGCTTCAACACGTCCATGGGTGGGACGGGGATGGGGACCCCATTGTGCAGCAAACCCTCGCGCGGCATCTTGGGGTCGATTATCTAGTGGCACAGGGAAAGGATATTTAAGCACAGAATCCTTCAAGTACTGCAGAGAATGCGTTATTTTTTTTTTCCTGTTCTTTCAGTCTACCCGAGCTGGACAATTGGGATGGGTAAAAAAAATTGCTAGCTCCGTCTCAGCGGCAATTTTTAAGCAATTTTCCTACCCTTGAAGCTTTCAGTCCATTCAGTCCAAAGGCCGAGCACCCAATCGTAAAAAAAGGAAAGGATATCAATAGGTGGCTCTGCGTGGATGTAGATGCGTTCACACGAATTGGTAATTTACTACAAACTCGGTATTTTTGTGTTCAGCAAAGGATTTCCTTCCCTCACTCCTAACTTGTACAAGGCATGTAACACCACCGCTGTCCTCAGCAGGCACAACGCGATTTCCCAACAGCTCCGCTCTGCCGCGATTCCGTTGCCTTCAGCGGCGCCGCTCAGATTTATGCTGCTATTAGAGCAGAATCGGGCCCAGTGTTTGGAGAGGGGCCAGGCAGTGCCAGCTTTATCAGGTTCGGGGAACGCAGACTATGGTCATTTTGGAGAGAAGTAACAACGGATGCATCAATTCTCCCTGTATCGAGCAGAAATGTCAGCGTCCAACATTCGTGCTACGGGATCACAGGAGAACGAAACAGCACAGGGTGGATGTAACGCTCGGTCTAGTCCTCTTTGACTCCTGACCTTGACTCCTAAGGGCTTGAAAACGCAGTTTGGCTTCGACGTTGGCCAGCTGGAGGAATTTATTAAGACACTTCACTACGGCAAAAGAATGCTATAAAAAACCGTCTTTTTTGGGGACAATCTCACCATTTAAGGCCACGCTAAAGCACAGTTTAACTTTGGCTGTAGCCACACAAAGATCTAAAAATGCTTTGGCTGGCCAACACGGCTAGCAGATCTCCCCTCTGGGCTCCCACTTAGTCAGAGCACGGCCGAGGGTCACTCTTTTAGCCCAATCTGCCCTTTTTGATGGCATCAGAAGTGCGCTCAGCCACGGCCGGGCAGACACGCTGGGTCAGCTTACGGCTGGTTTCACAGCTCTGCTGCCTGGATGTAGGGATCCGTGTAATCTCCACGCTGACCACATTGGTTTCACCCCCTACAGCTCCTCAGCAGTCACGAGCGCCGTCTCTCTTGGCGATCCCAACCACGAAGGCACTCGAGGGGATGGCTGCAGCCATGCAGAAATTACACGGAGCAGAGACGGCAGGAAGAGCCACGTCTCAAGGAATATATTTAAAAGCGGCAGAAATAACAAAACACAGTCAGCCGACCTCATGCTCTGGTTTATAGTTTTACTTCAGCAATCTCTGTTGATAACTTAACAAGCACTTAAAAGCCCGCAGCGGTACTGGCGCTTCCCAGCAGTGACTGCGTGTCATGTCTTGCTTTGGAACCGACTGTGGTGCTCACTGAAGCCAGGTTTAAGGATGTCACATTAATAGTCAAATATCCAAAGACGGATAAATCTTAAGGAAATAGCGCTCAAAGGACTGGGTGCAAACACATGCGGATATTCTCATATTTAAATCAAACATATGGTTATTGCAAGAGGATATATACATCACAAGGCCAGTTGGGCACCTACGTATGGAGTTGTACTCACTATAGAGGAAAATGTGGAGGCAGTTAGACACCAGTGGAACCTGGTGCCTGCCTTTGTAAAATTTAGGTCTTCTCATGCCAACGGTACCGATTACTTTCCCCATACCCGCAGAGTGAACGGGAGAGGAGAGGAAAGATCTCCTCCTATCCCTGGCCCCAAGAGAACAATGTTTTATGAATCCTCTGCAATGCTCCGAAACAATGAGCGCAGGGAAAATTAACCGTGCAAAGGGGTTGGAAAAAAAAAATAATATTAAAAAGGACACATTGGATGATTTTGGGAAGTTTTCCTTTTCTGTCTGGTTACAGTGCACATCAGCGCTGTGTTCCGGGCTACCTGCGCCGCGGGTACGGACGGTGAGAGCAAGGGGGTACTTACCAAGGCAGGGTAGGAGGGATAGCCACGGCACTTGGCCCACACGAGCTCCAGGGGCTCCAGCTCAGCCTGACTCTCAAGGGACATCAGGAGAGTCCTGCCTAAGGGACAGAAGGAGACACGGCTTTGGAGGGCGAGTCTTTGCAAGGGGGTTACGGTAACACGAGAAACCACAGCATCATCTAACCCAGACACAGACGAACTACCGCCGTACTGAAAACATACTGCCAATATTTGTTTTACTTTTTTTAACCTATTTGCTTCCTCAGCAAGCAGAAAGCTGGAATTTCACCTTTTTTTCATAGCAAACCTATTATACAGTTATTCGTCACACAGGAACACACATTTAATCATTACTGGGTGCACAAATGCATAATTCCAGGCCATTTAATCAAGATCTAGAACAAAATCGAAAGCCACTTATTGTTTGTACGTATCTGCGTTGGGTATCCAATCCAGAGGAGATAAGACACACACCTCATCTGTAATAAGTTTACGATAAAATTTAATGTGCAATGAGATCTAGCCGGGCCACAGCGAATGCCCAGCCTCCTGTGTGCTCTCTCAGCACAGCCGTGTTCGGCATTAAAATAAAGCCACAATCTCCTAAATCACGGGTCTAAGTCTATGCATGCATGCAGCTTCAGATGAACTCTTTAATATGGAAATATTCATCCCATTCAGTTCTGGGGTGAACAGCTGCTCTATCACTGAAATCAAATGGGTATACAAGAGATGAATTTGGTCCATTAGGCTCCACCAAGCCAAATCCATCCTCAGTGCAACTGATGAAGCTGTATCTGAGATTAATCTGGACCACTGTTCAGAGAGCTCCTTTTTATTCCTCCTAAATACAAATATCTAGACTCCTCCGGTGCCGTAGACTTTGGGGCTATTTGATCCCTGCAGGAAATGCCTGGTTCTAGTTGACAGAAGTCTATTAGCCATCAATTTCTTCAACATGAAGTCAGAAGTATTGCAAAAGATCCTTTCAAGACATGAATAACTCATCTGCCAGCTTCTGCCCCTGGAAACGGAGTAATCATCTTCATTAACGTGGATTTTACAGCAAGTAGTGCTTGCGCTCGGGCCGGGAATGCTCAAACGCTTTACCAGAAGTCAGACTGAATCTAGAAAAGGCTGCGTACAACCCAAACGAGCGCCCTGCCAAGAGGGATCTGATCTGCTTCTCCACAGATGTATTCTTCCATTAATGAAATGACTTTCGAAACCACAGAATTGTCCCACTGATTCTAATTCTCCCGGTCCCAGCCCTGCTCTGCGAGCTTATCCCCGAAGCAGATTGCTGAGCGCGCGGGGGCTGGGATAATAACGGTTCCCAGGGAGCCAGCACACGGGAGCTGTGCAGAAGGGAACAGGCGTTCCAGGGACTCAAAGCTGAATTCTGATTTCAGCATAAACCTGCAATGACTCTATCACTGACACACCGTAAGGAAGACAAGAATCTGGTTATGTGAAGACTGGTGTAGTGCCTTGGGTAGTATTAGAGGAGCGTTACTCAATTTTACTCATGTATAGCACAGTCTGACAAAGACGACTTTGTTACGAAGAGCTTGGAAGCAACGACGGCAATACAAGAGGGAACAGCTAGGAAGTCATCTCCAGAGAGACCCTTCTTATAATTATGATTTGCTGTTTGTATTGTCATTAGAGAGAAGTAGTCCCAAAATCAGGAGAAGACAGTGCCAGGGACGTCACACACACCAGACCTACAGAACGCACCCACCTGAGGGCAACAGAGGGCACAGGCAGGCAGCAAAAGCAAGAAAAATCTTTTATGCAATAACGTGAATTTGTAAAAAAGCAGGTAATAACACATGGGGGGGTCAGCAGCATGGATAGTCCATGCAGGACTGGTTCCTGGCGTGCACCGTGTCCTGCTCCCCCTGGTTCAGATGGGTGTCAGCCCTGCAGTGTGGCGGGACGGGAGCAGGGTGCTCCCCAAAGTGGGGCTGCTGCGCCGCCATGCTCACCTGAGCTGCTGTAATCGGAGTCTCCGTTCACACCTTCCAAGAAGGGCACCCGGGAAAGAGCCGGCTTCCCTCGACTTCGCTTGGGAGGCATCAAACCACTGTTAGAAAGATATGGAAAAGCAGGTATTAGGAGAAAACGGATTGCCCTTGAAAACAAAGCCAAGTCAATGGATTCCTCAGCTCTGTTTAGAATGCAAAATTACTGTGCTGCGGCACCCTCGACATGACAAGAAGACTGAATACTTGAGCAAAATGTCAATCAATGCGTCCCTTGTGGTGCAAGTACACTGGACATCACCCAGCTTTGCCACGAGCAATGAAAAAGGCCTAATGGAAACCAAGCGATAAGGAAGAAACCCAGCAAAGACTTCATGCTGGAGAGCATATACGCAACTGGACTCTATCAGCCCATGTCCTGAACGTCCTTTTACCTCATCGCTACAAACATTTCAGAAAAGGGACTACCTCCACCTCAAGCAATCATATTTTTTCACTCATTGTAATCCGTTCCTTTTTGTTATTTATTTACAATTTTCTAAGAACCAGCCCATTCTGAATAAATTTGGTGCTCAAAAAGAGTGGAGACAAAAGCAGTAAACAGAGCCGTTCCTAAATAGAATAATTGCACAAGTTATCCATGAGACACCAGCTTGTTTTTAATTCCTTGTTTTGTGGGTGTCACACAGCTCTAATGTAATTTTTGCTGCGTGAATTGCTTGCAATTATTGTAATAAGCACTTGCATCGCACTTTTCATCTTCAAAGAACTATACAAACATCAACTAACAAGTCCCCACGCTCCCCTGTGAATTCAGATTTGTCTCCCTCGCTTCCAGCTGGGGAAACGGAGGCAAATGTGGTGGGGCCCATGAGGCCAAGACATGGTTTGAAAGGGAGTTTCTGGCTCCTGCTCCTGTTCCGAAAGCATCCTCAGCCCATGAAGGGTTTTGGCGTGACTCGAGGCAATGACCGAGCTGAAGATCCGGGCACACAGCCCAGGGAGAAGTGGGTGGGTGTCCCATCTCAGAGAAGAGCTGGAGGTCCTGTGCCTCCAAGGGGCTCGGCATGTTCTAAGGGAACTCATTTATTCCTAAGGGAAACAATTTACTGGGGCACTACGTGTTTCCCTCAGGCTGCCCAGAACCTGACTGCGGAGGCGGGATCACTCTGACGCAGGGAAAAGCCCTCACACCTAAATTGCTCCTCCAAACCCAGGGCCTTGCCCTTTGTCATGGGCACAAAAACCTTTGCAAGCAGATTTATAATGGAAA
Source organism: Larus michahellis (assembly GCF_964199755.1). Lineage (NCBI taxonomy): Eukaryota > Metazoa > Chordata > Aves > Charadriiformes > Laridae > Larus > Larus michahellis. The sequence goes on from NC_133916.1 coordinate 2,862,054, forward strand.
CACGAATCTAAACCTTAGCTACAACCGCAAAATTACACACCTCTTTTGACAGCTAACATTCAGGATCACTCTGCATAGCAGAGCGAAGTTTTCATTTAAAAAACGCTCCTGGGATTCAACCCTGCTGCAGAATAATGTGTTACTCAGCTACTAGTTCTAAATCGTAGCGTCGGTCCTGAGAGCGGGTGTGCATGGGGAGATTTATGATTTTAAGAGCCCGACTGACCCTGCAAGCTCGAGGTCTTACAGGACTAACCGAGCACATTGCATCGGGAGGAAGCATAAAATGCCTGAACGTATTTCACTAGTGATGGGTCATCAAAGACAAGCAGAGGGCAGCGACATGTTGAAGGCACTGAAAATATTAGTAAGAATATCAACTAAGGAAGTCTTGATTCTGCCTGTCCTGGACGATCTTAGCCATCAAGGTCAAACGTTCTCAGCCTGCCACTCACACAAATGTGATTCTGGCATAAACACAGGTTTTACCGTGCAGTGAAAGGGCTGTGAAATGATTTCAGTCAGTGACAGGAGGCCTGGGTGGGTAGGTAAGACCAGAAAATAGATACGGTACCCATGTGTGCCCGCTGCATCTGACCAAAAGACGACACCTTTGCTCTAAGTCTGCTCAGTCCTGTCTGAAGTGCCCAGTTCTGCTTTTAAACCTCCAAGAGGAAGAAAGCAGCAATTCAGTAGGAGACAGAAGTTCAGATTCACCCGCTGTGCTGGGATGGACGTTTGAGTTCAAGGTTTTACTAGCTTTGGCTCTCAAGAATTGCAAGAAGGTATGCATCAGCGAGAGGATGTGTATGTATTAAGAAACAGAAGGGTAACAGATACCCATCTGCTTTTGGGTATCAAGCGCTGCTTTGGGACCCATTGCTTAAGAGGACGGGGTGGAACCTGAGAAGCTTTTTGTCCTCAGGGTCAGCACACAAAATAAGTAACAGTTTGGGCTGGTTTCGACAAAGAAGTCGAATGATAAAACCAGGCAGATTAATCCAGACACAGAAGGTGTTCTGGGGAACGGTTTTACACGGGGCACTTACCTGCAGGCTTCAAACGCCAGCCCACCGCCCAGGCTAGAGCTGCACTCCGAGTCAGAGCCGCTTTCTGCGTGCTTGGCGAAGCCGTTAGTCACTCCTGCTGAGGAAACAAATGGGACTCAGCCCAAAGGAGCAACAGCAAGACACAGAGATGCTACCAAGGCTCAGGTAGGGTCAGTGTCCCATGACTCACAGCCACAAAGATGCCGAGTACTTCAACCAGAGAAGGAACTCCCTGTGCAGAGCTCCCCAGACTCAGCGGCAACCAAAAGTGACTAATAAAAGTTATTTCTACCCCCGACACATGAAAAATAAGGCTGTCTTTGAAGAAGCAAGTGCTGGAGAAGTGCCCGGGGATGGTATAGGAGAGCTCCACGCGGTGTCCGGCTCACTGGGCAAGGCCAGAGGCCAGGAAATGAACCACTTGCTCATCTGGCTTCAAGTGTCGTTTGGAACGGACATGGAGGTTCCATGCTGACTGCGACGGACTTCTCCCTACCTCACCCCGGTTACGGCTGCTGGGCTGGTCCCTGCCCATGGGAGCAGGCACATAAAACCACAGCTTATTCGGTTACAGGTTCCTTGCTGAGAGAAAACTGCTCTAGGAAAAACTCATTGCTTCCACAGCTGGAAATGAGATTTTCCAGCAGACAGAGCAGACACTGAGGAAGCAAATTCCCCCTGGGTAGAAGGCGGCTCCCCACCACCTTCCTCTCTAGCCAGTGCAAATGTCACTATAGCTGTAAGTGGAATATTTCACTTCTTTGCCCCGTAGCCATAAATGGAATACTGCACTTCTTTGCCCCAGACGCCCACGGTGCTGGAGATCTTCCCTTCCCTGCCAGGTTTACTGCTCTGCACACTTGAGGGATACCTACACAGAGAGCTGGGATCATCCCCGAGCTTAGACAAGATCCATGACCAATGCCAGACAGGGGTGGACAGGGAATGACCCCCGAGAGCATCCCCAAGCCCAGAGCAGGCAGGGGAAGGCAGACGACCATGGCCTTCCCCCACCCAGGGACCCATCGCCCCCAGGTTCCCCATGGGCTCATCAAAAGCCCATCAGCCATACAAAGGGAAAACTGACACCAAGGCCACTACTGTGTTTCCAGCTGTAAATATGGAATGGCCACAAGGAGCACATTTCGGGGAAACACCTTGTTCTGACAATCCCGACCACGCCGACCTGCTCCTGTGGTAACACAGATTCGGCACACCAGACACTCCCTCCCGTTAGGAGAAATCCGTTGTGTTTGAAACAGTGGAAGGAGCCGAATCACAAAAGCAGCGCTGCAAATCATAGGAAAAAACCACCAGTGCTGCTTCAGCAGAGGAGAAATGTCACTGCCTGCTTATCAGCGATTTTCCAGCACCCTGCCTGTATGTTTTTAATTTCAAGCCCTCATTCTGACCTGTATCCATTGTGGGCAACTCCTCTCTGCTTTAACTACTGGCAGATGATGATGGCGAGTCTCTCAACTACCTGCCTTTCTTTGGGGAAGTCATTTGCGTTTCCTTTCATCTGTCCTGGTAAATCAGTTCCCACGTTCCAGTGCTTTCCTCCCTCTCTCAGTTTGCCAGCAACCTTCTGACAGCCAAATAACTTTAAGATAGTATTTGAGGTATGGGCTAAGTCCAGCCTTGCGGATGGGAACTGCGCGATGATGGCCGTTAACACAGAATTAAAAAGAAATCACATTGTCGTCACTCAGATGTTCCTTTTCACTTCGTGCCTTTCCAAATTTCACCTCAGCTGCTTATTCTCATTTGTAGACCTAATTTGAAAAGCAACCTCCTCGGTATTCCCACTAATTTTATTTAAATCCCAGAACTGAGGGTAGAGCTGATGTAAAAGCAACGTTTAACATCTCATCTCACACAGGCGCTGTGTTACTGGTCCACTGCACGCTTACAACTGATTGCACCATTTCTGTAGCAGGAAACTCTCACTCCTAGGAGCGCCCGAGCCAATGCAAACCCTTCCACGAGGGCAGGAATACCAACACTTCTCAGCCCTTACTGGAGACCCCGGAGTCTCCAGCCAAGCCATTCAACAGCTCCGCAAGCAGCTGAGCGTGTTGGCTTGCCCTGCAAAAAATGGCAAACTCTCTCTTACAGCAACCCCGCTGACTGGTAAAGGGAAGAATTACTTGTGACCTCCCTGGGCTTTATCTTGGTACCTTTATATGTCTAAAATGGAGTTTTCTAGAGCTGAAAGAAGTTACCAGAAACTCCAGAGGTACAACTCATTATGGACGTGTCTTGTCTGTGCTATTTTAGAAACGTGTCGAAGAGATGAAGCGTTCACCAGGCACCTCTGGCTACAGCGACTATGTCTCCTCCAAACATAAAGCAATTTTCAGGTGAGTAGTTTAGATGTAGATGTCTTTACTCGATCCCAGGACTCCCACTCCCTCAGCTCCATCTCACTTTCCAAGGGTACAGAAGGAAGAGAAATCCCAAGGAATTACCTCTCTGTCCGGCTTCCCTGGGTGACTTCTCTCCATCGCTTTCGCTGCAGGTCCTGCTCTGCGGCCGCTTCCGAGCTTGTCGTTCCCTGTCAGGGCGGGAGGGCGAAAGCTGCCCGCTCTGCCCGTGGTCCTCCCCGTTCTCCAGGGAGCAGTCCAGGCCTCTTTGCAGCTTCACCCCATTCTTAGCTTTTTTAAAAAGGACAGATGTCCGTCGGCCCACGCCGCTGAAAGGGGGGCTGGCAGGGGTGTCTGCAGGTGGCAAGGCCAGTCCGTTGAGGCCATTGTCGCTGAGCAGGCGCTGGAAAGCTTGGCTCTCCCGTTGCAGCGCCTTCTTGTCGAAGAGCTCCCTGTCCGACATCACCCTCTTCTGCAGCTCATTCAAGGATTTGCTTTCACTGATGGGTTTGAGCGTTGGAGGGTCCTGCAGAGAGTCCAGCTCTGAGAGGGAGGGTGCAGGTCCTGTGGGCTCCAAGGTCGGAGGGTGCGGGGGCTTGGCATCATCTCCTAAAGGAATAAAGAATCTGCTTGAACATTTTAGAAAGAGGTATTCCCAAAATTCCCAACAGCAATTCCCATGTTTCATCGGGGCCACAGACAGGAGAAGCAGCAGGTGCTGACTGTTGACATGCACTAGGTGAGCTGGAGCTAAAATCCTGCTGCAGCCTCTCACCTTTATCCTCTTCCTCATCCCCTTCCCTTGAGGATTTATCCAGCCCCTCTTCCTGCGGCACAGGCTCCCCGTTGGGCATGGTCTTGTTCTGCTGCTGGGCCAGCTTCTGCCGAATGGAGTTGATCTCCCGTCTCAGGAGCCGGACGCGTCGTGTCCGGGCGCCGCTGGACCGCACGGTGCTCACCATGTCCAGCTTCTCCAGCAGCTCCTTCAGCTGGGCCTCCAAGGAGAGGTGAGCCCGGTTCTCCGGGAGGAGGATGTTATCCACTGCATCAAAAGAGAGTGTAGCAGTGAAGAGAAGGAGCAAGGCTTCTTGAAGACGCATTTGGGACCATTACTATGCCTCATTCCCACTGCCGCTATTCGTGAACCAACTGTTTTAGTTCAGGGATTTAGGAATTGTTAACCTTGGAGCTCTGACTTCCTTTGGGTAAAAAGCAGCTGATTTAACTTGCACTACTCTCCAATTGCCATTACTGTCCCAGAGGCAACAGTGAAAGGACACGTGTCTGCACCCAGCTCGCACCCCAGGTCCTTGGCAGAAACCTATTTCATTGCCAGGTTAAATGACAAGAACAGACCACAAACAGAATTGCCCAAAACATAAAATGTTCACCCTATTCCTCTGGCTCTCCTGCAGGGCTGGCATCCGCAGGAGCAGGGCAGACAGCCGAGGGCTCTGCTACCGCACACCAATACAAATTTCATTTCATTGGCATCCAAGAGGGCTGCAACGTTTAGAAAACGGAGCGCAGTCTGGGAGCTCTGCGTGCTGGATGGCAGCAGTATTCTGTACTAAGTTTAGCCAAGTTATTCAACCAACGCTTTGGAGCTGCACCTCAAGACAGCTACGGGAATTCCTGTTGTGAATGGAAAGCCTCAGCTAGGAGGACTGCTTGGGATCCAGTACCTTAACCCCACATCACCCATTCCATGCTCCATCTAACACATTTGCTCTATAACTTGCCAATTTACAATGAAATGGACGAGCCTTCCTCAGAGCAAAAAATCCTAGATCCACCTTTGCACCGTTCTTTAAAATCCCAAGTTTGTACTACAGCCATGGCACAAATCAAAGAGCACGGGCAGTCACGAGGCTCTTCTGGGGCAGACACGCACTACGAGAGCTGGAGCTAAGCTGCCCTGAGCTCGGAGTGCTCAGCTCACCTGAAATCCTGCTCTTGGAGGCTACGGAGGAGTTGGATAAATGCTTAGATAAACAGACGGATAGAAAAATTCTTGTATGCTGAACGATGGCTACGATTCTCATGCAGGCTGAGTGACATGCTCAGAACAAAGAACACGGTTATGATCTGCCTGAAAATAAAAGGTTACTAAATACTCACCATCCTCCCAAGAAAAGCGGTAAAAGTCCTTGGTTTTGGGTGACTCGGGCAGGTGAATCCCCACATCAGTGTCAAAGCCAATGTTTTCAGCCTGCCGCCGCGCATGACGCAATATCGCTCCTCCGAGGTCTCTGAGCCGGACAGCTGCTCGGTGGAAAATCGTGTCTTTAGCATTATACCTCATGCAGTTGGTAACTATAAGGTTAAAGTCTTCCTCAAACTCATCCAATGTTCGGTAGAGGTGGGACTCCAGCTTCCGCCTCATGGTGGAAAAATCCATTGGGTTGGAAATGAATTCCAGGTAATCTGGAACCTAAACATATAAAACCTGTACAATTACAAAAACCATTTACTAGCCAACTAGAGCGCATCCATCATAAGCACTCGTAACGCCCTTTCCACCAGCAAGGGGCAGTGCCAGCAGTTCATTTCTGTGTCAGCCAGTCAAGGCAGACACATCCTGGCTCTGCAAAACGTTACTTGTCTGAGACGTGATGAAGCTTCCAGAAAACAATACCCTTTTTCGGCCTGGAAGGATACCCACATTGTGAGTCCTCTTTGAGATACTCTTTAGTCCACCAGCAGCTTGGGATAAGGTGGTTTGTGCTTCCAGGGTTACGACAGCACACGAGCTTCTGCCCAGCAATACCTCATCTACAACCCGTTAGACGCCTCTAGGAAAGAGACTTGCCTCGTTCAGGTTGACAGGCTCTGCGAAGATCTGGGCAGCATCCTTCTCCTGCAGCAGGTCCAGCGTCGTGCGCAGAAGTACATTGAAAGGGGTCAGCTGTAGCTCCATAGCAGCCTGCTGAACCTTCACCTGGGAAGGGGAAAACAGCGATGAGCACAGTTGTCGAGGACAGGCGATGTGAGTGGTGTCTCCCTCCGGCTTCCCCTGATTCATCACCCCAGCTCTACTCAGTGATGGAAACCTCAGGTCATCACACCACTGGTGTGGTAGAGTCACTGCTGAAGAATTTCTGGCAAACACCCTGTCCCCTCCACGCGCAGGAGGCACATTAGCAGACAGCACTTTGCAGAGTTTAACTGCGCAGTCCAACCCTTTTGTGTGGGGAACTCCTGTTTATCCGATCTCACAAAGCCAAAACAAGAGAAAACCCCATAAAATTAAAAGATAATACCACTAAAAATGAAAACAGGAAGAAGCTTTTCATGCCTGGTAAATTATCCTGTAGAACTCCCTGCCTCAAGATATCATTATGCCAATTAGCAACATTATACAAAAGTTAAAAGTATGTAGGCATTTACATGAACAACAAGATCCATAATTAGACTACAGAGCATAAACAAAGTTTAAGATATAAGCGCTCACACTTTAAGGCAGAAGCCAAATAACAACAGTGGTTAGACGTTTGCAAATTCCTAACACAGTTTCTTACATCCTTTATGAAGTCTCTAATACCGTCTGATTTCGAGCAAACAAGTTGTAGCACTGGTTTGATCTCTCACACTGAAACTCTATTCAAAGGAGACTGGAACAGGATAGAAGTATTTCTTTCTCCTTTAACATTTTAATGTCTTTGATCTTATAATCACTCATTATGTCATTAAATCAACCACTTCAGTAGCGAAGGAAAGCACGTCTGTTTACATAAAACAAACCGTATTTGATGTGCTCAGCAACAAGACAGCATCAATAAGAGAATGAAGGAAGACGGATATAAAGACCACGCTCTTCCCCCAAAACAGCAAAGAACCCAAACAAAGACTGAGGACTCTGGAGCATCCTTCAGCTAAATGCTGGGCTGGGACAGAGCTCCAACTAGACAGCCTTATCCTTTTATAAAGCACACCATAGTTTCAACAAGCTTTTATGGATTTAGCCAACTGCACTACAGGTATACCAAGATATCAAAAGCAAACAGAAACAAAGCCCAAGAGTGATTTTTTTTTTTTTTGATCCTCCTACCTAAAATATGTCCACACAGCATGCAGGACTGAGCTACTGCTGTAAGCCAGGGACAACGTAGCAAATGAACCAGTGCTGGCATCAAAAAGACTCCAGAAAAGCTACGGCCACAAAAAAAAAAAAAAAGCTTGCAGAGGGGCTGTGAACACAGAGGATGCTGCTTTCCCTCTGCCCAGCAGCAGGGAGAGCACCCAGGCAATGCCCGAGGCCAGGCGTGGGCTCACCCTGCGCAGGGCGAGTCTTCCACGAAGCCGTCCTGGAAGACACTCGTGCCACAGAGCACAGCTGTGGCTGCACCCTCCAACCAGCTATGGCAAGGGAAGACCCGCAACAGGCAAGGCTGGCAAGCGTGGGAAGTAACCGGTGCAACTCTGGAGAACTGCACGTGGATCAAAGAGGAAATCAGTAAATGATCTCCATCTTAAAAGACTGCTTCTTCTCAAAAATGTACTTAAGAGGGCAAAACACAGGAATTTTTAACTTTAGAAACGACGAGCAGAACTGTGATTTAGACCTCGCTCTGGAATAAGTGTTACCAAACTCCTGAAATAAACATTAAAGGAGATCCGACTTCTACTCCGCAAAACACCTGGCCCATGCCCAGAACTAGAAGGGGGGCTGTAGGGCAGGAATCAAACCCACCGCCAGTTATGCAAATACATTTTCCCAGTGCTCTGCAGCCCAGCCCTGGTTCTGAGGGCAGAGGCTGAGCAGCACGAGCCCATGACTGACACAGGGAGAGACGGCTGCTCTGCACATCCAGAAGTCAAACTCTATACGAAAAGAGGAAAAGGATCAAGAAAAACTGTCGTGTTCCTCCTCTGCCTCCTGCAGCAGAGGGTGCTCCCATGGGACCGAAGCGAAGGGCAGCAACTTGCCAGCCAAAACTACCCACCTGCTCCCGTTTGAGTTTTTCCCTCTTACGGATGAGCTCGATGAGCAGCCGTGCCCGCTCCAAGTCATGCCGCAGTTTTTGCCAGTACTTCAGCTCTTCCTTCACTGCACTGGTCTTCTCGTCCTGCTCCTTCTGCAGGACAGAACAGTGGGGTGAGATGAAAAACATGACTGGCTTCCTGCGCTCCCTCCTCCTTCTAGGCATCCCCTGTGAATTGCTCTCATAGTCTTCCTCCTCTCTACTTGTCTCTTGCTCAGACTATGTCTCCTTCCCACGGCATTTAGCTGTCTAACAAACACAGCATCAGCCTTTCTGGATTTTATCTTATCTGTGAAGTTAGGCCTAAATCCTACTGTAGCTACACTCTGTTAACACGCTTCATTCCATGCTCATTTACACCCTCCCTGCTTTTACACCCATGTTCATTAGAGAGACTGGAAATCCTTTCTGTTGGCTGCTGTGCATCGAAGAGGCAGCCCAAAGCGTTTAGAGTATAAAGGCAAGGCGAGCGAAAGCATGGGAGAAAAGAGCTATTATTATCCTCTTCGTAACCAATAAGAAACAGAGCCACAGAAAGAGGTTCGCCAAAACACAATGGAACAGCCAACGCTGGGAGATGAGCTCACACCTTCCAAGACACAGTTCAGTGGCTCCGCAACGCAATCATCCCTCCTCTCCTAAATCTGTAGCTTTTCAAATGGTTTGGAGGATATAGCTGAAGTGCATACACTTTCGCCTGATTGCCAAGAGAGGACAACTGCTTCATAAGATCTTGATGGTTTATATTTATAGGACATTTGTTTTTAAGAACTTATGGTAAATTGCCAACTTAATACACCAAGGAAATGCTGCACTTCCCCAAGCACCAGACTGATGAGTGGGAAATATTTTTATTAATCCCTCAGAGCAGTCTTCATACAAACCAAAAGCCTATAAATTCCTCCAGCTACGGTAAGAACATACGTGCACAATGTGCACGATGCCTACGGACAGGCTGCGTTAGAGGGTAGAGTCCGGCTGCTTCATTACTTCAACTGCTTCTTGTGCCAAACGCGGTGCTGTTCATCAGCATCGAGTGACTCTGGACGTCAGCTCAGAGGAGGAAGCACAGGAGTCCCGAGCTGATGATTATATCTAAACTTCCATATGAATGTGCATGGGAGGGTCGGAAATTGAAGCAGCAGGAAGAATGACCCAAACTGGAATTCGGCCAAGACTCTGGAGTTAACACCCATTTTCCCGAGGAGGGGATCTTTAATCACTCGTGAGGAACGTGGCTTTATGATTCATCTAAGAGACCAATCCATCAAGGGCCCATCACGCCCTGGCACAACCCTGGCTCTCCTGACTCAGGGGGAAAACTCTTACCTGCTGGCTCCTCAACACCGATTCTCGTGGCACAATGGATATCCCGCTGACAACTAAGCTTTCAGGCACGAGCATACCACGAGCAAACCAAAAGAGAGTGAAATCAGGTCACTCTCTGATCCTTTCACCCTCACTCCCCTTCCCAGCCATGCATCAAGCGCATCTCCCCCCGGGATGCAAGCTCTCCGTCCTTCCCTGCGGGTTCAGCTGGGGACCAGTACCTGCTCCGCGTTCCTCTGGGACTGGAGGTGCGAGTGCAGGCGCCGGATCAGGGGCACGCCGTTCCTCGCCTGCCGCTTCAGCAGCCAGTAGTTGTGGAGCCTCTGCATGAACTGGTTCTTCCTCTGGAGGGAGAGGCCGCTGCAGATTTTGTTCAGCCTGAAGGAAGCAAAGAGGTGTCATGGAACCAACTGCGACGCAATCATGACTCTGCGGACACTGGCAATAGCAGCAGGTTTCCCGACGAAGCTTTGCAGTGTTGTGTCAATGCACGCTCTGAGCTACGCGTGCAACTGGAATGAACTGGGATCTACCCACCACAAAGACATACGTGCCTGCTTTACACGATACGTGCCTACTTTACACGATATATCCTTACTTTAGAAGCAGCTCAGCTGGAGGTTCTCACCAAGCACTTACCACAGCACAAAGTACGCAATCACCGATTCAGCGCCCAGCCTTAACTTCAAAACTACTTTCAGTGTCAAGAATTCTCCTGGGGGTCATTTAAGTCCGATGTTATTAAGCTGAAGTTTGGGAAACCAACGTGACAGGAGTCCACAAATAACACAGCACCTATTTTAACCTTTTCAAACCATTCGTTAGATTTTATGTGGTGCCTTATCATCAGTTTTTCAAAGCTTATCTGTTAAAATACCGGCAACACGTCACCACGCTTCCTCAGGCACCAAACGAAAATCCAGCACTACCTAGTTCTGCGTGAGAGAGAGCCGGGAGAAAAAAAAATACACAGCCAAATTCAAAGCTGTTTGCAACACTGACAAGTTTGATATGTTCTGTAATAAAACGAGGAATTAAAAAACTATGAAATGAGATTTAAAAAAAATAACAGCAGGATGACCCCTATCTGCCTGCCAACTTGTAATGCCTGAAGTATTTCAAACACACCTTTACAGCCATCTATGTAAATTCGGATGCTGGATGGGTGTTTGCTGTTAGGGACCACCACGGATTCTGCGTTACATGACAGTTTGGGATGACTGCTTGGCAAAGCAGCAAAACCGGTGTGCCAGTGACACCCATGTGGAAGAACATGAGTCAGGGAGGATTCTGCAGAGCACGCTTTGAACACGGTTATTGCTAGGTCTTGACTGGAGACAGCGCTTCCAAGTTCAACAACAAGAGGGACTGAGTCCTCAAAACAGACTCTGTCCCGTTCCAGCTGTCCGGCTCCTTCCCATCTGCCTACAACACTCACCTGTAAGAGGGAATTTGTGCGACTGTCACCATGGGCACAGACGAACGCCCGTTGGTCACATCACCAGGCTCTTTTTTGATCTTCTGCTTCAATTTCACTTGGTTCTTTTTCAGAGACCCTTTGGGAGGGCCAGAATTGGCTTCCTCCTCTCCCTCCTCCTTCACAGTGTCCTCCCGCCCCTCACCACTAGCAGCTGGAGCCCCTTTTTTCACCATCCCAGGTGGGGAATGACTCTCACAATAGGCAGTCTTGCGCACGGTGAACGTTGTGCCGTTGATGCTGGTCTCCCGCATGGGTTCTATCTTCATGAAGAGACCAGCCCGCTGGGCACAGGTGACGTGGAAGGCAGTGTAACAGTTCACCTTGTGGCATTGGATAGCAGCTCCCATGCCCTTCTGCTTGCAGATATAGCATGTGAGCTTCCACCGAGCCGGGGGGATGTCATTTATCCCTTCAATGGGCTCCAGGAACACAGTGTTTGCAAAGCAGACCTCTGGGATCCAGATGGCACAAACCACATGAGCCCAGCGGCCATCGCTGGTCTGCTTGAAGGCTCCACCTTTGTTTGGGCAAAGGACACAATCCACAGGGCGAGAAGGGGACTGTAAGCAGCAGCGGCAAAGCCACTGCCCCTCGGGGATATAGGGCACGCCGTAACACTCCTGGTGCACGGCCAGATTGCAGATATCACAGAACAGGATGACGTTGCTGTTGTGACACTCATCGTCCATGCAGACGCAGCAGAAGGCATCCTCATCAATGAGGGACTGCTGAGCCCCATTATTCCGGCTCTCAAGGTACGACTCCTTTTCCAACCGGTCCACCAGCAGCTCAAAAGTGTCAGCAGAAACTGTCCCGTAACCATCGTCCCTTCTCTTCTCGTTGACCATTTCCAGCCACGCCAGGTCCTCCTCATCCATGTCATACTCCACCTCTACATCCAGGTCCTCAGGAGGCTTTTCAATGTACCGGTAGTAGGCGGCAGGGAGAGGAGGGGCATCTGGCTGGCTGAAGAAGTCCACCACACGGAAGTTGGGCTGGGGCAAGTGTAAAGACGTCCCTGGCGCGTGTTTGGAGCAGGGCTCTTTCTTCTTGCCTTTGGAAGGTGTTTTCTTAGATTTGGAAGGGAAAAGGGGCTGCTCGCTGTTTTCCTTGTTGCTGTTGCACTCTGTGATGTCCTGGGCCATCAGCTCATCTTCTGTGATGATTTTTAAGGGATCATAGATGCTAATGCGATGAAGGCGCCCATCGATGTCTACTTCCACGATCCGCTGGGCCTGAGCATATGTCAGGGTCTCGCGAGTCGGTGAGCACTTGAGGCTGTAGGGCGAGGGAGAACGTCTCCCCTCCAAGTTCTGCCGGGACCTCCTCCGAGGCTTCCTCATCGCTGCGGTCCAGAGACCCTGTAACAAAACAGGACAGAGGACAGTGTAAGCCAAGGAGACAAGCAAAGAGCAGTACAAATTCAAAAACTCACTCAGCGTTGCAATAGACCAACATTTCTACTAGAGACTCCAGCAACTTCAGGCTTGCTGAGGCCTCTTCACCTTCTTACACACAATAAGGTAATGGATATACCAACCATTTCTTGCAATGTGTATCACAGCAATGCACAGCACCCTCCAACCTTCTCTATTTACATGCCAGGAGACGTATATACCCCCATACCACTGGATGAGAAGAGACAAAATATATTTTAAGCGTAGCATCCAAAGAGTCTGCTGGGCTTTCAGCTCAGGAAACCATTCAGATCCCCCAAAATTCAAACAAACACTTATCACATCTGCTCACACCGTTCACATACTAAGTTCACATAAGCCAAGGAGTTCTTCTCTGTTCTTTTGCCTGCAGCTTTTCTTTGATATCCCCAATAGCACACAGAATGTGATGGATGTTTTCCAGACAGAAAACACTGTTCCTGCCCTGTGAAAGCAATTGCAATGGTTTTTTTTTGTCACTGAGCTCCGTATGAGAAAACCAGCAGTGCTCCCTCATTGTAGGTGCAAAAAGTCCCATAATGAAAAATCACCCTCCAGTTCTGCCTTTCCTTCTCTTGCAGATGTAGCTGTTCCTTGCACCACCCTCCGGTGTGCATTGAATGGACTGTGTCCTTCCCAAATGCCCAAACAGAACCAGAGGATGAACTGAGCAATGTAGCGGGTGGTAGACATGCATCCCTTCCGCTCCTCGGTGGGATCCAGGAGGAAGAGGAGGGGAATGAAGATGAGAACAAGCAGCATGGAGCCCGAAGGACTTACTGGTTTTGGCTCAGCGTTAGCCCCTCCAGAGCCACAATCCGTGTTCGGGCACCTAAGCTGGTTCTGCACAGAGGGTCCACAGGGGTAGGAGCAGGAAAGCAGCAAGATGGCTTCTGGACTGCACCAGGAACACACCAGTGGAGTTTGGTCAGAGCCTTAACTAAAAGCCGAAGCCAGCTCTGCCCTCACAAACTGCTAATCAGCAACCCAGATAATTATTTGAGAGTCAGCTCCTGACATTAAGGAGGTGCCCATCAAGGGGGAGCGGAGCAGAAGCCTGGGGCCGGCGAGATGAACTGGGGGAGGATGGAGACGTGGCGGCAGGAGCCTGGCGATCCGAGGGCAAAGGAGGGAGGCAGCAAAGAGTAAGCCAAGTGAGTAATGCAGGCGAGAAGGGCAGCGTCAGGGATGGGAACGTGAGTTATGGGAAGAAAGGGGCTGAGGCTGAAACAAACCGGAGAGAGACAAAGAAAAGCAAATGTAAAAATCTCCCTGAGAAGATAAGTCGGCCCAGAGCTTATCTGCTGCTATGCAGAGGCCTGAACCAGCACCTCACCCTTACTTAGAGCAATCCACAGTTTCAGACCCTTTCTGTGGGACCCGCAGACAAGAAAACACACTACAAACCTACAATTTGTACTCAGCCGTTGCATTATTTCTGCTCTGTGAAGAACATAGCGCTGCAAACCTTCAATCATGAGAGTCAGAGCAAGCAGCACCTCGCAGGACCTAGCAAGAAGTCCTGAGTTTGTGCCAAAAAGAATGTTTTTCTTCAAAGTACTGGCTCTGTGAACCACCAGACGAAGCCATCGTACAACGCGTGTCCTGAGAAACAAACAGGCTTTGGGAAAAGTTTGCTTCTCCTTTGCATCCACGGAAATAAGCTGCGGGTGCCGGTTTCAGTACGCAGACCCACAACAATGGAGCCTGTAGGCACAATTTAATTTCAGGCGACAATTTCCACCTGCAAATACAGGTACCACCAATTTCAGGACCTTTGCCTTAAAACCGTAATCAGCCACTTGATCAGCCACTGTAGGCACTTGTCCCAGCCGAGCTCCAGAGGCTTCTATCAGTAGGAAAAAAGAATTTTAAAATAAGGGTATAAAGGCAACTCGATCATCAAATGAATACACTAGAAAATCCTGCCGACAAACTTGCCTCAAACTCTTGCAATTCAGGCGGGCTATGAGCAAAGAAGGTATCGGAGGCAAAAAGATATATGAGCAAAAACGTATTGGAGGATAAAGTAATTAGCAGGAGCCGACTACATTCGCATTTAATACTGTGTCCAGGAAAAACAAGGCATTAGCTGATTGCTGAGGGATGAGCAAACTTCAGCAAAGTGAGCACCTCCAGGAAGGGTTATTTTACCTGTTGATGGGAGAAACAAGGGTACGGAGTTCCCTTTGCTTTAGTGAAACAATCAGGATATTGTCTAGAGAAATTACCCTAAGTGGGTTTTCCACCACAGCAACCGACTGCCATAAACCAGCTCATTTGTAAAACACACAATTACTTAGCACTACGCAGAAGCATCTAAAATGGCACGGAAATTGCTGGCAGCAAGAGCCGAGTGCCTGGGATAAGACATGCACCTGGATATTAGGAGAGACACAGCTACCCACTTCCAAAATACCTTGAAAGCAGCAATGAAATGAACTCAGACAGGCTGAGCCGAACACCGCGACCCCATCTGCAACACAGAAACATCTAAGCAGCAATCTAGGAATGTTTTGATCTTCTTGGCACGCTTGAAAACACCTCCCGGCCATGGATAAAAAAAGAATCCCTCTGCAAACAGCATCCATGCACACTGAAATGCAGAACAGACTTGGCTTCAGTGGGGTTAAATGCTATTTCAGCCTGTGCTGTCTCTGTCCCACTAGGGACAAAGGTTGCTGATGTGAAAGCAGAAAGTTCAGTCGTCCTCTCGCCGTCGCCACAGTGTGCTCAAGGCTTTCCAAAAACCTCCCATCATTTCCGCTGGGTACTGTGCCAGGAGCAGGGGGTGAGGTTCCTAGAGAGCAGAGCTGAGCAAATGACACGGCTACAACGCACAAAAGCGCCAGGGATGAACTTAATTCTACTCCAGGAGTTCGCTCAGGAATGGTTCAATTCTCCCCAGCAGCGGTTTTCACACCTGCGGGCCAGAGATGGCTGGGGGCTGCAAAAAGTGGCTAAGAAGAACAAGCCCACCACCAGGAGACTTAAATTTACTATAAGGGGTTGAAAGCTCCTCCTAAAAAAACTGGAGAGATCCTCATATTGGACAATATCGCAATACAGCCACACACAACCTTAAAAAATCAAGCACAAGTGGACCCTCTAAAGGAAGGGCTAAACGTAGCCATGATGTACCCCACGCAATACTGCGTTGGCCGTTTCCGAGGGGCAGAGGCATCCTCTTGCACCACAGAAGACCTCAGTCTCCTTCCCACCGCAGTCCTTCCTTCCAGCCTTCCCTCACTGACAACTAAGGATATTCTTCCCTGTCCCAGGTTTCTTTGTCAACCTGCTGAGGACACGAGGCTGGAGCTCCAGGCAGTGATGCTGGGGGAGATTCCTGGCCCTTTCCACCATGTCTTGGGGAGCCAAGCGAAGAGCCAGGTCCCTCGACACTGAAGACCTTCAGCAAGGAGATGGCCACCAGGAGCTTGGCGAGCAGCAGCAGATGAGAACAAGGTGGCTCTCACTCCACTCTGATGCACTGTAATTACCGGCAGTGGCTGCACTGCATACAGCCCTAAACAGTTTGGGGTTCAATGTCACCGAAAACTGCCTCTCCCCAGGGCACCAAGTCAAACACCAGGTCTGGGGACATTCCTGCTCGTCGCCGGCCCACGCTGGCGGCCGTGCAGCTGTTTGTCGCTGTTTGCTGGGATTTAAAACCCCCTCCTGCGCAGCGGGGAACAGACACCTAGGGAGCTGTTTAACAAACGTGTCCATAAAATAAAAGCAACAGACGCCAGAGGAAAAGAAACAGCCTGGAACAGCCTTGGCCCCCATTCCACCCTTCTCTCGCCAACCAAAAACACCGTGTGGAGCTCCTGCCGCCCTCACTGATGTCCCTCCGTGTTCTCACCACAGGCCCATATTGCCCCCACACACCTGCCAAGGGTTTACGCTGCTCACCCCTACGCTGGTGCTTGCAACGAAGTGTGTCAGTGCTCAGCAGACATTATGGGGAGCTGCTGAGCCAGCACCTAAACCCGGCACATGCAGAGATCTTTATCGACTCCCTGATATTTCTGTAACCAAGACAAGCTGACAGAGACATGCCAGGCTGCAGGAGGGGAGCTCCCTCCAGAGCAGGGAGGCTGCAAGACATAACGTTGGGCTGCGGGTGAAGTTACAGTAAAGTCTGTGCTCAGCAATAGTTAGTGCATGCCATGAGCCGGGCCTGGCCTCAGCAGCGCTCTGAGGGAACCGTGACACGCCATGAGCCGGGCCTGGCCTCAGCAGCGCTCTGAGGGAACCGTGACACGCCATGAGCCGGGCCTGGCCTCAGCAGCGCTCTGAGGGAACCGTGACACGCCATGAGCCGTGCCTGGCCTCAGCAGCGCTCTGAGGGAACCGTGACACGCCATGAGCCGTGCCTGGCCTCAGCAGCGCTCTGAGGGAACCGTGACACGCCATGAGCCGTGCCTGGCCTCAGCAGCGCTCCAAGGGAACCGTGACACGCCATGAGCTGCGTTCAGGTGCCGGCCGGGACCTCCTCTCAGGAGCTTCCCTGTGCAGCGAGGGCCACGGGGTCCCTGGAGGGAGCCCCAGCAGCAGCCAGCGATCTGGGTCAGGACACAGCAGGGACCCGGACAAACATCAAGCCGCCCCCGCGGGAGAAGGCGGCCCGGCGGGTGCTGTAACCGACCCCGGTCGCCAGCATCGGGCCCTGCCCGGCGGGCTCACCGTCCCCCGGGGAACGAGAAAAGTACCCATGGGGAGAGGGACCATGGCGGGGGAGAGGGAGAGAGAGCCCACGCAGCGCCAGGCCGCTATTGGCTGCCGCCGCCGTCCATCCCAGCTCCACCACCAATAGGAACGCAAGGCACTGCGGGCCTAGAGGAGGGTGCGCTCGGCCCCACCTGGGCCAATAGCGTGGGAGAAGGTGGGCGGGGCCCCTACGGGCGCCGCGAAGAGGGGAGGCCAAGATGGCGACAAGGGGGGGGTCCGGCTGCCACGGAGTTGCCCGTTCCCCTTCCCCAGGTGCCTGCCGCCGCGCTGCCCCTCCTCGGCGAGGGGCCGCGGGTCACTACCGCCGCGCAGGGACGCGGTGGGTGGGGGCGGTGGACCCGCAAGCTGCGGCGCACCGGCCTCCCCCGGCTCCTTCCCGCCCGCCCGGTCACCTTCCCGCGACCCCGGCGCGGGGGTGTGTGAGGGAGGAGAGACCCCCTGAGGGAAGGGTGTCGCGGCCTCCCGCGCAGCGCTTTACCTGGCCGCCTCAGCGCGCCGCCGCCGCGGCGGTCTCCACCGTTGCCGCCGCCTCCTTTTTTGGGGGATTTTTTTTTTTTTAGATTTTTTTCCTTTTTTTTTTTTTTTTTTTAAATCCTCTCTTTCCGCCTCCCTCTTCCCCCCCCAACCCCCCCCCCCTCCCCCCCCCTTTGGGGCGGACGGTCTCACCCAGCCGGCGGCGGGAGGGGAGGGCACAAGATGTCGGCTCCGTCCTCTCCAGCTACCACCACCACCACCACCACCGCCGCCGCCTCCTCAGCGCCGCCTCCTCATGCCGCTGCTCCCGCCGCCGCTCCCGCCGCCGCCGCTGCTCCGGCCCCGGTGCCGCTTCGCCCCCCGCCACCCTCACCTTCCACCCCCCCCACCCCCCCCCTTCCCCGGGGCCCCGCTCGCTCCAGCGCCCCCGGTGCTGTGTGGAGGTGGGGGGGGCGGGGGGGGGGGGGGGAGCAGGGGACACACGCACAAGATGGTGGCGGTGGCGGCGGCGAGCGTAGCCCGGCCGAGCGGCGAGGAAAGGCGGCAGCCAGCGGGCAGGCGGGGGAGGGGGCTGCCGCGCTTCGCTCCCCCCCCGCGGGCAGGGACCGCCCGCCCCTCCTCGGTCCCTTCCCACCCCCGGGCCGCGCCGAGCCGGGAGAGTCCCCCCCGGGGGGGTGCGGGGTGACGGGAGGGAGCGGAGTGGCCTTCATGGCGGGGGGACCCCTGCGCCGTTCGCCGGCCTGTCCCCTGCTTCTGGCACCCGGAGGTGGGCTGTCACCCCCCTTCCTCGGGCTTGGGTACAGCCGTGGGGGTCCCTTCCTAGGAGCCCCCAGCCATGGGCTCAGGTACAGCCATGGGGGGACCCTTTCTAGGAGCCCCTAGGCTACCAGGGTTGGGCAACTTGGATTTTTTTTTGGGTGTCTTCAGCCTGCACTCGCTTTTTTTGCAGGGGTCCCACAAAATGCGTGGGAGCATCACCAGGTGCTGGAGTGACACCCACACCCCCCCGAGAGGCTGTAACCTTGTCTCTGCCACCCTCAGCCCAAACCAGCAACATCAAAAAAACGGTGGGATTTATAAGAGCCCGTATTTATTTTCTAGTTTGATGCTTCGGGTCCAGATGGCCTCCCGAGGTGCGGAGGTGTGGCGAGGTGGAAGGACAGCGAGAGAGGGACGGAGAGGAATGAGCAAGGAAGAAGTTATGTTTGCAGCCGAGATAAGTGGTGAGATAAGAACTGCAGAGGCTCCTACACTTATTTTTTATAGAGTGCTCCACATACTTGGGCACATGTACGCTCCACCTCCCACTCACGATCGCGCAGAGTATTGCATAATATTGCCATCTGAATTTATAGAATTAACCGAATTGTTTTCAAAGGAAAAAAAAAAAAGATTGCTATTTTCCCTCATTTGCAGTCCAACTATAGATCTTTTGTCTTTTAACATATGTTAACCGCGGAATCTGAGAGCAGCCGGTCTGTGACAAGTACGTTTTGCAAAGTACTCGGGTTGAAGCCTTAAAAGCACGGGAAAACATGTTATTTAATGCTGAACAGTTTTACACATCAACTTCTAAGTACACCTTTCTGTGTATACCTCTTAAAGCATCTGCTGTTAACACATCAGAACTCAAAAATAAATAATAATAGATTCTGTTCTTGTCCTGCGTGAAAAATAACATATCAGAGATTTCAAAATAAAGTCCCAGTGCTCTCACTGATTTCCACAAGATCTCACCAAACCCAAAAGAACAGCTACGCAGCAGCACCACGCTCCTATCCGTGAAGGATTAAAAAAATAATAATAAAAATCTATAGGTGTTTGTGCTTCTGAGTTGAGCGTTGTTAGTTAAACAGTAAATAAAGTCATTTCAATAATCAATGAGTAACTTCACTGTCCCATTTTCCTTCCTTATGTGAGATCTTCACTTTGATTTTAACGGCGGGTTTTATTGGGGTTTTTTCCTTGCATTTTTAGTTTGGGCTTTTTTTTTAATACGACAAAGTTTTGCAATCTCTTTCATTTTGACCTCAGTTTTGACGCTCTATAATCCTAGAGTTGCACTGGAATTGGCTTATTATAATTACGTTAGGTTCCAGTCTTGCAAAGATTTGCATAAATGCTTAATATTAAGCATGTGAATAGCCCTGTTAAATTCAGTCGGGCGGCTTGTGCACAAAGCAGTGTACAAACATCTCCAAAGAGCGGGGGCCGGTGTGTTGGAACATCAAAACAAGTTACCCATCGTTTAATTTTATAATGGAGCTGTGGAACTAATGTGTTATTTGAAAAGAAAAACAAACACCAACATTCTGAACTTATCTCAGATCCCAGAGGCACGACTTAATTCGATTTCTTCGCTCTCCTGCCTTTTAAAGGGTGCAAGTTCAAACCCAGCGATGTCGCTTCACATGAAAGCAGCAGCCGAGGCAGTTCAAACAGAGCTGGGCACCTTCAATCATGTTATAATTGTTTTTCATCTTCCTTCAAGTCTGTAAAACATACTTTAAAAGGGGGAGAAAACTATCGTTTGGAGTGGAGAACTGACCTTTTTTGTCTGTTGATTCATGAAGCCTCAGAACCGAGTGATGGTTGTATCGGTGCTTCAGCCGTGTGTCCTGTGGCCATTTTCTGTAGAATCGTTGAAATTAATATAATTGCTAAGAAGGACTTGTGTGCATTAAAGGTTAAAAAGCCTGGTATTTCACAGCGATTAGCCGCCGCTGCAGTTTATTTCGGCTGGATTTGCAAGTGCTCGGCTGCACTTCCTAAACCCCTGGTTTCGTGCGGGGTATCTATAACCCGGTTCAGTCCCACCGACTCCGGAGAGGTGAGACAAACACTCAGCGCCATCACCTTGGCGATGTTCTTTTTTTAATCTTCACATGCCAATCGGAGTTTTAAAACCCTTTTTCAGGTGAAGCGTTCTGCAGACAGACACGAAATCACAGCTGGTGGTGGAAGAGTTTTTGTTTTTCCAACCAAACTTGGCTAAAAGGAGTTAACTCGCTCTCGTTTAACAAGAAAATCAATGAGGGTTGAAGATATACGCTAACCTTTCAGTATTATTTAAGAGAGCGCAATCCAACAAAAAAGGCGTTCTCAATCAGCCAAAGTGCTGACTGAATCGGTTGTGAAGCGGCGCATTTAACGTTGCATTAAAAGCTGTATAAACCCATGTGCTCAGGAAACGTCCCTGGAGAGAGAAATCGGGCAAAACATCCCATACACCACATTTGCTCGGAAACCGGTATTTTCACAGCGTAGTGACGCTGATGGCCTTGAACATAACTGCAATTAGTGCAGTCAGCGTTCACCCGTTTGGGGGAAAAATGAATTAGTACTGGCTATTTTGGTCTTCATTCAATCTTTCTCTTTCATGTCTTGTTTCTTTTAGTTGGGAAAAGAGAAAGAGCCGTAATCGCGTTACCAGCCAACACCCCGCTGACCCACAATACGGAAAACTGCAGAGGATTAGGAACGTTTCCCCTGGTTGCTTAAGCAAGTCGGACATGGAAATACAAAAAGGTATTACCATCTTTTGTACAATATCTGCCTAGAGTTCTCAGGTGTGTTCAGAATTTTCTGTATTTCTCACTAGAGTTCTCACCAGAGTTCTCAGACGTGTTCATAATTTTCTATATTTTCTTTCTCACCACATGCTTAAAACTTGCTAATTATTCGTTTAGTCTGCTACCTAGAAGGTAAAAAGGTTAAATATGAAAACAGATTCTCTTTTTTTTTTTTTTCCTATAGGATAAAATAAGCCTTTGCTTTTCTAAGAGGCTGTAGATATTTTCAGAGCTCTGCACTGAAAGGTTTCTAGGTGGTGTCCAAAACGTGTCTTTGTTAAAAAATCCTGATAATTTTGTTGTGTCTCCTAAGAAAGACAAATACATAATAATCATCACCATAAAAAAATCATTGCTTCCTCTGCTTTTT
Organism: Larus michahellis; assembly: GCF_964199755.1. Taxonomy (NCBI): domain Eukaryota; kingdom Metazoa; phylum Chordata; class Aves; order Charadriiformes; family Laridae; genus Larus; species Larus michahellis. The sequence continues at coordinate 2,883,849 of NC_133916.1, forward strand.
CTTTCCCACTTACATCTGGAAGTACCTAAATAAATATGTCCCATAAAGTTGCAACTTCGCAGACCTAATTAGCTGTCAAAACTTACACAGAAAGGTTGTTTACGAGGAAGGCTTCACTTTCCAAATAAACAAAAAATGCTTCGGCAATAAACTCAGAAATAAATGCAGGAATAACAAGCAAGTAGTGTTTCAATATAAACATCCGTATGTTATGTGAGAGAGGCACAAAGAAATTGCATCCACATAAATTTTTATCAGACATCCTGAATATAAACAGCAGGCATATTTCTGACTGGTCCAATTTATGGAATTTTGGATGGTCACTTAATGGCTGAGTGATTTTTATCACTTGATTTTGTATTTTTCGGTATGTAAACTATGCAAGGGGGGAAAAAAACCCCAAACCCTAAGGAAAGGAATGTACATCAGTTCTGTGTCAGCGTGGGTCACCTTCCAGGCGCACCTGCACCTGGGCTAAGATCGTTGCCGCTTGGACTAATAGCATCCGTCAGGGTCACTCACCCCCTGTTGCTGATTTTCAAGTATTTTAAGCCTTGGCCTGAGTCACCGGCTCTTGTCGAGTAGGTGTTTTTCAAACTCCTTTCCTGAAATGTGAATATGATTTATTGTTTTTTCCGTCAAGTAGCTGATTCCTCTTCATTGAAACGTGTCCTCAGATGCCGTACGAACACGAGGACGGTTGATCTCTACAAACAGATGCCGTCTTTCCACTACCAACCTGCTACGTTTCCTGCTGTCTGTTTTGAGTCACTGGCTGGTATGTACCACAAAAAAACCAAATACCTGCACACCTCCACGGTTCCTGGGCTTGCAGAGCACCAGTTCCCTGTGTTCGTCAGGATATTGGGAGTTGCAGAAGAAATAGCGCTTGGCTCTTGGACGGTGTGCTGAAGGGTCAGGGTACAGCTTGGTGGGTGAATTAAGGAAACCAGAGCGCGGAGCCCACGCACCGGCTGTTGAGGTTGCTCTCACCATTTCAGAGCATTCAGCGTCAGCTCACAAAAGAGAAAACTGACTGAGAAACTCCGAAAATATTTTCTGGAAGTACATGCAGCAGAAAGCCTAATACTGAAGAAGCTTTCCTACACGCCATCCCTGAAACGAGCGGGAGTAACATTCGCTCTCACTGATGGCAAAATCTGTGTGTGCTGTTGCGTTCATGCTTGTTCTTCTCACGCCCGTTCCTATCAGAAGTCCCCGGTGCCTCTTCCATGCTCGTCCTCTGCTCAGACGGACAATTCCCGAAGGGCATCTCAAGTTATTCGCTAAAGCTACGGAGGCTCCTTTTCGGCTACCAGTAGATTGCTCAGTATATCCCTTGATCACGAAGGTGTTTTCTCCCTCAGCCACCATTCCAGACAGCCAGCAAACTCCCTCTTCAGGCCTGCTTGTCCCCTTTTGACGTGGGACAAGATGACTAAGAAATCACACCCTGAATTCCCATTTGAAGTGCTTTATGAGCTCTGTCTGAATGGGTTCTTCACCTTAACAGATGAATTTCTGAAAGAAAGCTCCATGCTCCAGAAGTCTCCATAGATTTACTCACTTTTTCTCTACAAGACTGATCTTTTTAGGACTGTTTCGCACACTCACCTGGATGATGACCCTCTGCTGCTAACCACTGAGCCTCATTTTACCAGGGCAGAGGCAGCTCTAAAAGCCTGCAGCTCTCCGAGAGGTTTATGGCAGCTGCAGAGAGCTCCTCTCTGACCTCCGTTAAAGATTACGCAGGGGACATGGCAGCCAAGTCAGATGCCAGGTTCAAAAGGACAATATTTCAACTGCTGTTTGACCGATGCAGCTGGAACTTCTCCCTTCCACCGTTCAAGGAAAAGACAGGTTGTCTCACACTTGGGAAGAAGAAAGGATGGTCCCTTACTCTCATCAAGCCGGGGTTCTTCACGACAGAGTCAGCAGGACACCGCTGCGTGTCCTCCAGCCCAGCTTTTCCAAGCACTTTGTAACAAAACCATTGAATTTCGAGGGAATTTCGAGGGGAATCCAGGAACATCACAAGGGTTCTGTGCTCACTGTCCCCACCTACGAGCAGAGTGAGGCAAAGGGCTTGTACGTGTCCCAAAAAGATATGAGCCAAGAGAAACCGCATCTCATCAGCGCAGAGCATCTGCACAGCTACCGCAGGATAACATCAACACCGTCATATCGAAAAGCTGCAGCCGCTGGAGGGTTATCCCGAGCGCTACACGGCGTGAGCTGCAATGGAGAGACAGCCAAGAAACACGACGTCACTTTGTGCAGTTCCCAGTGGGGATGAGAGCTCAGAAAATTCTGGTAATGTTGCAGTTTTCCCTTATTTGAGGTCTGTACCGCAAAACGAGATATCACTTAAGGCAAAGAAGAAAATGAGAGAGCGTGCGTCCTGGCTAAACCGAACCAAAGTGACTCAGCAGCTACAGAAGGGGCGGAGAGTTGAGAAATACTGCATATATTACGGAGTTCATACACCTTCTCAACAAATACTTTTCTGTAGCCCTGGGGACTGCGTGCCCCGAGCTCTCGCACAGCAAAGACACTTGTCTCTTGGCACGTGTCCCTTGGGATGGACTTTGGAATCACTGGCTGGATCCGACCAACTGTAATAGGGAAGAAGATGCCAACTAGGAAGATATTCATGCTGCAGTCCAAAGGTGTTATCACAACTAACAGCCGTGCCTGCCTCGCGTCGAAACATCTAGTGACTACATCCATAAGCCGTGGATCTGCAGAGACACCCGATTCAGCATGGGTTGAACAAATTTCTGGAGATCCTGAGCAAATATTCAGGCTAACTTGTGCTGAGCTCCCTGCTGCTTCACAGGCTGTGCTGTTAATACATAAAGCGAGTTCAGATACTCTCGCATGAGCCGCAGTCGCACCTCTGGATTGCAGGGTGGGTCTGTGCACGGCCAGCGGCGTACAGGAAAGGATTTGGAACGGTATCGCAATAATTTAGAGATATTTATAGTTTTTTGCTGTCAACCGCAGGCAGAATACATTGGCAAGAGGTCTTAAGAGCTGAACAGCTCTTTGGCAATCAAGCACCTGTAATTGTAGGGAAAAACCGTAGGTCCAAACCAGATCTATATTCACATACATGTTTTTTACATCGTTTTATATCTGACAAACCTGTCTTACTGCTGGTGAGCCTTACACTTGACAGCTTCCCACAACACGCCGCAAAAGGGACCGATGGCATAAGCCTGAGCTCCTGGGCGGACTGTCAGATCACAGAAGCTATTGAACGCGAGTGAATCACAGCTCCCTTACTGCTCAGGATTGTCTCAGCCTTGTAACGTTAATACGGAGGGACATGCAACCTATGCAGACGTTTATTAGAGTTCATTCAAGAAAACTAATGTTTTCCCATCCCTCAGCAAAGCTGCAGGTAGGTGCCTGGTTAGAGAATCGCTCTGTATAGATGGCTGTGCGCTTGTATCCTGCTCAGCGTATAACCAGCAGAAAATTAGGTCTTTTTTTTTTTTTTTTTCTTCCTGTAAGTACCTCTATAAATTTCGCATTCGCAATTAGCATTTCTAGGACTGTGATTATTAACCAAAGCGGTGTTTCAGGGAATATGTGACAGGTTGGGGGGCGTTCTAAAATATATTGAAAGATTTTTTTTTTTTTTGGTGGGAGCGAAGCATATTCATTCATATTTTGAGCAGGAATAAATAAAGGCCTGCCAGAGGAAAAAAATAAAAAAATCTATTCTGTAACACTGCAGAGAAGGGATAATTTCCCCCAAAGACCCCATTGTACTTAGGAAACTCTGGCAATTAACTGTTTAGCGTATGGACAACGAGACTTTCCAAGCATAGAGGAGGAAGGGAAAAATTCTCAAAAAAATACTGTCCGATGTATTGGACGTCACCTCAGACACAGGTGGTCAAGACCTGGCAGTTTAGAATAAGCCACACAAGCACATGTGGGATGTATTTCAAAAGGACTAATGAGAGGTATCGTCTACGAGATCATCAAGATGAATTGGAAAGAGAGCCAGGAATTTGCAGAACCAAAGTCTCAGACTTTGAAACTACCTTGGGAGTCCCTTTACTCCCCAAAACCCGGCTCTTCCACTTTTGCTATCCTGAAGTGTCCCACCCTGGGGATCAGTTACTCTTGGTTTACTCTCAGCACGAGTATTTAGATGCTCATATAAAACCCAAACTCACCAAGGCAAGAACTGTGTAATAACATGGTTGTAACAATACCACTTTCAGATCCCTTTCGCTTATTTTGTTCTTGTAATTATTTTTCATCTCTCCTCTGTTCTCATGGTAATAACATTTCTAGCAAACACCCCTGTGCTGGTGGCTTGGGACACACGGACGCGTACGCATCAAGAAATGCCAGGCTTCAGATGATATCGGTGTACCTCCAGTACATCAAATTACTTTAAAGATCAAAACATTCTTTTAAATGTGAACGAACTATTTAGCATATTGTAGAACCAAAAGATGGAACAAACTTTCCCTGGAGGGAGGACCCAGATGACTGACTGGTTGGTCTGCGTTCGTAAAACAGCCTTCCCCCCTTTATGTATCATACTCTCTTATCACGATGCTATCTCCACACCTTTCCAAAGCAATTAAATCCAGGCAAATCGTCTGGATTTTCTCACATTATCGTATGTTTTTTCTTGCCTACAACCAGGAGCAAAAAAAAAAAAAAAAAAAAAAAGAGATTATTATGTTGTTTTTCATCTCATATAAACATCTAGACCTACCAAAAAACTGTGTTCGAGCAGGGCTGGATGCGGCTGGCTGGGGACGCTCTCCCCAGCCCAGTGCCAGCAGCACCACACCGTCCCAACCCCGTCACTCGCGGGGGCTCTGAGCACCTGGGAGAAGACGATTCCTTGTAACTACCAAAGAATTACTCACTAAAGAAGTGAAGGCAGTAAAATAAGGGCAGTAAAGGGAATCTGCGAAGCTGTTACTCATGTTTTCTAGCCGGTAGCGGGTTTCCTGAGATACTCTATTTATTATCTTAGATGTAGACTGAAGGAGCTAATCTCATACCAAGAAACGAAGATATTTGAACTTATTTTCTGTGGCCACTGAGTTGATTTATTGTGTTCCTCTTTCTGCTAGTGCTAGGTTGTTCATGCAACACACTTTTCTGCTCTCCCTCCCCCCAGTACATGAACTTTTCTTAGTTACTTTGAGAGCTGAGCCTTAGGACTGACTATTGACGATTTTCCAAATCATCTATTTAGATGTCTCTTCGTATTGAGGAACAAGCAGCCGTTAAAGAGAACCAAAGCCAGAGGATCCCTGGTTTTGCTGATCCCGCAGGGCAGAAGGTATGAGAATATAAGTGGTGAGGGAGATAAAGGCAGCCTGGAGCAGGCAGGGTGACTCCAGGGAGAGGGTGCTCAGCCAGAAATAAGTGTGGTGGAGGGAGAACCATTGGGGAAACCAGCTGGGCACAAAGGAAGGGCAGCAGGACGGGTAGATTATAACCCAGCTCCATGGGATACCTGGTCTATCAATGTGGGAAATGGCCTTGAAGTCCCAGGATGTGTTTGCTAGCAATAAGGAGGAGATGGCACTATTCAAAACCCAGGGAATGAAATAAACAGAGCACAAAAAAAAAAGAGGAGGCAGCAGCTGTCTGGAGGGGGAAGCACCGTAGCAGGGAGTCGCGTGTATAGCAAGGGTTTGGAGCTGCTCTGAACACAGACCCGTCCCATGATGGACTGGACTCCTGTGGTGTCCTGGCACTGAGACCGTCCCAGCACCCTCGCTGTGCTGGATGCTGCTTGTCTGCACGCGGAGTTAGGTTGGATAAAGTCTTGTTATGCTGAATTTCACTATTTCTGATTATTTTGCCTTGGACTCACTTCCCAGACAATTTTCCCTTTTTCTTTACCTTATCCATAATTAATGTACTAAAACCTGTGCTTGGAAAGCCTAAAGAGAAAAGAGCAATGAAACCGCCGCTCTCTTAAGTGGACAAATAAAAAAAAAAAGTAATAAAGAAACACCAGGTAAAATTCTCCCAGTTAAAGTTTCAATGAGAATATATTTATCTTTTGTCTTGAAAACTGTTTGGGGTGCTTCCCCCTTTAGTAGAATAAAGTCCAATGCCCACAGCACGGCGTCATCCTTGCGTTGGCACCCAGAGAAGTCCCACAGGCCAAACAATGGCCACCAGCACGGCAGTGTGGAGTGGATCCGCTCCATCATCCGGGAGAAGTGAATCCCAGCCACGGCCGCGCCGGTCGCTATAATGACATCCCACTTCGCTTCTTCGAGTCCTTCCGTGCGATGGGACTGAAGGACAAGATCTCCTTGTAAATATGCTCTTGAAAAACAGAACAAAATAACCATGAATGTGCGATCTTAGAGGGCGCAAATGAAAGTTTGACTGTTATATGTGCAGAGAGGAGGCATTCAGAGGAGGGGATATGGCAGGTACAAGCTGGAAGAGACAAAGCAGAGAGGCAGAAAAAGTCTGCCTGAAGAGCTGGAGGGGTCTTTGCTGAATGCACAAAATCAAGGGCAAGGCCAGGGCGATGTGCGCAATCACCAGCAGGTAATCGCAGCCTTGCCCAGTGTGGGCACAGTAAGGAGAGAGGGGTGGGGAAAGTCTTGTGTTAGCCAGGAACCTCAAAGAAGATAAACTTCTTACTTCTCCACTCGTCTATCGAAAGCTTTTCGTGTTCCAGAGAGTCATCGTAGGACTGTTGGGCTTCTGTCTCCTCCTCGACGTCTCGGAACTGGTCGAAATAGGGGTGAGCCAACGCCTCCGTCGCCGTAAGGCGCTTTTCCACATCCAGCTGCAGCATCTTGTCAAGCAGGTCCACTGCTGTAGGAGAAGACAGCAACAGGGCTAAGCAAGGTGCGACAGAGAACAGGCATCCCGCGCACGAGCCCTGCAAGTGATGGGACGGGTGTTTCCAGTACTACATTCTCCAGACCTGAAAATGAAAGAAATTCCTCGACCTCGCCGAGGTAGCACCGAGCTCCCATCGGAGGGGATGCAAAGGCTGCCCAACAGCAGCCTCAGGGAGCTCTTGCTGACAGAACTGGAGGTGTAAATTGTGCAGAAATAACAAATTAGTCTGGAATAAGCCTTGCTGCACAGGTGGGGCTGCAAGAACACAAAGAGCAAGCCAGTAACTTCAAGGTATTTTTCAGTTTTCATCATTTGCTTTCACTCTGACCCCCGCAACTCAAGTAGTCTTAACATGAGTGATCTATATAGAAACCTATACATCCCTGGTAAACAGGAAGGCAGGAAACTCAGACACCAACTGCTCTGTCAGCCCCGTTCCCCCTTGGTTTTAGCGTCTTAATGCTTTCTTCCTTTCAGCTTTTAGAAGAGTTTTGCTCGCTCTCACCTCAAATCTACGTGGGGAGAAAAGCTCCTTGTAAGAGATCAATTTTTACCCTGAAAATTGCACATCTCAGCTGCCCGTTAAAAATATCAATAGACCCAGGTGTTCAACAAACAGTTAGGAGGTAAGCTATACTCTAAAAAATAAATTAAAAAAATCACTGGCGTGGACTGCAGGGCTCTCTTAGCACTTTATCAAAACCTGTGATGCCTTCTCTGCAGAGCTGGAAAATAATAATGAAAAAACAAGAGCTGTTCTGTTTATCTAAATGTTACTGATCATACCATCACCTGCTTGGCTACAAACAGCGAGATCTGGAAGCCAATATCAGCCAAAATTCATCCCAACTCTCATACCAAGTGGAGCTGATATTTGCAACTGTCCTAATGCCATAATTTGCATCCCACAACCGAGACATCCCGTTATATCCAGCACCCGCTCTCTTCGGGCTTGCTGATAAAAGAGTCAGAAGTTTCCCTCTTCCTTAAATATTGCATGTTACAGGCTGTGTCATTTCAACATTAAAAAAAAGAAAGAAAGTAGTAAATGGCCAAGAACAGCAGAACATCGGCATTGTAATACCAATAAAGAATCATTTTGCTTTTAACTCATATGTATTTGCCCTGGGGAAGGGCAGAGGCACAACCTGCAAGGGATAAAGTTGTAAGAAATTATGAGAAAGAGGAGGAAAAAAACATTGGAGCTGTGGCGGTCAGTCTGCCTCCATCCAGCTGTGAAAGCTCGTGAGAAACGCCGGAGATGACTTACCCTGAGGATTGGCTTTGGGAAAAAGCACAGACAAATCCTTCTTAGGGATTTTAGGAAGGGACTTGATATAGCTCTTCGCCTGAAAGAGAGAGGAAAGCGTAGACATTTACTGCAGGTGGGGAAGTGCCGGGGGCTGTGAAATACGGGTCTTGGGTCTCATGGCTCAGATGGGCAAAGGCAAACCGAGAGAAAACCGAATCATCCCAGATGTCACACTCAAATGACCGGTTTGCAAGGAACTATTTTTATCACTTGAGATGCAGAAATATTCCTGCTTTAAGGGCCAAACTGGATAATAGAGGAGGTCAGTGGTTTTCTGGGGCATCAGGCACCTCACCCAGAGTCCCTGCAATCCACACCAGTTCCCAACGCAACGCCAAATCCATCAGATGTGCCACCAGCAAAGAGAAACATCTTCCTTGCCAAGCACCTTCTGCCAACAGACTTGCTGTCGCAGAAGCAGCACCTCTCCCATCTCAAAGACAGGGCCAAGTTCACCGCTCCCCACCAACCTCTGCCACCAAGACCTGAGTCCACAATGAACTTTCTTACCGCTTTGTCCTCCAGCTTCTCCACGAAGTCTTCTCCTGGATGTCCCGTTACTTTCAGGATCTGAGTCAGTTGATCTAGGTCTGGCAGGCTGCGTTAAAGATCATCCGTCTGGGAGACACCCCTGGACACCCCCCAACAGCTCAGCCCATGGGCTGGGAACCAGAGAGCCTGAGGACCCGTGGGAGCTACGAGTAGATTATGATACAAACCCAACAGAGCTGCACAAGCAGAGACTCATTGTACCGTCAAAAAGAGCTCCAAGGCTTCTTTCCTAGGATGACATTTTCATCAACGGATAATTTTGCCGGCACAACTCAGCCAGGGCATGCGCCCGTGGGCTTGGGGGTGTGGCGGTGTGCTCTCCCCTTTTCCCACCCACCGGCTTCTGCTCAAGCCATGGCCATCAGCAGGAGTTGTGATGAGTTGCACTTGAACTGTGGGAGGTGGCTGGCAACATAACCAAAACCCTGTCTGGAGTGGGAACCTGGGTATCTTGTTCCCATGCAAATATGACTACAGGTCAATTCTCTTACTCCATAAATAGCGGACAGCCCAAGAGCCCTTTGAGCTCTCCTGCACGGCAGCGGCTGCATGCCAGGCTCTCCCCTTGAGTGGGGACGCTCATTTAAGGTTCTTCTCCTCGAGGCTGAGAGATTCCTTGCCGCAACAGGTTCTCGGTAAGTGACTAATAGCATGCTAAACTTTGAAATCTTAGCCAAGTGATCTAAGGATTGATTGTGCATATATAATCCTTTAGACATAAACCGTTGACCAAGTTCTGGGACTAGGACTGGATCCAGCCGCATCCCGACCCCTCTCTGAGAAGGAGTTTAAAAGCCGGGGGGTCCTTTCTGAGCCTCCTGACTCAACGGAGGGGTCTCCCTGAGAGCTTGTCTGACCCCGGCCTCGACGCAGTAAATAACCAAGTGTACCCTGGCATCGAATCTCGTAAAACACTGTCGCATTCACTGCTAACTTTGTTAAATCACTGTTTTATGTTAATAAACATTTCACTACTCTCTTACAAGTGAAGTTATTCACTCCGCCCGCAACAGGGGGATATGGAAGGGTTTGGGGTTGGAGCTATGGCCACGCGAGGTCAGACTAATGATTTAGAGCACACGTGGCCAGCACAGAGGTGTATTTCTAAGGGTGGCTGGGCCCCCTCCCATCTTCTCTCTGTTTTCCTCACCACAAAGACTGTGATTGGTCTGCACTGACTGTAATGGGTCCCTGCGATTACCCCTTGGTAAACCAGACCGACACCTGCTTTTCTCAGTAACCTCATTCATAAAAGCGCTTTCACGCACACCAAGAATTACTACTCCCCCCAGGGAAAAGGTTCAGCTTGAAAGGATACAGTCTTTTCCTTTAAACAGCGTTTTCCCGGTCAGCATTTCTGCCATGATACAGCCAATAGACCAGATATCCACTGTTCAGAGAGAAAAAGGGAGAAAAAAAAAAGGAAAAAAAGAAAAATGGACAGTAAAAAGGCAGCAATGATTGCTGGGGCTGCTGCTTGCTTTGTGTTTTGGGGCAGGCACCGATTTAAATTTCACTCCCATTTTCCACCCTCCCCTGTTCTTTCTATGCTGCTAAAATCTCTGCTTTCATCATTTCCCGCAGGCACCAGCTTTGGGAGTTGTGCAACAGCTCTGGGACTCGCTCCGCTCCAGGGGACACCGATGATAAAGAAGAAAAACATCTGGAGGGTTACGTGAGATTTGACCCAGGCGTGACAGCGGGATCCCCGGGCTCGTCACCAGACGGTGACACCACCGACGCCAGGCAGCTCACCTGTCTGGTTGTAATGCATCCAGTTCAGAATGACTTCTGGGGCTCTGTACCAGCGCGTCACCACGTAGCCTGTCATCTCAGCATCAGCGTGTCTGGCCAAGCCAAAATCCAAGATCTGCAGGTGACCAAAGGAAGAGGGAGAAGGAAGGGCAGGAAAGAAAAGAGAAATCCTACGGGCAAGTGAGAATCTACTTCTAAGAGGAAACGAAGCCGATCCAATCAGATAATAACGAAGGCTCCAACTACACCAGAGCCACCCACGGGACGGTACAAAGAACTAACAGGTTTGTCTTAATTCCACTGTAAATTGCAAGCCGGCTGCAAAACCAGTTGTGTGAAGACCCTGCCGAAAGGACCAGAGCTGTGGGCTACCTGGAAGGTCGCTTCCTTTCTTGAAGCTTAAGTTTCAACTCTCTGAGCTTTATTTAATTGAGTTGTTCTATAACCTGGCGGCAAAGACGTGCTGGGAGCCACCCCGACTCACCCTTTCCTATAAAAACACCTTGCAGCTGACAGGGGGTGGCCTCTCCCTTAATACTGGAGATGAACGTAGCTTGACCCAACCTTTACGGACAACAGAGCCATTCCCTGTAATATGTGTTACAGAAAACACACGCTGGAGCACCACACCAGCGAGCTGCAAGCAAATCCTTCAGAGCAACACTGAAAAGAACTTTGGCTGGAATCACAACCATCGCGTCAAGGAGAACCAAAGGGTAACCGTGGTTGAATCCAGTTATCCTTCAGGGATCGCTCACCTAACGCGAGGATTGCTCAGCAGTACTGAATTTATTTAGGAAGGCATTACGATCTGCCATGCCACAGGAATTACGGCGACAGGATGTTCATTCCAAGTCTTGGGCCCTGATTCAGCAAGTTACATCAGCAGGTGAGTATTTCCCACTGCCTGCAACCGCCGAGTAATGAAACGCCTCGAATCGAGTCTCGGAAGGCAAGAGGAAACATGACGGTGCCAAATTCCTGCTGGCAGAGCAGTTCCTCCACAATCTGATACGCTACGTGCTACAGAGGGGCGCTTTTCCACCTACCTTTAGCTGACAGTCTTCGTTCACAGCCAGGTTTCCTGGCTTCAGGTCCTACAACAGACAAAAGCAGAATCATAAGGATGTTTGTATTTGCAACGCGTCAACACGAGCCTCAGCCAAACCTCTGCTCATCTTTGGTGGGATCCCGTAACAGCCCGAGCCCAGCACTGATACAGCAAAGACAGCGTGCCTGCTGTACTGTACAGCTTTAGATCACGGCTTTATTTTTTCCTGAAACAGTTTGAATTCAAAAAGCATCAGAAAATGCTTCTCAGCTCATCAGAAAACACAACGTTTCCCCAAAATGCCGCACAAATGAGCAAATCCAAACACATACAGGGTGTAGGAGGGAAAAGCGGGAGGACACCAGAGAGACCTTAGAGCAGACGAGGCTATTAGCGAAATGATGTTTAGGAATTTATTAACTTTACGACCAAGCTGTGTTTTCTCCTAAACAGACGAAATTCAGAGTAAGAGCGCACATGAACCTACCCTGTGGATGATGCCGGCCGAATGGATATACTGCAATAAAAAGAGGAGCCACAATGTGAGCACCAGCAGACAAGACTTTCTGTTCTCCAGCAGAGAAACGAGAGCTACGAACAAGACCTTGCACCCAGCCCCCCCCAAGCAGCAGTTTGACAAGAAATCTCCGCACTGAATTTCTGACAGTGTCTGCAGTTAACGTCGCCACCCCAAAAAAAAGAGGCATAGAGCCGCAGAGGCGGTACGGAGCAATGGTTCCTTAGAGCGAGTGCACTAATAGCTTCAAACTATCAAAGGCGTCGGGGTTACAGGTAGGAACATGGTGAGCAGAGGACCTGAAAACTTGGTCGGTTTGGGTGTTGAACCACATGAAAAAAAAAAAAATAAATCTCATCGTTAAAATTGGAAATCAGATCCGAGTTGCAGAAACTGACTACGTGGCTTTTCTCACACCGGTTAAACCTTCCGTGTGTTCTTCCCCCCTTTACTTAAACTGAAGATAACAGCGAGCTGGGGAAAGGTGTGATTAAGGTGAACTCGTTAATGCCTGTAAGCCACGGCTCCGACTCCCGGTGAAGGATATTAGAGAGGGCAGCGTTAAGACGTTGTCTCCACACCCCAGGGTCTGCAGCGGTTGCTTTCTGCTCTCTCAAAGCCAGTTACAGCAGCAGGTTCCTCCCGTATTCTATTGAATAGAAAATCATCCCCTCTGTCTTTTCCCCCGAGAGCCTGCTAGGAATTCAGCAGAAGCTCCTTTTGCTACCAGCCTCTTCCTTTTTACGTGGAATTTTGCTAAGGGTTTGGGCTGACACAACCACTGTCACAGGAGAACCACCGCAAGGTCTCTGACTGCCGATTGCTCCGGTACCCGAGTGACTGACGTGAACAAACAGTCATTTTATTGATGCGTGCTGGAACGAGAGGAGTTCAACAGCAAATGTCTGTTCTTGGGGGATGCATAAACCCCCCGAATCTCCCCATACAGTGCTGGAAGGGGGTTTAGTGATGGTCAACCCGGAGGTGACGTGTAGTGGAGACACGGGGAGTCACTAAACTCCTCCAGACCCACCTACCTTCAGCCCTTTCAGCATTTGGTAGACCAGGTACTGGATCTTTTCATCACTGAATTCATGTCCCATGATCTTTTGTAAATCTGTCCGCATGTACGGCATCACCAGGTAGCTAAAAGGCAGTAAGACAAGGCCCTGAGTCTAGAAGAAAAACACAGGGAACCAGGCTAGCCTTGTTCTCACTGGTTTGGGGGTTTTTTTGGCTGTGTTACTGTAACTAAGAGGAGTTGTGACAGTGTCCCCAGCTACGCTAGCACAGCCTGCAGTGATGCTGGGCTTTCAGCCTGCTCTGAAAATTGCTCTTTCTCCTTCCCTCGTATTGGATATCTGACATGAAGTAAGAACAAGAGTCTTCCAAAACTTTAATGATCTTGAATTAGTTTACTTTAGACCTCAATTATCAATTCCAGACAGCCTCACACCACCCGGGAGCTGAAACATCTTGCGCAGCTTTAAAGAGTCTTGCAAAACTGCTGCGTTGGCTCCCAAATTTATCTTTGTAATGTTCTGCGGCCCTGCCTCAGAAGACAACATCTCGCTTCCTTCAGTCTTTGGCCTGCCTACTGAGACTGCTAATTAGTTGACGGTCTTCCAGCAGGAACCGCTCTGAGAACCCTCAGACGCTTTTCCCGCAGGCTGCCAAACACCTGGCCGTCAGCCCAAAACCCAGACCCCGGCACACGCTGCTCGTGCTCAAGGACGGGGAAGGGAAAACGACTCGTCCAACCTGACCATCAACACTGAGGGAAATGCCAAAAAAAAAAAAAAAACAGTCAGAATCAAGATGAAGAGAAAGCCAGATCTTTAAAATTCCCAGTTTAATTGCCCCAGGGCCTGGTGAACAAGACTTCTCCCATTCCGAGTGCAGCCTCACACAGGCAGTGCCTTAGCATGGATCGCGCTGCGTGTGATGCCCCATGGCATGCGGTGCCTCCTCGTTACATCCCTCGCTCTCTATATACCGTGTTCTCCCAGCTGTGAGCACGGCATGGCATCTCTTGACGTATTCCGGGTGTTTTACCCACAGGAACTGACTTGGTTTTTTGATTTTTCCCTGTTATTTGGGGATGTCGGGCTTTGGTCTGGCCCCTTTTCAGCTCGCTGTGTTGGGCTGCGCCCCAACCTGAGCTGTTACCCGGCGTGACGGGTGTCTTGGGCAATGGCTGAGTCTGGAGAGAACGAACGCAAAACCCAAACTTACAAGTCCTGGAATCCCTGGTAGGAGGCGGCGGAGGTGAAGACATCAAGCAGCCCAATGACCTGACGGGGAAGAGAAGTCCACATTGAAACCTGGAAAGCATTTGCTGTGCACGTGGGACTCGGGGGGCAGCTCTCCATCGGCACGCGCGTGTGGGTGAGCACCCAGAACTCCATCTGAGGAATCCGAGGACTCCTCACTATGCTGCGCGGCTGCTTTTCCTCTTACTAATGCACGGGAGCACCCATTACACATCTGCTTCAGCCTGGTGCCAACTGGGCGCAGCAGGCAGGCAGCAGTCAAACCCCGAGACTGCCCGCGCGTGCCAAGCGTCAGGACCTCTCGATTACAACGAAGGTGATGCCACCAGAAAGGACTCGCTCCCAGGTGGCAAGAAAATCCCCCTTGTTTCAGCAGGAATAGAGAGAGAAAAAAAAAAGAGAGTACTTACGTTCTCGTGTTGCATGTGCTTCAGCAGCATGAGCTCTCTGTACGCTCTCTTGGCAAAGATCTCTGACTGGAACGGGCGGCAGAGCTTCTTGATAGCCACTTTCTCCCCTGTCTTCTTGTCGATGGCTGAACTGCGGCAGACAAATAAAAACCAGTTCTGACACGGGCAGTGCGTTTTTAACGAATTTTGCAATAGCAAAGGTCTTCTCTTCGAGAAGAGCTAATTTTGGGCCTCGCAGAAGAACGGCAAAGAAAAGCCCCTCGGTCTTTCCCAGTGGAGCTCTGCGCACAGAGGTGTCACCATGAGCCAGGGCAGCGGAACACAGCCCGTGCTCCTTGGAGGGCGAGGTGGGACACCAAGCAAAGTATGAGTGACCCGGTCTTTATTTCCCTTAACCTGCAGGAGTGAGCTAGCAGGACCGCGAGAAGAGGCAGACACAAACGGCGAAAGGTCAGGATTAGGTCTAACTCTGCCGTCTCCTTCCCTACCGCGTGGAGATAAGGGAATAAAGCAATTCCTGCTTCACCATCTGCTTGGGGGTTGTTGTCTTTTAAAGGTCCGTCAGCCTCTTCATTGTATTCCGGAGCAAAGGCAGCGGAGGTCACACACCGAAAACACAGGCTGCGGGAATTCATTCTCCCGCGTTCAGGATCTGTGATGCCGTACGTGTGCTTCTGTGGAACAGCGGGTCTGGCTGAAAATGGGAGTCTTTTACAAAGCTGATGAAAACGTGGTACAACAGCCGTCGCTGGGGACGTGACGCGTTATTCCCTCTGGTGGCGTTTGCTGTCTGCGGCCGGGCAGGGCGACCCCACCACACTTTCTCCGCTCTTTGGTCAGGCCCCAGGTTTCACCAGATAAGAGGTGGGGAGGGAGCTCCTCGGGCAGGGACAGCTGTAATTCGGGATTCTCGGTATTTTTCAGGGGGGTCTCAGTGCACCCCGTTACACATTGCTGCCTCGGGCCCTCCTCGACCCCTCCCAAGAGGCGAACAGGGTTTGCCGAGGGGCAAATCACGCTGTGGGTTTCCAGAGCGGTTCCCGTCCTTTGTAAATCCTTATCTCGCGGGGAAAGGGAAGGGCTATAAATCGGCACGTTCACTCCCACGTGCAGCTGCACAGCCTAACCCGAGCCCTCGTGAACGCTGGCGTTAGCGCTTCGCGCGCATCCTCCAGCCTCCCACAGACACTTTTTTTTCCCCCGCTTCCTTCTCCGAAGGGACGCGGAATTCACCCCCACCGGTCCCCGGCTGCAGCCACGGCTCCTTCCTCGAGGCCCTGGGAGCACCCGAGCCGAGGAGGGGCAGGTACCATAAAGCTGTAGAGCGACGTCACCGTGAGCTGCAGGGCCATCACTCAGAGGCCAGACTTCATAAAGTGAATAAACAGGGAAATGCTGTCTATAACGCAATCAAACAGCGCATTTTGCTGGGTTTAGGGCTGATTACAGTGGGAGAGGCAGGAATATCCCGCTCCGCCTGGCTTTTCCTTGGGTTCAACACTGAGCAGGGGTCACCAGTTCCTTGCTGCAAATCTTGGGAGTCTCTTGCGCAGCTTTTTCTCCTCTGTCGGCCACAAGCGGTCGGTTGTGCTGTGTCCTCCGGCAGCCTGAGCTGTCAGCAGCTCCCATCAACCTCCCCGATACCATCGGGCAATCTCCCCGCTCTTGGCCACCGAGGTCCCTGCCGGTCGCTCTAAGTTGCGCGTGACGAGAGCAGAGACATCCCTCGAGAGGCGCGACGGCCATTTTGTCGACGCATTCAGATGGGGAAAGCAAAGGGAGTGCAGGAACGGCCACGCGAGGCAGCTTCAGCGCTGAAGATGGCGTGGGGTATCGCGGGAGGACAGGGAAGGGGTGGCTCCGTTTCAGGATTTCAGCGGGTGTCGGCAGAGGGGACAACACAGCGTTAACTGTTCTGAGAAGCGAGGGAAGTAAGAGGAAGGGACTTGGGTCACGTAGTCAAACAACTTCTGCAGAATTCAGGGCAGACTTCCTAATCTGAGGGTGCGTGTTCTCACCTGCGTTCCCAGCTGCTGGCCTGCGGAGCATGGATCTATCCCACAGGACAGTTTGGGTGACAGAGCTTCAGCCTGCCCAGCAGGGACGCGACCGTCCCCCTTGCCGTGAGGCACAGCTGAGAGTTAATTCAGCTGCCGCCGCCGGGAGAACCCACCACGTTCTTCCCAGCACAGGTTTGATGAATGGCTGAAGTTCGGGATGACCCCGGGCAGGCAGAGCCGTGGCCCCGGCAGAGATCGGCCCGACCGGCGTTGGAGGGGCCAGAAGACTCTTCTTCCACAATTACACTCAACTAGAAGCCAAATCACTACAGGTTTTGGCAGAATTAACGAGGGAAGAAACGCATCTTTGCTGTTTTGCCGGAGTTTCTCAGTTGCTCGAGCTGTAACAGCCGGCGGCTCCCCGTAACGCTGCGATAGGCAAAGCTTCCCGGCGATTCCCAGCAGAGGACAGCAAATCCCAACCCCACAGGCATCCACCTCCGCTTCGTGCAGGGATCGGCACCAACCCCCTGCTGAGCACTGCCCGTGCCACACCACCACCCCGCACCCTCCCTCCACCTCCGGAGCAGCCGAGGCTTTCCCTGGGACCAGGAAAAGACTTGGCATCATCTTGTTGGGTTTTTTCTACTGGGCAAGGAAACTTGGGAAAGATTTCTCTTCCGCGTCTTTATTTTCTTTTCTTCCTTCTTTCCTTTATGATAAAACCCAGAAAACACTGGACAAACGTCAAAACTGCCAAGTTTAGCCTTCGATTTTGCAGGACTCATTTAAGCATCTCAGAAGCTTAAATGCACCCGGGCAGCAGCACGGGGGAGGGCAACACCGGGTGCCTCTTTGTAAACAGGCAGCCAGGGGACAAGGACAGAGCGCGGGCCCCGGGGTTCCGGGATCCGGGGATCCGTTCTGTGGCAGCCGGCACAGACTTTGCCCAGCGCCTACAAAAGGAGACACACCTATTTTTTTTTTTTTTTTTTTTTTTTTTTTAGCAGCTCGGCGTGTTATGAAACAAGAGCTTCCTCCGGATCCCGTCAGGCGGGTGCTTCATATCGAATCGAACCTTTCAAACAGTCGCCCGTCTCCCCCTCCCCGTCCGACGGCGTAAAAACCAAGCGAGGTCCGACTTCTGCTTGCTCTCGCCACGGGCACCGCTGCCCAACTGATTAATTAACTTCGCAGCTCTCCCGTAGGCTGAGGATTATCATCAGCCAGGGAGAAGTCCCAGTCCGGTACTAGTCCTGGTTTACGATCACTTCTATCTATTTGCTGATCCCAAGCTGGAAGCAGGACCAAGGCAGGGGTCGTGTTGTCCAGCTCCTTTCCCCAGGCAGCCCAGCAGCATCAGCTGCCTTGGACCAAGGCAGCGGGGACACGCTGCAGGGGACACGCTGCAGCCACCCCTCTTCCACCACCCACCTCCGTTACCACCTACAAATCGCTTTCAGACACCCAGGTATTCCCTCCCCCCTGCCCCACACAGACTTTGCTGCCAGACAGAACACTTCACGCAAAGCCAGAGACCAACGCAGCACGAAAGCTGCCCGACCCCCCCGGCGCGGAGGTGGCACCCCAAGCTGCCTCTCCTGGTCCTCGAGCCGCTGCCCAAGGTCGCCTGTTGTCCCTAAAGTCCATCACGGCCACCGAGGTGAGTCCAGGTGGGAAACTCTCCCCTCCGAGCCCACCCAGGGCGACGACAGGAGGAAACATCTCAGTTTCTTCAAGCCACCAAGTCTCCAAGCCGCTGCCCGCTGCACCGGAGCAGGAGGGAAACCGCCTTCATCACACATGCAAATGGCCTTTCCTAATGGAGGGGTGCTGACAGGCACCTCCTCGCTCCCCCACACACACACCGGCGCAACACTTCAAACACCCCCAGCTCGCCCCGTGCCATGCCGGCAGGACCCCACTCACCAGACGGAGCCGTAGGCTCCCGACCCCACGGGGTGGAGGGACGTGTATCTCCTGGGCAGCTCCCAGAGGGTTTTGTTCACCTCCTGTCTGTAAAAGCCTCTTCTCCTTGCGATGTTCATCGCCCGGCGGGAGCGGGACTGCCACCCCCCCAGAGTACTGGAGTGCGGGAGGGCTCCTGGGGTGAGACAGGGACAGCGAGGCCGCCTGCGCTGCTGCAAAAGGCTCTAGCGAGTTTCCTTCTCTGTTTTCAGCTGTTGCGAGCGTGAAGGGACATGTCTTTGGACCCTCCTCCCTCCGCCTCCACATCGGCGGAGGTGAGGCATCAGGTTTCCCGACACGCCTCGGTCGCGTCCAGGTGCCTCTGGACTCCGGAACGGGCGCTGAGCACCCACCCGGCCCTGCCGCAGGAACACCGCTGGGAGACCCACCGCCACCGACGGCTCTCCCGCTTCTGCTTCCACCCGGCCGCCAGCCGAGAAATGTCCTCGTGGGGCTCAGAGGGGGTCTCGTGAAATCCCCGCTCTGAACCAGCGGATGAGTAAGGACTCGTCGAGCCGGGGAATCCGGGGAACAAGCCACAGCGCCTCGTCAGACAAGCGGGGACATTCTTCTTCCCAGCTGATGGAAGACAGCTCCAGGCTCGTGACGGAGGACACCGGGGTGTTACATCCACACGAGAGCAAGGATGGCGATTTTTCTCCCAAGCCTGGCGTCCCAGCAGAGCGGGGACATGGTGGAAGCCGGCTGAGGTTCTCCACCTTCGTCCAGGTGACTGCAGCGCGGAGGCTGAGGAGCAGCTGCGAGACGGGACCATCCTGAGAACTGTTTGTCTCCAGGCTTTGCTGGGTCTGGTTTCACCCCCTGCAGCAGGGGGTCTTCTCACCCCTTTTCTGGTCTCCACAGCCAGTTCTCTGCTGTGCCTGCCCGCGAGAAGGTCCGTTCCTGGGAAGGCAGAGAACTCCTCGCCATTTTGCTCCAACTTTCGGAGGCTCAGGAGGGGCTCCCAGACCGGAGGTAGGAGCACCCAAGGAACGTCCCCAAGGAAGTGACTAAGCTGGGCCTTACCGAGCCGGCCCCGCGGCTCATGCCGGGCTCTGCCCCACCAACCTCAGCCCTGCCCGAAGCCTCACCCGCGAAGGCGTCCCTGCTCCCAGCGCGTCCGGGCGGCAGGATTACAGCCAGGTTACCCGATAAATAGGAATTACTGAAAAAGCCCCAACAGATTCATTTTTCCTGCTTACAAGCAGCCTCTGCAACACAGATCAGCGCTGGCTCTTCAAACGGCCATGGCAAGAGCTGTTTTATCGAACACAAACCGGGCACAAGGTGCCGGGGCAGTTTTTTTACCCTTGTTTACATCAATCCGTGTAAATAAGCCCCGGCTGCAGCAAGAGCGCAGCCAGGAAATAAACCGGTTTCTATAAATACACCTGTGAGCAAGAGGGGTTACGGCAGCAGCTCCCGAACACCCGCGAAGGGGTAACTCATTCGTCATTTCACGAGCACGGCTCTTGCTCAACCACGCGTGCACGCGCGGGCAATCAGCGCGCAATTAAGGAGTTCGGAATATCTAGGGCATGGCTCGGCTGTGGAAAGATGAATTCATTCCAGTGACCGATTCAAATTGAAACTGGAAACCTTGACTCAAGCGATTTGATTTTGGAGGTGCACTTGATGTTTTTTCCCCCCCCAGTTCAATTCTCACTGATTTTAGTGTATACATATATTTTTATTTCTTTTTTTTTTTTTTTTTGCTAACTAGGATATATTATAACGGAGAACATTCAGGAATTGTGGAATATTTTTTTTTCTCCCAGAAAACACAGACAGGTCCAGTTTAGGCATTTTTCGTCTCCACTGGTCCCAAGGCAAGCGCAAGGTGAACACAGGCGGGGAGACGGCTCCGTGTCCCCAACACTTCTCCATGTCCCCAACACTTCTCCGTGCCCGTACTCGGAGCAGCTGCTGCAGAGCTCCGGGACGGGGGAGCCCACACGTCATGGCTACCGGACTCGGACCAGCACAAGCCACCCTGGTTTATCAAGGCCTGGGAACTTCGGTTCCTGAGGCTGTTCGAGTGGGAGGGACACAGCTTCGGGCGATCGTTTTTCCAAGTGAAAGTCAGCAAATCTCCGCTACGGAGAGCCACGATGCTCCTGCCCCCACAAACACCCTTCACCCTAACGAGACAGCAGCCGAAGAGGAAGAAAAATCACTTTTAAATAGCAAACCAGCACAAACCAGCACTACCGGGGATGTGCCCCAGGTCCGGGCAAGCAGCAGGACGTGGTCTATGGTGTTAATACGCGCTTGCCTACGCTACACAGAAAATAAAAGTATTTTTTCTGTGTCCAGTACTCGTGGTCAGACTCTGAGCTGGTTTTGCAGCAAAGAATTCCCTTGGGACACACGGACACCTGCCCGGTGTCAGGAGACACTCAGTCAAGGAGTCACCCGGCCTCGGCCCCCAAACCCCGACCACCACGGGCAGGATCCCGAATGACACGAGGGAGAAGCTCCCACCATGCTAAAACCAACCCGTCAGCGCACGGGATTCGCAAGCACCATCAGCGCAGTAAATCTGAAAAATAAGTTTTATTTTTTTTTTTTTTTAAACCAGTGGTATCGTGACATCTTATCTGGCATAACCAATTACAGCAAAAATTCATGGGTAGAAACAAAATAGCAGATTTCTTCTTTAAACGCGTCCTCCTGTGGAGGCTGCGGGCGGCTAAGCAGCGTGGCACCGAGGGGAGGGAGCGGGTGCCACGCGGCGCTTGGCGGAGTCCGGGCTCCGGATTAAACGTCCCCACTCACACACACGCACAGACACACACACACACACGCACGCGCGTACACACACGACGTCTATATTTTTAAAAATCTTTAGCAATATTTCCGCATGAAATCACACCGTAGCATCTACACATAAAACGGCTGATAAAAATAATCTTGCTGTAGGTTTACATAGTATATCTACATTTTCATTTGAATACCTGGACTGCTGGTCCAGCAGAAAAGGGAGGTTTTCTGTCTTGATTTTGTTGGTCTGAGGAGAGGTTTTATCCCAGAGCATGGAGTAGCTGCTCCAAGCATCTCACCCCAGACCTTTATTAAGTGTTTGACCTGAAGAGATCACTGGGAAGTAGCCTGGGAAGAATCAATGGCTTTTGTCATCTGCGTCCCAGCCCTTTGTGCTGCCTCTTCAAACGTGGGGTAAAACCAACTACAAACGGTTCCTCTCCGTCCCATCGGTAAGAATACAAAATACTGCGGAAGCCTTTCTCCTCACGTACACGCGTGTGTTGTCCGCACAGGATGCCTGCAACAAATCGGTATCTAAAAACGCCTCCTCCCCAAGTCCTAAAACGGGGCCCCCGAGCGCCCCAGACACAGAACACGCCGAGAAACCTCCCTCCTGCCAGTCGCTGCCTCTGGGCATCTCACTCACGCGGAGCCCCGTAAAACACAAAATACTTAAAACCACGTTTGTGTTCAAACAAACTCCCTCTGCACGTTTCCTCAGGCAGAGACCAACCTGCTAAAAAACAGCCAAGAAGCTCTTATCTGAGAAGGTAAAAAAAAAAAAAAAAACAACCAAAACCAAACCTCTAGTAAATGTTAGTTTTATATATATAAATATTTATATTTATAGATATAGACAGTGAAAGGGAGATTGTGGTTTTATGCATGCTTATTTCTTTGCTTTGGATTCCAATACTTCTAAAAAAAATTCTTTTCAGGAAATAACTTAAGTTCTGGCACAAGACGCCATAGTTTTTTTCTTTGAAGAACGTTTTTTTGTTTTTTTTTTTTTAAAACATTTGATCTCACAAGAAACCCTCCGTCCCAAGCTCTCCTTCTCTGAAACCAGAAGGGTAGAACACAAAGAAAAAGGTGCATGTTTCTATGCCGTATATTTTATCTTTTCCTCGCCGAAGCCTCCAGGACGGCAGGTATTTCACAATGAGCTGCAGCACGAGAGAAAGGACGCTGTGATTTCAGGGCGCTGGCTGAGGTAACTCAGTAAAAGAGTTCACCGACGATTTAACTGCCCCAGTGCCGTCCCCAAACAAGTAACAACAACAACAAAAAAAAAAAAACCTCAAGCAGCTCTACATGCACAGACAGCTACGACATGCAAGAACACCCCACCTTTTTAAGGAACAAAATACACAAACGTGTGGCTAGCAAGAATCTTCTCCAGCCTCTGTCTCCTGGGAGCTCGCGGGAAGCCTCAGAACGAGAGGAGGGGAAGAGGGAAAACCAGAGGAATACCCAAATCCAGGGGCAGAGGCTGCTGCCTCGGAAAGTTATTTCCTGATTACATGGAGTTCATGCCTGGCTATCTGGGAGCCTTCACCCTGAAAAACAGCGGGGTCAGAGATTTCCACTCCAGACTTCCTTTCCCCTCTCTCCCCATTCAATTTAAGGCACAAACATATTTACAGTTTCAAACAAAACCTTTTCGTGTTCCAAGAATCAGACATTAGAAGGCCTGCACTTTCTGCTGTACCAGGAAGATCTGGACGTAAATCAGCCATCTGGCATCGAGCAAGGACATCCCCCAACCCCACCTTCAGTCCTGAAGCAAAACAGAGGCCTGTAAACCAACTTCCCTTATTTTGAGGTTACTTAATTGCAGAAGAATTGATAAATGGCAACGATTGTAACCAAACTTTAAAAATGCCAACTTCCCCACCTTGCCCCAGCAGCGCGAACCGGTTGAGCACTGTTCCTCTGGAAGGACCGAAGAGCAACCAGAGCGTGTCTTCAGAGGCTTCCCCAGGCCGTACACAGAATACAAGAGAGCATGCAGCATGTTTACATAGACTCAGCTTCCTTCCCTCCCCCCCACCCTCCCCACTTTAACACACACAAAACCCCTCCACCAAGGAGAATATTGTTGTGACGAGGCACTTAGACGATAATCGGAGAGTCCCTAGGAAAAGGCCTTCCCCTCACAGTGACGTGGGACAAACAGAAGAGAGCCGTTGCTCAGGACTCCATCTCCTCTTGGTCGAGCGGTGGCGGCACAAAGCTGATCACTTCGTCGTAAGTCAGGCCTGGGGGGAAAAGCAGGACAGAAACTTAATAGGCAGAACTAGAGACATCCCCCACGCAAGAAAACAATATTAAAAACAATATTAAAAGTTTCTAACACTATTTTAAATGAAAAGCGTGGTTTAATTAAGAAGAAAAGAATGGTTATATCATTCTTAGAGACTAACATACACAATGAAAGACACTTCCAGAGCGTTGAGGAGATATGAGTAAGTTTGAAAACATAGAAGACATGAGCAACTATGTCGCCTACATGTTTGTATGCTCATAGGAATAATTAGTTACCAGGAATTATGCTAATTATGTGCACAGCATGCGATAGATTCACTCAGTATAAGGACCTCAGAACGAACAGGATGCCCACATTTTTAACAGTTTCTTTTGTGGCTCTAACTACCGCAGCGTATTGAACCGCAGCTTACGGAATGGACCACAGGGGAAGCAGGTTGGCACCCCCCCTCCTGTCCCCCCAAACTCACTTTTCCATTCTTCAATCTCAAGTTCTCTGCTTTCAAAAGACTGGTCATAGGGGTCTGCCACTGGTTCATCGTCTGGGTCGTGGTACTGAGCAAAGTAGGCATGAGCCAAGGCTTCTGCTGCAGTAATTCTCTTGTCTGTATCCAGTACCAACATCTTCTCTAGCAAGTCCACAGCTGCAAAAGCACCAGAACAGAAAATAAAGGATTTTACATAGCGATCTGCGTGAAATCGTACTCTGAAATGTAAGCTTGTAAAAGCCCAACGTATATGAGGAACCCGTAGCTTCTCAGGACCCACCCCACCATCCATAATTTCTTCCTCTTACACCCTCAGCCCACACATAGTTCGTGAACTTTGAAAGTGGTACTAGCTCTGTCCTGAACTACTTCTGCAGTCAAAACAGAACTTTGGGAGAGTCTCGGTGCCCCCGGGCATGCGACCTTCAGCTTCAGGAAGAGCACAAGACTTCAGAAGCAAGCCTTACCTAGTGGATTGGCACCAATAAACACATTTTCAAAGTTCATTTTCGGCATGTAAGACAAAGACTGAATGTAGTTTCTTGCCTGTGGAAATAAATGCTCTGTTGAAATATAACACAATCCAGCCACCAAGACAGAGTACATTTTAATCGTCCTGAAGCACCGGTTATTACGGTCTGTCTCCTCGCTTTGCTTTCTCTTTACTTATTCTGATACTTCCTAAGCCCATCAGCATTATCCCTTCCCAACTAAAGACCACTCAAGACAGCAGAGGAAGAGCTGACGTTCCTTGGGGTTCATGCAAGACTGAAAAGCAGAGAGGTGCTGCAAGAGCTGACGGCCCTGGAGTGCCGGGAAGGCTGCGTGCAGTGTGGTGGCTGTCGGTCAGCCGCACACCGGGGCGCACAATGCAAAACCGACTCACAGCCAGGCTCTCCTGGAGTCTCAGAAGTCTCCAAATCTCAAGTCTTCATTTAGTACCAAAAAAAAAAAAAAAAAAAAAAAAAAAAAATCTTGCTGAAGAGCAGGTCGTTAATTGCCCACCCCATGCCACATGCGAGCGTATCGTTTATAGAAGCAGCCAACACGGCAAGTGAAGACCTGCCCTGGAAACCCCCCTCATGTGCTCAGGTCTCACCTCGTGGCTGGGCATCCTGTTAATGAGATATGCAGGGGGTGTTCCCGTCAGACGCATGATCTGCTGAAGCTGGTTAATATCTTAAGTGCCTAGTCAAGGGCTTTGTTAAAAACAGTGCAAAAACCATTTTAAACAGAAAACAGCTGCATACAAAGCATCTCTTCTGCAAACCACAAGGCAAAAGCCATACAGGCAGGGTCCACTATTTTTTTCAAATATTTGTGCAAAGTTTAGCAACTGCACTAGTGAACACTTAAACCAATGGGGAATTACTGATCAGTGGGTCACAGGGTCAGCACAGAAAGTATTTCTGTCCTCCGTAAGTAGCGTTACACTAAAACACGGTTGCATCCACCATTTCCCAACAGTTTTATGCCACCAGAGTAGATGGTTCCTTTGGCTGAAGCTACTCCTCAAAAATTTTCCTACATACAGCCTCAGGAAAACGAACAAAAATTAAAACAGAAAACAAAAATTGTATCCTCTGCACTGGTTACCAGCCTTTTTTCTTGCTGCATAGAAAGTACTTGAGTTCCTTGTGGTGCAAAGTGAAATCGGCTCACAACTGACACCTCCTTCCAAACAGCTTTGAATGCACTTGCATATGTGGGCGAGGTGACAGAAGGCAATAAATGCAAAATTAGCAAAACATTAGCATTGCATAAGAGAGTTAGCTCATGTCAGCGAACAGAGAGAAAGTAAGAGCAAGTAAAATAATGCAGCAGAAACCCAGAATTCATTACAGTGACACACTAAAGGCCCTCAAACACTGAATAGCTTTGCTATCTCCATACAACAGAAAAAATTAGTAGAAGCAGTACTTTAATGCATTTTTATTTTTTTTAAACAGACTCTTGATTTGCACCTGGCAAAGAGCAATTATTCTTGTTATTGTGCAATGTTAAAAAAAAAAAAAAAAGAGACCCACTTCAATCTTACGTATGCAAACTAATCTTTCACTTAACCTAGACAACCTCTAAGCTTCTCTCTCGCGCTAATCCCCTGTGCTTCAAATACCAGACTACCCTTTAAGGGCAGTTCACAGGGCCCCCAAAGCAACCTGCATTATTCAGTTCTAACGTCCCAAGGGTAGAACATCCCAGGGCTTTTTAAAAATCGGTGTGACATTCAGCAAGGTGCCCAACTGATTCCAGTTGCACCCTACGTCTACCTTCGTCAAATGTAATTCAAGGCTAAGCTCACTTTTCGTGTTTACCGTCACTGTTACGAGAAATAGAACATAAGCTGCAGTACAAAATAATCTTATCGCTCTCCGCCGCGCTGATCCTCTACTACACCTCAGGAACAGCAGAGGGACTTGCTCGAGTGTGCCAAGTCACCTCTGTGCAGCTCATTGCTCACTTTGCATCAACTTGCTAATCCGCAATGTTACAGCATCTCTTGCTCTAACTTTTATGCACTTCACCTTCCAAAACAGGTAAAATTAAATGCCACTTAATGTTGTCTTTGCAGAAGTTCACAATTCAAGATTAGAGCAATATAGAAACAGCAGTATGGCTGAAAACAGAGGCCACCCTTTAAAAAGGAGGCTGCAGAAAGCTTTCTGCTGTTACTTTGATAAAAGGGCCCCATACAGCAATACCCGTTAAATACACAGCACAATTAATTGTATTCTCAGCAGACTATATACTGTGTGCCCTGGAAACAGCTGCCACATAAAAGCACCTAAAAGGCATTTTGGATTTGATGCTACAAAACCAAAGATGGTGGCAGTAGGTTTCAGAAATTAATCCTGCTACAGAAGGGACTGAGCGTGTTTAGAGGATAACACACCCGCTCCTGCTAAGAAAGATCCCTGGCTAGGCAATCTGGAGAAATAATAATTGAGATGAGCCTCAAGCTCTCAGCTGTGAAAAATACTTCCCCAGCAGCATCTGATCATACAATACATCACGAAGTATAAACCCACAAACTGAAAGAAAAGTCACGAAGCAGTAAAATGCGAATATGGCAGGAGGAAATCATACCACAGGCAGAGGTAAGAGGAATAAAGATCAGATACACACAGCGTAAGAACACAAAGCCATCCAAGAGCGAAGAATGACAAAGGAAGAAAAATAATAGAAAATAAATCCCAAGACATACTACAGATAGACTACAGGAGGGCAATACACAAACTCGGGACTTCCGAAAGGGCAGATATTACAATCAAAGTGTAAACTCACAGACTCTGAGGAGATTTTCTTCAAAAGCTCAGGCCCTGGGGTTCCAACGAGTCTCAAAATGAGCTTCAACTGATCAATATCTAATGATGGACCATAAAGGAAAATGCTGGGACAAATCAAAATGAAAAGCGCAACATATCAGCCTGTTAATGTTGAAAGTTAACACCTGCCAAGGCCTTGACTGAAAAGCTATTTTAAGCAAACCGTATTCATTCCTCTCGTTTACAACGGAACATAACACAGGTCTGTATCAGATTGGAGAACTTGTCCACAGCACACCCCATGCATTGAATCGGTCGCTGCATCCTTAATCATCGAGGAGCAGAAGTCAAAGCTTTCGCCCCCCTGGCAAAGGGTCAGTTCACGTGCTCCCTTCACCCTTTCCGGCCCCACACCGCAGTCGATGCAATTAGCAGGATTAGGTTAGTGACAGATGAAGCAAAGCAGAAGGCTGAAAAGTGCAGGCGCTAATATTTATAAAAGTCAAGGCCTTTTGTGAACACCTTCCAAGGTATTTCAGCCACTTAGAAATACTTAGGAAGTCAGGAAATGAGTGGACCCTGCTCGTGACCTGCAGCGTCCCTCCACCTGGAGGCGGGGGTCACCTTTCCCAGGCCCAGAGCAGGGGGTGCTCAGGGTGCTCGTCCCCCCCCCCAGCTCCCTGGACCAGCCGGGCGGGCGGCACGAGCGCCTCAGCTCCCCCCTGCCCAGCGGCAGAGAAAACAGACCACGGGCTCAGATTTGAAAACTCTACGTAAAAAACTCTCGGGACATAACGTTGGTAGATGGAAAGAGTGTTTTAGCCAGAACAGAGCTCCCCCACCAGGCCACCTTCTAATCTGAGCTCTCCCCTTTAACAGGGCAGAAAAATTTAATATTTGGTGTAAGTGACAAAACATACAAATTGAGGGAAAAAAAATCCACTAAAGGCACAGTTTTATGTCTAAAACTCAAGATAGTAAGGAGACATAAAGTATTGTTTTAAAACCATTTAAAGACTAATCTCCCTTCTTCTCTGAGATATCCTCCATGCTGCCCTTCAAACCTACTGGCAATTTCAGAATGTCTCTGTAATGTTTCTATTTGCCCTTAAAATTATATCAAACTACTTACACATTTTCCTTTCAGTAAGAGCAGTCTCCTTACTAGACAATGCTTTTTCTAGGATCTATGCCTTCCTCATGTTTTAAGATCCAGTTACAATTCCTTGTTAGAACGTTTTGTAATTCAAATACTATAAGCACTTCAAATATTGTCTCTTTTTTTTAAGAAAAAAAAAAGCCTCAGAGTTCCTATGATACTGGCAAGCCATATATGAAGGAAATCACTAAAACCTTTATTTTTTGATGTAAACTTTGGCCTAAAGCTTTACATATGAAATGAATTACAAGCGCTGGAAATAGTGCTTTGTCAGAACAGCTGAACTAATTTCTCACTTCTCAAGGCGCTGGGCCAAATCCCACCTACTTAAACACTGGAAACCAAACAGTAAATCCAATGTACCTAGTTGGATTTAGCTGCTGAATTGCCAACTCTTAATTGTCAATGCCTGAAATGAAATCAGTGTATCTCCTGGTGTAAGGGAATTAGCAGAGGCTGCTATTCTAACCACAATTAGCTCGTTTCAATTGGCTTTTCTTCAGTGCCATTTAAAACAGCCCTTACACCTTTCATTCATTCTTGTGCAAGAAACAGTTGTGCAAATTTCGGACTCCCCACGTGCCTCAGAAGTCACGTGCCATACCTCAGTTTTAATATTTAAATTATTTTAGAGGCGTTTAAAATCACGTGCACCAGGTGCGCCAACAATATTGCTGCCCAGTTTGCCGTCAGTTCTTTTCCCAGGGAAAATTTGCTGTTGGAAGTCACTGGTGTAATACACTTCAGTGACTTCTCAAATAAACAAGAGCAAACGCAGACTGCGTAGCTCCCACTGCCACGGGCACGCCAACACCCAGCCCCTGCTTCTGGTTTTACGCTGCCATCTCTAACTTGCTGAACTGCAGCATTCGTTTAACTACGGGGCCTACCACGTCCCAGAGAAATCAGCCATAAGCAATTAAAGACAGGAAAAACACTTAGTAAATACGAAGCAAAAAGAAAAATAAAACCACATGTGGATGGAAAAGGGAAGCGCAGCATGCAAAGCCCAAGGGCCAGCACCAAGGTACCCCCAATGTGTCTCAGGGACCCTAAAATTCATAAAAAACAACCTGCCACCACCGCCAGCAGCAACAGGCATTGCAAGATTGCAAGAGCTCATCCAGGCAAAGCAAAGTTCCGAAGTTGTTTTAGCTGCCACCACAAGCAAGAGTAAGATCTATCAGAAGAATATGCAATTTCAGACTGGTTAGTTATCATGGAAGTCTCACACCACTGAATAAAAATAATAATAAAAATACTCTTCAGAGTTTAAAGGTAATACAGTCAACTTAAAACATACAGAAAAAGAAAATTGGCTAAACTAGTACAAAACATTAAAGATATTCTCATTTGTACTTTATATCATTTTATGCAAGTCAAATTGGCAAACTAAAATCAACTTTTCTACTTATTTGTATGAATCGTTCACATTACAAGAGCTATAAAAAAAATTATGAATACACATGTTTAACAGAAACTGATCTTGGCATAAGACAGATATGACAATAACAAAAAGAACGCCTCTAGCTGTGCCTCACATTAAAAGCCCAAAGGACTCTGATTTTCATTACCTCAATTGTTTTTGTCTCCGACTAGTCTTTCCCACAATCTTCCTCCCCTTCTCCACCTCCTGGCAGAGGTTTTGCCAATATTAGAAACCCATCTTTCACCCAAATATTTGTACCCATAGATCAGAGAATCACAGAATGGTTTGGGTTGGAAGCGACCTTTAAAGGCCAACCTAGTCCAACCCCTGCCATGGGCAGGGACATCTTCAACTAGAGCAGGTTGCTCAGAGCTTCAGCTATTACAATAGGAACAATTCAATTTGCTTATATTCAGTTTTAAGTTAGGAATATTGCAACAATCCTGCAGAGCTAAGCCCGTATTAATCATATTTTTTAAGCCAATGACAGCCATCTTCAGAATCTCCACAGATTAGGCCCTTCAGAACTTAAAACTAAATTCATCATTAGTTTATCAGTGACATAATTAGATAGCATTGAAGATCATCGTCTCAGAACACAACTTTATTACTTACCAGATTAAATTAACTGTACGGTTTGCCTATACTGAAGCCCCTTACAAGTAACATATGCATCTCCAGGCTGGATAAAGAAATCTCTGATGGGCAGTAAATAACATCACACCATTTCTGCTAAAGCCGTGGTGAAAGGGACCAATATTTTGAACTCGAGAAGGAGGATGATGATCCTGAGAAGGCATTACCTATTCTGTCACTATCTATTTATCTCATTTTGGAAAAGTGAAACCAGAAATGCGAAGCCATATAGTTGAGAAAATTAATGTCTTCAGACCAAAAAGCGAGAATGTCACATTTTCAGTCGACAAATGGAAGCAGTTTCCAGCTTCCCCAAACACACAGAATACATAGTCACATTGCCTCCAGTTGTAAAGTGAATTCCCTAGAACTGCAATGGATTTGGATAACACTTTATCCTTGGCTACTAGAAGCGTGGTAAATACACCTTGAATTAAGCATGGTAATACTAATTGCAAAGTCAGTAAGTCAGCAATTGCGTAGTGACGCTGCAGGAGGAACACAGGCCTCAGCAAATCTGTGGGTACAAAGAAATCAAGAGCCCAGAAGTACACAATGGGATCTACACCTGGCAAATTCCTAAAACTTTCTCCCAAAAATCATGCATAAACAGAGATTTCAAAGGGCATTCCAAGAGAGGAAGAAGCTAGAACCCATTGTTACCTTCTGCTTGCTGCCTTTAGGTGTCAGCAAACCTGGGGGAAAGCTGACAGCTTGGTGCCTTTCTAGATCTAAGCGTGACACGCACAAACGAGATTCATAACCACAAACCCTGCTCCCCTTAGAGTTCTAACCTCAGGATCGAACAGCATACACGGTATTCAAAGTGGGGAACCACACACACAAACTGTAACTATAGTACTACAAAGTTTTACCTACAACAGAAAAAGATTGGGCCTTATTTTTCTTAACACCTAACCAATTCAGAACAGAAAAAGCATTTAATTCAAAAGCCTTACTACCATTTGCAAAAGAAAATGAGCATTTAAGGTAAAAAATCCTACATGTTAGGAGATATAAATTAGTAAAGTATCTTAATAGGACAAAGCAAACAATTTAGATCCTAAAAGTAAACATTATTTTGCATTGCAGATATTATTGGCTGTGATTCACAGGTAAGAATGCAGTTGGAGAAAAAAGTTCACAGGTTTGGAAGATAACTTCAGTTCTTGAAGAACACATTGTGAAGCATTTCTTACATATTGCAAATCCTATTAGCAAATATTTTAGGTGCAAGAATCAAGATTTTTAAAATCTTAAGTGTTATTAGGGTTAAACAGTGGCAACAGCTTGAAGACTTTTGCTTTGTTTGAATCAATAATTTTTCGTTTCCCATTTTTTTTTTTCTTCATGGAAGCAAACAAAATCTACCCAAGCCAAATTATAGGTGCTAAATCAGCCAACAGAAATATGTTAACTTTTCTTCTAGCTTCTAAGTCACCTCCATGTTAGTTCTGCTTCTGGCCCTTACAACAGAATAATACAGCAGAGATGACTAAACAGTAAAGTATAGCAAGTTCAACAAATTCGGAGAGAGATTATGAGATGGAAACAGGCAGAAAAAGAGAAAAAAAGGTAAAGTTAAAGCACGTTGAAAAGGGAGATGAAACAGTGTCAAAACTGGAATCAAAGCCTTGCCCCCCGCCAACGAGTTTTAGAATCTTGACGCTTCCCAGAATAATGTAGTACACAGAAGGCCAGCACTTCCAACACTAGTTTTCTCTTAATCAAATGCTAACATATTTGAATTAACAGATATAAATACTAGTATACTAAACATAAACAAACTGTGGTTGAAAGAATAAACTTTGGTAAGAGGGGGGCAATGTAATTTTCTCTGGCAAATAAAGTCCAGTTTCCAGGCAATGAAAAATCTTGCCAGTAGTAGGTTACCCCTGTATGTTGTGTGGCTGAACAAAGTCTCAGTTCTAATTTCCTGGGGAAAACCATGACCAACTCTCACAAAGCGCTCTCATAAATTTGCCCAAGTGTCCTATCCAGGCTACTTCGGTGCAGCAAAAAGCTAATTTTGAAAAGGTGTTATTCAAGCTTGATTTTTCACATCAATACAAGCTTACAGTAAAAGAAGTCTCACAATCTGTTTACGTTCAAGCGTGGAAGCGGAACCTAAACACTTCAGAGCAATTTGGAATGAGATCCTCAGCACTAACGACTCTGTAAACCCCCTGCTTTGCCAGCGTACCACCGGATGCAGAAGAGAGGCCAGAAGGGATGCTTCGCATTCGCTAGAAACCTGAAGCGCAAGAGAAGTCGTAGCAGACAGCCTACTCCATGCGGTTATTTTCTACAAAGAGCAATGAATTTTGATAAACTTAAAGGAAAGTAACTCCCAGAAACAAACAACATCAGAGTAATTCTAGTGATGCTAACAGACAATAAAAAGGAATAGATTTGCCTTCTTGCACATTGTGATTGTTTCATGTGCAGCAAAATCAAGAACTCACCTCATCATACTGTGAGTAAAAGAAACCATTAATTTAAAAACAAACAAACAAACAAAAAAACCCCACAACCAAACGAACCCAGAACTTCTTTTCTTGTGAAGATCTCTAACTTCCATTTCAGAAAAAAAAATTATATTACTTTTAAAGGATACGGTCTGTACCAGGGAACAACGTTCTTCCAGTCAACAGTTCAGCCATAATGCATCCCACTGACCAAATATCAACTGAACAAAATAAAATAAAAAAACAAAACAGCGTAATGCAGAAAAATAAGGTCTCAATGTAATCACTCTATCCAACGAGTACAAACAACTTTATCCTTAAACAGTCCTATGGCATTGAAAGAATCTGAGGCGTGCTGCAAGCTAACTGGTACTCTTCAGTAACTACATCATCTAAGACTTGTCCAAATAACAGAACACTAGATCAGGCAAATTTTCCTTCCAGAGCATAATGTGCATTGAACAGCAAAGAGCTGGGGAGGAACCTACACTATCAAAGAGGGAGAAACCTGTTCAAGACAGCTCTGAGGAATGAATTTGCACATGGCCTTACATAAATTCTACCCAAACAACCACCAACTATTCCACTACAGATAGAAGACAAGTCCATATACATGCAAGAGGAAAAGAGAAAGAAGAAACAGTAGTGAGGTATGAAATCAGAGTAGTACATTATTTTCTTTGATCCACATGCTCTCCCGTACAAGAACTATTCTCAGAATTTGCTTTTCTTCTCTGTGCCTCATCTGGAAGTATTGTAGGGAAGCACAGTGTGCTGCTGAGAAGATACTGGAAACTGTGAGGAAGATTTAACTGTGAAGAAGTGGCTAAGAAGAAAGGAAAGGATATATACTTTTTAGCATTTCTTCACACCATAACTTGACATTCTTCAGCATATTCCCAGTAACTTCCTAGAAACACACCTTCTCCTCATCCAGGCACATTCCATTCACTTACTTTAAAAACCACTGCGCTACGAAAAATAAGGGGTAAGTGCTGACAATATTTTGCTGATTCCAATTTCAAATGTTCAAGTTTAAAGAAGTCTTGTGAATGCTATCACAATGATTCTTAATTTACACCTGGTTCAAATAATAATCTATGCTTTCCTTCTTTTAATCACCCTTACTGAAGTCTAATTACCACGACTACTAACTTATGTGATCAAATGGAAAGGAGCACATACAAAGGACAACCTCTTTTGTCCACAATTCAGGGAGTGAAAAGCCTGGTGTTGGATAAATACACTACCTGTCTGGTTGTAATGCATCCAGTTCAGCATGATCTCAGGAGCCCTGTACCACCGGGTAGCCACGTACCCGGTCATCTCATCGTCTGTGTGTCGGGCCAGGCCAAAATCCAGGATCTACAGAACAGACAAGACATCCACCAACTACTGCAGCGGAACAAAGCAAACGAGTTAAAGCAAATAACTAGGCAGTTCTCGGATTGGGTGGAGGAGAGGTGGTGCAACCGCAAAAGCAGATTATGAAACTAAATTTCACAACCTGTTAAAAGACACTAGCCTAGAACAGCATAGGACTCAACAATCAGAATTACGTCTGGATATCTTCCCTCCAAAACAACTAAACCCAAACTAAAGCCGTTAATTCTTCACTTACAAGATGATTCATTAAAAACACAAGAGCAGATACAGAAAAATCATTCTTGCAGCCTTTTACAGCCGGGAAGGACACTATTACTTTGGAACACAAAGTATTTCCATAAGGAATTATTTTGTCCCTTTAATTTCAAGGGACACCCAACAAGGCATTCACTCAAATCGCGGTCAAACCAATCAGACCTTGTGATGACATTACCTTTAGCTCACAGTCTTCATTTACAGCTAGGTTACTAGGCTTTAAATCCTAAAAAAATTAAACAACATCAGCATTAACAGTGATATTTATGTTGTTTCACATGTCTAAAGTAGATAAAAATGTAAATGCAGATAGAAAATAGATTCTAACTGTCTGTAAATACCAACCCTCTATGCCCAGAAAAATTATTTTGTCCCAGAGTCAGCTTTCTCTTCTGTGGTCCTCAGAGGTGTCACATATAAACAAAAATGCATAAAGGCTTATTGCAACACCAGTGCTGTAAATGTATATTTAACAAATAGAGAATCTGTTTCACAAAGATACAAGTCAAACACAGGCAGGAACAGAAACTATGGATCTTAACAACCACTTCCCATGTTTAACCTTTTGACTGTTTAACTGAAATAATTCTCGGAAAATTTCTTCTCTATAGGTGCTAAGATTCTGTGCTACGTTTTTTAAAGACATTGTCTCAGCACAGAAAGCAATTTTAGGATAAATACTCACCCTGTGTATGATGTCAGCTGAATGGATGTACTGTAAGGCAAGATGACAAATTTTATTTAACAGTCCAAGTAGGCTCCCTTCTTATTTCGTCACTAGACAACACTGCCTGACCCCATCCCACACAATTCAAATGCTACAGAAGGAACTGAGTGTGTGTCTACGGGTTTCAAGTAGGTAGGTGTTTCACTTTGTCTCTCCTTAGGAACACCCCAGAGCACTACCAGCTCGAGTGGGACAACACAAGTAAACAAAATTAAAGAAATGGAAGATTCATATCAGATTAGAGGGCAGCAAACTTCATAATTTTCCAGACTTAGCAACATATAGAAATATCTCCTTAAATGATACATAGCTTTACTGATACAGAGCTACAAACAGGTATAAAAGGAAGGAACAATAACAATACGTTATCCTACGATATGTTAGGAAAGTCACAGAAGCCCCACTATGTACTCATATGAATTTCTGAGGATATGACATTCATCAAGAACTTCCACCTCGGGTTGATGTGCTATCAACATTCAGGGAGGGCAGGTGGAAGTACCTTCAGTCCCCGAAGAATCTGGTATATGAGGAACTGCACATGGTCATCGGTGAGTTTCTGGCATTTCACAATGTTGTTCAGATCTGCTCCCATAAGGTGTGTCACCAAGTACCTATGAACAAAGGGAAACACAGGCTATGGAGCAATCCCTTCAGCAGGATTAGGATAAAAATTCCCTATGAAGCACCGATAGCAGGGCTGACTGTCCCAAAGCACGTTGCTGAATGAAATTTTAAACATTTTAAATAACACAGCAGATTGGTATGCCAATTCCTACAGCACTGGTCGATAAAACACAAGTGAACAAGTCTGAAGTGACCAATAGTTTAGGATGTCCTAGCATCTTTTGTGTTGGAATTCAGATTTGTTTGAGAACGACGGCAGACAAACTGTCAAATATTTCTATAATAATCTGGGAGACGTGAGGAAGATACAAAAGATGTTTCGTTGCAGTCTTCATAGAAGTTACCTACACATCATTGAATTCTTCTAGTGACTTGGCAGGGGTGAACACATCCAACAAACCAATCACCTAGAAAGAAAATAGTAAAGTGATAAAGCTGTGAAATATAATCACAGTATAATACTATACAGATACTAAGATCCTTTGTGGAATAGAAACTGCTCATTCCAGTAGATGTTTCACTTCCAACTACATGAATCATTCAAATGTAGACAAATTAGTATTCATACAAGGTCAGAAACAAACATTCAGTTCTCGTGTAAAAAATTAAGGTTAAAAATATACAGCTGTCTTTTCACACCAGCCATCCACTTAAAGCATCGAACAGGAGCCATAACAAAGGCAGGTGTAAACACGGGTTTAGAACACCTTATTTCAAAAACCAACTGAAGTTTCTTCAGGAAATAAATTAATGAGAAAAACGCAAAACCAACCACCAGACAAAACTGTTTGCTTCCTGCTCAATTCTTGGTTACACTGTTGCCTACGTACTAAAATCAGAATTGGGAGACTGTATTTGTTTAATTTGTACTGAGTAATGGCTAGGAAAAAAATCAAGGATCCGTAATGCAAGCGATGAATAATAATGACTAAACAGAAAATAAATCAGGAAAACAGTGCAATGCACTGAGGACCCAATATGCACAAACAGCTTCATACTGTCATTTTTATTTTCTGACCAAAGAGCAGAAAATAAATCCATCTGGTCGATAAAGATTGTTCTAATTTTTTCTGGAATGTGCTTTTAAACCTTTTTTTCCTTCTCTTAATAGCAAATAATATTTTATGAATATATGAGATAAAGGGACAGGTTGTCTTCATCCACCTCCATAAAATTCCTCTTCCGTTTTTAAGTTAGCATCTCCCTTGTCTCGGACACACAAGCACGTTTCAGCAGCTTCAGTAATGGTTCCAGCGTGCACGTGAAACCGAGTTGGATTCCCCCTGTTCCCCTTGGCACCATCCTTTTCATCCCATTGTTTACACTTGTCAAGAATATCAGGCTCAATTGAGTTATCTCTCAGCAGGGAATTAAAGACAAAATCTTTGAGGAACCTAGACTACATCTTTGGAAAAGAGAACAAGCAGGTAGGAAACAGAAGCATCTGTCTAATCTATATTATACATTATAGATTGCGTTTTATTGAGGAAACTGGAGAGAGAAAACACTTTCCTGTCTCTCCCGATATACACTGCAGCAACTCCATTTCTAGACAGACGTCTTCAAACTCTAGCATTCACATCCATCCTGTATAATAATTCTCATGCTTCCAGTTTCTTTCTCTGGTGGATTATTTCATACCACTTTTTACAGGAAAAAAACCCACAGTATTATCCACGCAGTTTAGCATGGAAAGACAAAAACTGACTTTACTATCTAGGCTTCAGGTCTTTTCATTTATCGTTTTTATCTCACTACACTGCAAAGCACAGTATCAAACTATCCGTATCTTTCATCAAGTTTCACAAACATTTAAATATAGTTATTCTGCAGCATATCACCGTCTCGCTTCTAAGGAAGTGTGAACACCAGCAAATTCAGAACCCAACTCCTAACCTTTTGCTTTCCCCTTCCAGCATTTTAGGATGTCACAGAGCTTATTAATTTCTCCGTGCGACAACAAACCCATTTGCTCTCCCATCTGCTCGGTGTTGTGCTTTACGCAAGCTAACAAGTCCTCCTGGAACTTGAAAGTATAATGCAGACACGCTCAAGTGCTCTGCAGGTCCATTTATTTGCTCAAGACCATCACGAACCCGACTAGCTACAGAATTTAGAAAACCATCCTATACTCAAGCCCCTAAATCCACGACACCTTCCAGATTCACTGCTATGTTCTGTGCCACGTAAAACCAAGTGTTTGACTTGTGAACTGCGATCTGAACAGTCAAGACACCAGCACTAATAAGCCTGCCTGAACTGGCTCTGAACATCTCTGCATCTGCAGGATTTTTAAACCACAACCTAGATAAACTTCCCACAGATAGATGATGGTACGATGAACCGATAAGAAGTATTTCTATATATAAACAACTTAACTTCCTTTTATCTCAAAGCTACATAGGCTTTTTGTAATACTTAACCAAAAATGTTAATGAATGCCAGCCAAAGAACTGTTGCAGCACCAGTCACAATCTAGTTTTCATTGCTTAACCTTATTAGCCTAGAAAAAATGGACTGATATGCTGGGTTTTTTTGGTTGGTTGGTTGGTTTTTTTGGGGTAACACATTTAATCTCCTGGTTGGAGAACATAGTAGGTACAAGAAAAGGTCCAGATAAAACTCTAGGGGTTGGATATTAAGAAGGACCAAATGCTGCCTCTACTGTTGAGGCAATGGTATCGTACAGAGGCACGGAGGAAGCGTTGTTGACAATAGCATACATACGCATCAGAAGTTCCAATTACATTAGCCACACTAAAAACACCAAGAAGATTTAAGGGATAGCAGCTGCTGACTGCAGGGGTTAGAAGCCACAGCACACAACCACCACTGCCACAACAGAAGATGTCCTGAACAGACCTTCCAAGGACAACCTTCCAATGCAATTAGGCTTGTTTGGCTTTTTGTGCTAGATAAAGGTCCTAGGTTTGCTCAGCTCACTTCCGAAACAGTATTTCCCTTCTGCTAAGTTGGAGTTTGCTCGGACCAAAGAAATCAAGAGGTTTTCTTTCCTCTTAACATTCTGCCAGCTCTACAGAGGACAGGTTATGACTTTTTGCTCCATTGCATGTAATACTTGCTCCAAACAGCTTGCAATATAAATACACTGGTATGTTAATGCCACAAACACACAGAACTAGTTAACCTACTGTTTTCTATACCAAATGGGAGGTTATATCAAAAAAACAGTTCAACGTAACATTGGTCACATCCTATTTTGTTTCCCTGTTGGTGATTTAAGTGGATGGTTCGTATGAAAAGCCATCTGATTTCCACCCCCTCGCCACCCCCCTTTTTCCTCCCTATGTTACCTACAGTAATGTAGCGAACAATCCAGTGAACAATCTAGTGACACAGGCAAGCCAAAACAAATAAATACAAAAAACCCTCCAGAACACACTAAAAACAAACCTTGAGACTTTCTTTTTTAAAATAAATGCTTAACATAAACTACCGCTTACTACAGCAAGCAAGCAGGAGAATGTGACATCACCTGTGTTCTGAATCCTTAAAACAGCATGAACCTGCTAAGCAGTAACTTCCGGATTATTCTAGGAAATATTAAGACTTCTTAATAGAAAATTGTTTATATGGGGGGTTTGGGGTTTGGTTTTTGTTTTTAACCTGCATGCTTTTCTACAACCATAATCCCCTGACCTACTGTAAGCTTTGCATTTGTATTAGAAAAAAAATACGTAACAAGATCCTTAAGTGCAATCTTGCTGGATCCCCAGTGGACAGTCCAACTTCAGACCAACTTTTCATACCATCTCCTTCCACTT
This sequence comes from Larus michahellis, assembly GCF_964199755.1. NCBI lineage: Eukaryota > Metazoa > Chordata > Aves > Charadriiformes > Laridae > Larus > Larus michahellis. The sequence goes on from NC_133916.1 coordinate 2,923,811, forward strand.
ACATTTTCATGTTTCATGTGCTTAAGTAGCCGTAGCTCTCGGTAGGTCCTTTTGGCATGGATGATAGACTGAAATGGTCGGGACAGCTTCTTTACAGCCACGCGCAACCCAGTTTTTGTGTCAAAGGCAGAACTACAATAAAGAGTAATCAAATTATCAAAATGAATTATTTATAAGCACCTTCAAATCCACACAGCAGCTATCTCAACACTGAGTCACAGTCAACCCCATTTGTCCAATGCACCCTTCACCCCAAATCCCCACATATTTACACAACTGTTAGTTTCTACAGAAAACGTTTACCAGGTGAGTCTTGTTCAGACAGTAAAGGAAAATTTTGTAGAAAAACCCAAACGTTTATGATTTTTCTGCCGAAAACCAATTGTGTTCTTAAACGTAAATAGGGCAATAAGAGTCTGGAGACAGAAAGAGTACTTGTAAATATTTCCTGTATTCCTAAACATATTTTCATACACCAGACCACCACAAAACGCTATGCTTATGATCCTATCTTTATGGTTTAAGTCCATACAAAAATCCAAGGTCTATACACAATAAAATCAACTGTGATGGTTGTTAATCACAATTGAAGCTGAAATCAAACCGCTTTGGTAAATCACATCTAATCCTAAACTCCCGTTATACAGAAATACATGTGAATAAGTGATGTTTAGTTGTAGATCACTAAAACTTGTCCCTTTAGCAGGAACTTATACGTAAAACCTGTACATATAAATAATGTTGCTTTTTAGAACCCATGAAGACCAACTCCATCCTATTTGGTAACTTCATATATATATATATGATAACTTCAAATATATATATATATTTGATATTTTGTACTGTCAAATAATCTTTTGAAGTAAGTCCTATTACAACCTATTTATTTGTAATATTAAGAAGCAAAAGCTCGTGAAACAATCAAAAATTTAACACATTAAGAACTGTGTTAAATTTCTGATACACCACATATAATCTTCCAGAGCTTAGGACTTAAGAGGAACTAAATAAATGTACGTATTTAGCTGTAAGTTACACCTCTTGATCTTCTCTTTTTTGATGTTGTTATCTAAAAGAGCTCTGGTTTGTCAAAAAGGAAGGAGGAGGAGAAAGAGAGGATGTGAAATCAAGGTTACACTTGATTCAAGATAACAAACAAGGGGAAAGTATGGAATGGAGAAAGTCAGAGAAGGACAATATTTGTTTATTTTCCTGCTGCATTTTGAGTCAGGGTGAACTGCTTCCATTTAAAAGTGAGTAGGCACTAGCTCTTGGAAACATCAAGTGAAAAAGCAAGCTACACATTTATAAATGTAAAGTGTGAGGCAGCTTAATTAACAGAAAGTTCAAAGCCAAATCACAAAAGCAGTCCTAGAACAAAACCACAACTGCACATACAACCCTCACCCCCCACCCCCGCCAAAGAAGCTATCTGAAATAAATGTAGTTATCATTTATTTTTAAAGCAACTACCTGGAATTAACTTGCAAAAAGACTCCTTATCTCAAAGTTATCATTTACACCTCACTCAGCCCAGGCAGATGAAAGAAGCCATTAAGCATCCATTTTTTAATCTTCACACACCACTAGAATATTGATATTTAAGCTGCAACACTTCAGGAAACATAGAATTCAATTTTTTTTTTTTTTAAGCTTCACGTACACCATTTTGCAATATACAAACATACTTAATTCAGGCTGTAATTATATGACAATATTTTAATGATACTCAAGGTGTTTTCTAGGACTTAGAGCAAAAATAAGATTAGTCATCATAAATCAACACATGCTGTTGTGAATTAGTCATGAATCTTTACCAGCTTTCAAACACTTTGGGTACAAAAGGCAGCAATAACCAGTATCTCTTTCATCCTGAAAAGAAGGGGATCCCCTGCATATTAACCACCTTCACAGCTACAGAGTCAGATTTCTCCCTTGGTTTCCATCAGATTCTCTTTAGAGAAGATTTTCAGAGTCATCAGCCATATCACAAGCTATTTCAGAGGCCAAAGTAAACTGAATTTCACCTTTCTAATGACATTTTTGGGGTCATATCAAGTCATTGTTCCACTATAGCAGAGGTACAACCTCCAAGGAGAACTGCAATCAGTAGAACTGAGAAACTGTTTAACCAGAACGATGACATTGAGCGCAAGCCCAGGGAAGAAAGTTCTGTGTTACTGCGCATTCCCAATCTAGAGTTGCTCTTGAAGTCACAAGAATTCTAAGTTCAGTCACATTTGAGGCCTAAAGATTATTTCCCTACAGATAAAGGCACGCTGACTAATTTTCTCCCACTACAGATAACTGCCTAATGGTTTTCAGGAGTACGGAACGCAGAGCTACAGAACAGCTGTCATGTTGCAGAACATTTTAAAGAACACTAAACTGGCTTTCATCACAGACTTAAAACAGCTGCATTACACTGATCATATTTCAGCTAAAAAAGCCCAATTGGGAACAAATTGCACGATCCACAGTTTTAAATCCCTTTTAAAACAAGATCAGCACAAATTCAGAATTTATCACAGCTTCCACGTTTTTTTAACCTCTTACATATTATTGCTCTACAGCACACAAACCAAATCCATCTCACTCTAAGTGAGCTCTAACTACAATTCTGGGCTAACCTGAAGTGAATCCAGAACACAAGAGCTAGAATAAAACAATTATTTTAGAGAACATATCCACCGATTCAACTTATAACTTCTCAGAAGTAACACGTGAAGTAGTCTGGGGAACTGAACTACACGCAGAATTACTTAAGAGTGCAAATTATTTAAACATTAGATAATCAGCACGTTAATTTTTGCCCAAAGACTATTTGCTAAATAGTATGCTGCTCATCACTAGTGCCTATGCAAATACCCAAGCTAACTGAATCTCTTCAGTGGTACCTTAGGAGTTAGTTTATGCATCCCTAGTTATAGGCAGAAGAAAGACAGTTCTTAGCACCTGACAGTTTATCATTAACACCAGTCACTTCTGAGTTCAGTCTGTACATGCATTTCCATCACTTACCCTCCCAACACTCTACAAGAACCTGTAAATCTTATTCTCCTCTGCTATGTTGGCTTCTGCTTCCAAGAAAGCTGCAGTTAAAAATCTCCCTATAGGACAGATGTGCTCACACTGACTTAATTTCTTAATATACAAAGTACTCATGAAGTTCAAACTACTCACCTTCACTTTCAGAGCTCACGGCTTTTCTGTGCCTGCCCATCTCCTGCTCCATCCCCCTTCCTCACATGTGTTCTGCTAATCCTACCTGTATGGCCGCTTCATCCCACTCGGTTTATAGTTCTTTTCATATCATTCCTCACATATCTACCACACCTTACTGGAGAAGCAGGCACCTGTCCCTCCAAGGGCACACATACTTTGGAAGCACTTGCACACTTTGATAAGGGATTAGTAAGCCTAAAGACCCACACTGGGGAAAAAAGGTGCCACAGAGGAACTGTTACTACAAAGGTGATGTTTAGGGTTCATTTCCTCTGGAGCCTAATATTTTAAAATTTCTTAAATCCCTAGTATCTCTCTGTTAGTTTAAAAAGAGGGGAGTTATCTCAGTATCTTCATAACACCCAGGAAATTCAGAGTCAGTGTTGGTACAACTGTGGGTCGAAATGGGAAGAAATCACAGGTTTTCGAAGGGCTATATAATCCAACAGTCCACAAACAAAAAAAGCTAAAAAAATCTTATGCAAGATTCTGAGGAAGAATAAGTCTTGGCTCTTCAATTCCTTTCCAAATAAAAGAAGGCAAGAGAGATAGCCTGCAAAGCAATTAAACCAAACCCCTTCTTTTACAAAGGTATCAACACAACACACAAAGAACTGCTGCAAAAAAAAATACAACAATGAAGTAAACTCCTAAGAGTGTAGAGAGTCTGATTTCATAGCATTTTAGAAAATGATGGCAAAGATCACCAAAACACCTCTTTGCTTAGTGTAGAGCTGGCTGAACTTGTGCTGTTTGCTGAGACTTCCCTCCAGGCACAGGAGAACCAAAGCGATGCTCCATCTGAACTGTGAGTCACCGATCGATCCCATCTCCCTTCAGCAACTCCCCACTGCAATATGCTGCATTATCCAGACCCCTCTGCTTACATGAACTATTAAAAGACTTCAGGAACCCACATGTTTTCGTGCAGACCTTGTTACAAAATCCTTTTCATGCAAAAGACTATGTTGTATGAATATACAAAACTGTTGCAAGAATAATCGAAACAGCATTTCACACAACAGATGTCACAGCAATTGTTATGTGACTTCGTAACGAACAATCTGAGGATACATATCGATGTTTCTCGAAGTTTTGGAACTGAATCCCTACTTGCGTCTCCACATACTTTCAGTTTTTAAAAATGGATCCTGAAAAATATCCGAATTGGTTGTTTGAATGCCCTTCTTCCAACACGGCACACAATACTGCTGAAAACATTGGAATATTTGCTCTAAGTTTAAGCACATACCTTGGAGTGCCTTAAGCTGCCTGCAGAAAATGCCTCTCTCTCTCCATCCACTGACTACAAAATAAAGTCAGGTTCTTCTATTACGGTGTTCCGAGTCATACTCCCATTAGACGAATAAAGCAGCCTACACCAGACAGCTCCATAGTCTCAATGATTCATCTGCTGGCTTCTTTCTTTTTTATTAATTTCCCCCCCCACTTTCTAGAAATTCCTCATTTTTAAACACCTCATCTTGACATCTAAATAAACAACAAAGCATTTTATTACATTCTAATATAATAATGCAGTAAACACACACAGAAGTATATTTAACCATTCAGTTTAAGGGTGGTTAAAACGCCAAAATTTACTATACCAACACAGAGGTACATAAAATGCAAAGTCTCAGTTGAAACTAGGTAACTTTTTACTGGGGATTAAAAAAAAAAAATCTCTAAAAGGACTGACAAAGGAAGAAGTCATTGCAGGAATATCCTAAATACTATGCATCACCATTTGCAACTTAATCAAATTACATATATATGTGCAAGATCTTTTGTTTGTTGTTTTTTTTTCTTTTCTTTTAATTATGACATAGACTTCAGAAAGATTAGTGATATGGAAAGTATCTTTTCTGAAACATGAAGAACATACAGAAAACCACTAACATGGGCTGCAAAAAGACTCATGTGCCACATGTCTGAAATTGCTTCCAATACAAAATTGTTTCATCTGGTCTGAACACGGTTGCACAATCTTCGAAAGTTTTGACACAGCAAAACAGGAAATTCACGATGACAAACTTTGGAAGTGTTACACGCACAATGGAAATTGCGGGGAGGAGGGAAACAGAAGAGGAACGGGCCAGATGGTGTTGGGTCAACCTGAAAAATGCCATGGACAAGGCATTGAGTACATTCATTTCCTATTACATTTGGGGAGTTATGTAACTCTGTGGCACTTTGAGGGTATTTATCTGCAACAGCAGCGAGGCCCTTCTTTCTAAACCCCTCTATTTAAAAAAAATAAAATCAACAACTTCATTAGCCAATCTCGCTACTAGGTTTGACCAGCCTTTTATGAAATTTAAGTCTTTGCATATTTGCAGCACAGCAGTTTTAAGAAACGCATGTTATTCAGGCTGAACTTACCAACAAGTCTGTAACAGTAGGTTAAGGACAGCTGAGAGCTTTATTTCTTTAAAACTGCAGCACATGCAAAGCAAGTCCTTTCCTTTACTGGTAGAGTTCAATATGCACCCCTCCTCATGATAAAACATACGTGATATTCATAGTATGTTATGCACATTATGTTAATGAAAAAATATGCATGCTTCCTCAAATACAGCAGCAGAGCAGATCTATAATCATTCTGCACCCGTATTTTAAAATTCTGATCACACTTTGACAAGAGCCAAAGATCAGGGAATAAAAACCAGAATGCTTGTGTGGAAAATACTTCTTAATAAAAGCACACAGCAATCTGTGAACACTTTTATACAGCTCTACTATATGACTGCTAAAGCCTGTCAAACCAATTCAAATACAACCTTGCATTTAAGATTAAACAATATATACAGCCCAGTTAATTTATGTTTAATCATCCAACATACTTCAGCAGAGAAACTACAAATTAAGGAAGTATTGTATTTCGCACGTGTAACCTGTCATATGTTTTGCTCCTATTAGGTAAGCATTAAACCTAAACTCTTATCTTCAAGCTCTCCGTATTTCTGCAGGTCTCACACCAGGACTTTACTCTCCCAGGCAGTGCATACTGCAGTCATTCTGTCATGCAGCAATAAACCAAGTTTTCCTGTGTTCATCTACTATTGCCGAGAAAATATCGATACTTGTAAACCCCACAAGAAGTCAGGGATGCAAAACCAGCGCCCTCACAGCCTTCCCTCTACCCTCCCTGCCTATCAACAGGCTCCAGTTAAAAATATAATTGCCGCAAATACAACCTATCCTTCAGGTCCAGAAAGAAACTGGGACAAGAGCTCTGCAAAGCCAGCTATGGGGGACTCGCCAGCCTCCATCCCTCTTCGCCCCCCCACCTACTAACTGCAAGGCGGCACGGTGAAATATGTCTATATGAGATCATTCGGGGGGAGGGGGGGGGGGGGAGAAGGGGGGGAAGGCTGGGACATGATTATCTTCCCCTGCAAAAATGTTTCGGTGCCACCTGCCATGTGGTGCAATCCCCGACGCATTCCAAAGACAAGACTGCGGCGCTCCCGCTCTGAAACGCGGTGGGGGGGGGGGAAGCGTTTCTTGCAGGAGGCTGGTAAAAAGCCGGGGGGGGGGGGGGGGGGAGATGAACCCCCGGAGGACGAGCAATCCCCGCGGTGACTCCCCTGCACCCTCCCGCCGCCGGTCCCTGCAAGCCCGGGCAGGTTTCCAGGCCCCGGGCCGGGCCGAGCAACCTGACGCGACCCCCCCACCCCTGCATACATACACCCCCCTGTCCCCTCCCAGCACTCACCAGACGGAGCCGTAGGCCCCGGACCCGACCGGGGAGAGGTTCTGGTAGCGCTCGGGCACCTCCCACACCGTCTTGTTCAGCTCCTGCCGGTAAAACTTGGGCCGCTCCTGAGACATCTCGGTTCCGGAGCCCGCCCCGCCCGGCCCGGCGGGAGGGGGAGGCTCTACCCGCGGCTGCAGCAGCACCGCCACCACCACCTCCAGCAGCTGCGGCGGCTTCTTCCTTCCTCCTCTCCCCTCCCCGCCTGGCTTCTCCCGCGGGCGGGGGCGGCCTTGCAACAGCAACGCCCTCCCCGCCGCCGCCGTCCCCTCACGCCGCCGCCCCGCCCGCGCTCCCCCTCCCGCCTTCCCCTCACCTCAGGGGGCGGCCGCGGTGACAGCGGGGCGGCGGGGGCCCTGTCACCGCCTTCCCCCCCCACACACACCACCACCAACCACCCCCGCTTCTCCCCCAGCTGGCGAAGGGCGGGATAGCCCCGTGAGGTGAGGCGAGGTGAGGGGCCGAGCGGGGCAGCGGGGGGGTGGGTGTGTGAGGAAAGACACTCCCGCCGCAGGTAGGAGGGCGACGCCGCCACCCTCCACCCCTCACCGCCCGCCCCGCTCCGCCCCAAAGCGGGCACGGCCCGGGCCCGGCCCGGGCAATGGCCACACACACGCAGCGCCGCCGCCACGGCGGAGCCCGATGGCCCCTCACGGCCGCTCTCGCGAGAGCCGGGGCACCGCGGGCGGAGATGACCCAATATGGAGCCGGCGCGGCGGCCTCTCGCGAGAGCGGCCTGGCGGGGAGGGGGCGGCGGGGCCCGATACCGCCCTCCCAAATCGGCTAGAAGTGGGGAAGCGCTGGCCCTGTCTCGCCGTTCCGTGAGCCCCACATGGCTTTCCTGAGTAGTGCCCCTTTGGGTGTGCTTTAAGTAAAAAAACGAAAAGGTAAACGGCAGTTCCAAGCACAAATCCAGGCTGGGCGGAGAATGGCTGGAGAGCAGCCCTGAGGAGATGGACTTGGGGGTGTTGGTGGAGGAGAAGCTCCACACACCCCGGCAACGTGCGCTGGCAGCCCAGAAACCCCCCGCAGCCTGGGCTGCATCCCCAGCAGCGTGGGCAGCAGGGCGAGGGGGGGATTCTGCCCCTCTGCTCCGCTCTGTGAGACCCCCCTGCAGCGCTGGGGCACCAACAGCAGAAGGAGATGGAGCTGTTGGAGCGGGGCCGGAGGAGGCCCCGGAGATGCTGGGAGGGCTGGGGAGGGACTCTGGATCAGGGAGAGGAGCCGTGGGACAAGGGGCAATGGGTTTACACTGAAAGAAGGGAGATTTAGATGAGATATCAGGAAGAAATTCTTTGCTGTGAGGGCGGTGAGCCCCTGACCCAGGTTGCCCAGAGGAGCTGTGGCTGCCCCATCCCTGGAGGGGTTCAAGGCCAGGTTGTACGGGGCTTGGAGCAACCTGGGCTGGTGGGAGGTGTCCCTGCCCAGGGCAGTGGAAATAGATAGTCTTTAAGGTCCCTTCCAACCCAAATCATTCTATGATTCTAAATAGATGAAAAAACTTATTTAGGCAGCACTGGGGTACAGGCCCCGGGTAGCCTTTCACGGTCAGTAGTGGCTGTACCTGGGGCTAAGCATAGCTCTAGTGCTTCTGGAGTCCTACAAGCCAGTATTAATTGCTCTCGTAAACTTCCTCAGTCACTTTGTTCCCTTCCAGGGGCTTCCAGCCAGCAGCGATGGGGGAAGCTAAACTTTCCCTGCCCAGCTTTCCCAGCGTACGGATCTTTGTCCGTGTGTTTGGAGAATAAACTGTTTCTCAATACTGTAGCAGGCTTTGCGATATCAAAGATACGTATGTACTTGCTTTCAAGTATGTGCCCAAGACTCAATGAAGTCATTAAGTGCTGCAGGTTAAGCGTGTTTTGGAGTGGAGCCCAGGGTGTCTTCACCAGGTGGTAAGTACAGAAGGTCACAGCAAATAAATAGGGATTTGTGTTTAAGGCTGCCTGCTTTTGATCTCAAGCTCGAGGAAGATGAGTTGTGAGCAGTACTGTGCAAGACCAACACGTTCGGAATGGAATATGGAAACCTGCTTTAAAAACACGTGGCTTCCCGTGTCAAACCCCTTCTCTTTCTCTACCCAGCAGGACCCTGTCCTCTGAGTTATGGTTGGAGTCCAAATAACAGGAGTGAACAGCTGAAAGTCACCACTGCTCGCATCTAAGAAGTAACTATTCCCTGGCATTTTGGGGTTTTTAATGCCTTTAATTTGCAAACTGTAGCTTCATGCTAGTTTTGCTCATTGTATTACCTTGCCTTGGAAAGGTGATTATGCTCCAAGATGTCACAAACAGCTAAGTCTTCAAAAGCTAACGAATGAAATGCTTCTTAAACTCATCTGGGGAAGACCTTGATTTTTATCTCTTCAGTAAAAAGAGGGAGAAACTATGCCCTAGGGATGGAGTGTATTTGAGATGTGCCTACTGCTCGCTCTCTCTATGGTTTAGAGTGACTGGGGCGTGCGTATGTGTTGGGAGACGGGTCTCGGAAGACACTAAATATGGTGTCAGAGTCCCTGTTGCTGGATCTGAAGTAGCAGATCTCGGTGATGCAAAGCACTTGACCTGTACAAACTGATCCTGGTGGTTCAGGAAATGACATGTGAGGAGAAAACTTAATGAATTTTATTGCATGTTTTTATATTTTAAACTTAGATGGCATTCTGAATAGGCTCTCAAGTGCTCACTCACAGCCTTTTTGTATTTTCGCTTTTCTTTCTTCTGCCCACATCACCACCTTTCTTATATGTACTTTCACTTGGTACCTCGGGATGTGAATTTTTTTCCTGCCTCAGCTGTTGGTATGAGAACTTTTTCTTAGATCCATTCTTGCACTGGACCTTTACTTACTCAATATTCACTTTCAGAACTCACATCTTACCTGCTCTGAGTAATAGTGATTGAATACAGATCTCCTTCCTGATAGTAAAATTCTAAGGAATGGGAGTCAGAAATTTTGGGGGGATTTAAAAACCTGAATGGTGTCAGATACCCCTTTTATAGAGCAAGTTGTGGCCTTCGTACAGCCTTGGATTTATCTGCTCTCAGTATGATTCAGACTCTTCCTTTTTTCCCCCAGGATTGGAAACAAGGGGAATTCAGATAGGTTCCTCAGCTGTGGTAGGTTTATAGAGAGGGATTGTGTTGAGTTCCTTAAACAGAGGCCTGCTTTTGGGATCACAAAATGGAGGGGATTCAGGGCACATTTCTCCTGCAGAGTAGGAACAAGGCAAGTTCCAGGATCCAGTGTTCCTACAACTGATTTGGCAATTGATTTGTTTGATCCCAAGAACAGCATGTCCTTCAGGGATTTCAGTCTCCAGGGCCTTGCTTATCCCTGTTGTAACTGCCGGCTTCACAGGACCTATGTTGGAATGGATTGATCACATCTCATACTTTTTATTTTGGGTTTAGTAGATACTTCAGTCAATGACCCTGCTTCTTTCTTCCAGTCTCACTGCCAAGAAAGAGACCGTTCACTGTGCTCTCCAGTGTTTGCTGTTCTGCTGGTTTTGACTGTGATCACCAGGAAAATACGACACTAGACAACGATACTGTTGGTACTTACAGGCAACTGGTGGCTTTACAGGGTCCAAAGAAAAATGCAGACAGAAGAGCACTTCCAGGCACGCTTTGAAAGAAAACGGTCCTCCACCTTGGGTGGAGCACTACAGATCTCTCGAGAGAACAGACAGCTACACTGCAGGTGAGTTCTATGCCAGGAATTTATCAGGTATAAAGAAATTAAGGAGGCTCTTCAAGCCCCAGTGTAAAAAAAGGTGCTAAGTTTTCCACAGCTGGTAATGAAAATGCTGGACTCCACTGCTTGATAATCAAAGCAGAATACCAAGTTACAGCAACTTGCCCTGGAAGCGTGTGAGATCAGCTTAGCGCTGCGCTACCAAAGTTGCTATCTGCAATCTGCGCAACCGCCTGCTCACTTCAGGACGACGATAGAGTGAGGGGTATATGCACTGTAAAGAGAAACTGCCAATAGTTGTAGTTCCCTCCAGTGCTTCCCGCAGCCCAGCTGTCAGACACAAGCTTTCATTTGCCTTTTTTCTGATTTGTGCCTTTTGATACTTTTATTTCTTAAATTTCAAGAGTCTTTTTCTGTTCCCTCTTAGGTGGGGACAGGGAAAGATGTGTAATGGTATGACTGAGATTGACTGTGCTGCTTTGGCAGTATTTTGGAGCTATGTTCCCGTGTTCTTTGAAGAGAACGGGTGAAGCTAGGGTACTGATAAAGCATTAATGCTTCCATGGCCTCATTTTCCCATCTGCCAAAATTCTCTTTTGGGCATTATACTGGGAGTAGAAGCATCTCCTCTGCCAGAGGAGCGCTGCAGGCTGCAGGCTCACCAGAAGGCAGTCTTTGTTGGCGGCATAGGAGAATTCCTGATGTACTTCCAGCAAGGCAAATATAATAAAAAATAGGAAGCCCGTTCATCGGCTTCCCTTTTAGTTTTGTTTGACTATGAATACTCTCAGTTTTCTTTCTGAATCTCTTTTTGGATGCGGAGTGGACTGTCAATGGTTACGGCTGTGTCTGCTCTACAAAATGCTCCTAAGAAAGTAAATACAAAATCTCTGATTCATCATTTATCTGGGCTTTGTTTCAGCATGTATACTGAGCGTATACTGAAACTTCAGCTGTTGTTTTGAGACCATGGCGGGACTTGAGGCTCGAATCTAGCTATGGGTGAGGTTCCACAAGGTGTGGTGAGCTAATCTAACAGCTCGCTGCTGCCAGAAGGGACAGGACCACACAGGGAAAGGGAAGCAGGGGAGGCAGAGCTCTCTCTTTCTGTGTAACTAGCTCTTACATCCGCTCAGCTATGTGCGGGACTGCAGCCTAAAACTATAGGTCACGTCTACCTTACACTGCTATAAAGTAATTTCCTGGTGATAAGTGAAGGCAAACGGAGCCATAGTTGCTATTGTGTTTTCTAGTTTTCATTCACCATGAAGACTTGTCATCAAGATTCATTTCCGCAATAGTGAGATCCTTTAGATTGTGCAATAGCCTTCTGTTCCAGCGCTGTCTTCTTATATATTTAAAAAAAAAAATTAAGAAGGAGATTGGATGAAGTTCTGGAGTCAGAGAAACAAAATTACTTGATGGAACGGGTTGAATTATGCGTAATTGTGACATGTGACCTAGAGTAAACAGTCTGTCCACCCAGAAACACCTGGTGCAATAAAATTAAGTCTTGCCCAGAGATCAAAGGGAGAATTTTGCTCTAAAGTCACAGCTAATATTATTGGAAACTTTATCATTGCACTTGATGCTTAATAAGAAAATCTTTTTATTCCCTCCCCCAGCTCATTGTTTAAGAACCCTGTCTGCCTTGCTTCCTCATAGTCTTTTCCCTGTTTTTTTTTCCACTTCCCTATCTCATGTGTTTTCTCTGTTCTCCATTTTGTATCCACTTGTCTGCCCACCGTGAAGTCACCTTAGACAATAAAATGATGGAAAGGGGCTCAGCTCTGTAATGTTAACTGGGGGCAGTTCCCACAGCCACTGTTGAAGGCTGCCAGAAGCCTTGGGCAGACACTACATCACTTATATTTGGGTTGTAAGAAGAAAATCCCCAACATTGCCAGGGCATTAATAAGGGGAAGAAGGAGCACAGGGCCATGGGGTTAGTCAGAGTTTACCTACTGGAAATTCTGATTCAAAAACATATGCGCAAAATAAATCATGTAGGTCAAGTCCTGTTTCCATCCCCTTATTAAATAATGTAATCCAGGAAACATTTGACTGCTTTTGGGAGTTGGGATGGGCTTGCCTGTTTTAATTTTCCAGAAGTAGTGTTAGTATGTTTTTCTTCTCAATCAGAATAGGAGGAATCAAAATGCCATCTCCTATTTTTCTGCGGTGTTAATGAGGTCAAGTAATTGATGCATTCAGCGCTTTGGGCTCTGGCGTGGACAGGCTCTCATATGAATGGCACACAGAGTATTTGCGATTCATCTGAATGGAATGCAAAGGCATGGGGGTGCCTATGTAGGATCCATGTTATGTGCCAGCCGGATCTGCGGAAGGCTAACGCCTGCGTGGGTTCACCGTACGTGGTGCCTGCAGAGAGCTAAACCATGGCAGCGTGGCTGCTGGGAGGCCATGCAGAAGCGCTGCAGAGATGGAAACCGTAAAAGGCATTGCGTATAGCTTAGCTTCTCTGATTCTTTTCAGCTTCTCCTGGAGGAGGCTCAGAAAGATCACACTCAAGATGTTCCCTGTCCTGAACTGGCTGTTTTCATATCGGTTCAGAGAATGGATCTTGAGGGATCTGCATGCAGGCCTAAGTGTTGCAATGTTTCAGATTCCTCAAGGTAGGCAGAGAGAAAAAAACACTCTAGCTTCTTTCTGTATGTCACGCTTTTCATAATCTGTCTCCTGCTCTTTCTAATGTCATCAGGTTATGTGGGAACTTTAGCCTTGGAAGTTCCTTAAATCATTAAACTATTCATTTGCATATTTGTAGGAGAACTTATTTTCTATAATCAGACGTTACATGCTGTAATTTCAAGGACAGGACAGGACACTACTCCAAATATAAACTAATAGCAGCATTTTCCCATATTGAAAACAAAATAACATGGTCTTTAAAATCCAGGTGGCAAAACCCAGGTCTGTTAGACAGCCACATGTATGGCTGCTAGTACGTGGCCTAAACAGAGTTGTTCTGGTTCTTCGTCCAATTTCTAGTTAGCAAGGGCCTGTGTTGTGAAACAACATTGGCTTTTGTCACTGACCAGCCTGGCTTTATCAGGTCCCGAATTCCCTAAAAAATAAACTGTGGGAGTTGAATGGCCATCTGGTTCACTGATTTGGCACGTTTAGACCCAAACTGGGAAGCGGCAGGTAGCGTAAACAAGACCAGCGCTCGTGCTACCTATGTGTGGTGACTCTGTGAATAAACGTAATGGGATTTTCATAACGGTTAACAGGTTTTCACCAGCAAAAGTTTACTTAAAAATAGTAACCAAAGATAAAGAGCTTTCCCAATTTGCTTGACTTTAGAAACAGATTTTTGCTTTCCAGGACTTTTAGGAGTTTGGCTGACCAGGTTACCTCTGCCAAATATCAATGGCTTCCTTTCTGCGTTCTGCTGCTCGCTGGCATATGTTGTATTTGGGACTTCACATCATATCTCAATTGGTGAGGTTTCTTTTGTACTGTGAAATGTTCCTGCAGGACTTAGAGATTATGTTCAATGCTCCTTCAAAAAACTGGTGACATGTCTTAGTCTGTTTCATCTAACAGGCAGATGTTATTTAGGTTGAGAATCCAGACCCCCAGATTCTCACATCATTGTTGTTGTGCTTCGGTAGCTGATCTGTGGTCAGAATTTCAACTAAGTCAGTCAAGTTTCAGCTGCGAGGTGTTTTTTATCCCCGAGGACATGAGCTATCACAGACACCAGTGCAAAGGAGACGGCTGGAGTCTCATGGAGGTGTCTCCTATGTAAAGGACCGGTGCAAGCTGCTTCCCCTTTACCCCCAGGATGTTAACATGAATCATGATTTGGCTCCTGGTCTTCTCCAGGGTCTTCTCCATGCAGTTTCTTGCCATGCCTGAACTGTTGATGGGCTTACATTCTTAATTTGTTCACCAGCTAGATTATTAAACTGCTGTTTACATGTGAGAAGGCCCTTCACATTATCATAATGAGTGGGTATGCGGAGCTCAGGCCTCTTAGGTAAATTGGCAGTTCTTTCTTTGACTGACTCTGTTTTTCAGCCTTTCTGGTAGCTCACTGTAATACATCCTTTTTTTTTGTGCTTTACCTTAAAATCTTTTTGTTGTGCATCTGACCAACTGAAGACTTCACTTGTAAAACAGTAGGAATCTGAAATTTTCAGACAGGACTTTGGAAACTTTAGGTACTTAGTCAGAAGCAGTAAAAATTGATTATATAAGTGGATTATATATATATATATGAATGAAAATTGACTGTCTCATACTGTACAGACTGATGGTGGAGGGATGAGATGGATGTGTGGTTTTAAGATAAGTCTTTGTTGCAACATCTCGTGCAGTTCCCTTTTCTGTTCTGTGTTCTGTCGGTTCCAGGCTCGTTCAGCATCCTAAATGTGGTGGTGACAAACACTCTGAAGACTCCTAATTTCACCCAAACATTGTCCTTTAATGGTTCACCGAACAATTTATCAGACACTACATTTATGAAAGATTACATGGAGGCCTTGACACTTACCGCATCAATAACTTTTTTGACTGGCATCATTCAGGTAGAAGACGAATCTGTTTTATATTCTTAATGATGTATTCTCTTAGAAATGTAAGAATTGGTGCTGCTTGCATATTCTTACCACAAAACCTAAGATCAGCACATTTGAATACGTATGTTGTGCAAAGTGGGACACGAAGGTCTGTCTGTCTTTTCCTCTCCTGCTGTCTGAAAAAGGTATGATAGGTTAAGATTCCTGTGTCCATGATTAATAAGTGTGAAGTAAATTATTATCTTTTATGTTGACCAGTTCTACACTATGTTGGCCCTTAGGTAGTCCTGCATAACTGCACACACTTGATGTAAAGTGTTTCTATTTTGGTTTGGCAGTGCCTTACTTAATTGTGCATAATGAAAATAGCATGTTCAAATAACTATCCATCGGGTATGGCAGCGAAGACTCATGCTCTTCAAATATGGAAACAAGAAGGGCGGGGTTAGGCATTGATAATTATATCACGTCTGGCTTCTCGTTTGTTCCATACAGTTGCTGCTGGGTTGCTTTTGCCTGGGGTTTGCAACAACATACGTGCCGAAGACTCTCATCGATGCTTACCTCACTGCAGCAGCATTGCATGTCATCGTATCCCAGTTTGCCTTTATCTTTGACATCATGTTAGACTTCCACAAGGGTCCCCTGGGCATTTTTTATGTGAGTAAATTCGTTATTAGTCAAAGAAATGCGTGCTTCTTAGAGGGGAAAGAAAAGAACAGCTTCAGAAATTGAAGGCAATTTTAATCTAAGTCAGTTGCTAAGGGATATTTGTGCAAGTCTCAGCTGTGGTTTACTTCGCCTTCCTGTTGTCTTGAACAGTGTATGCAGCTTATTGTGTGACATGCAAGAAGAAAAGTCTGTGTGCGTATTTTTAATTACTTATGTAGCTCTAGAATACATTTGCAGCATGTCTATAATTGTAGTAGAGCAAAGGTTAGAGGAAAAGGGAATTTTTTCCTCACTAGATCATCATGGGGAAGCTATTTGGCACACAGTGTCTTTATCGTACCTGACAAAGAAGCAGCAGACTCCGAGCTAAAGACAAGTTAAAGCTAATTCATCCTAATGTACTTTGGTAATGTCAATCAGACAACTTGAGAAAATGGTAGTGTAGAAGAGAGAAGAATGACAGTACTAGATCTGAGCTATTTGTGGCAGTGTTTTCTCTGCAGATACCAAAAGATGATACAGATTTTTAAATAGCTCTTTTCTCTTAGCTTCTCTCTTCTAATTGAAGTTACCACCGTAGTAGAAAGGTTGAGTTCAAGTGTCAGGGCAACCTATGTGAACCTCCTGGAATATAGAAATAGCTGTAGTATCTGCCTCTCATCCTCTCTGTGATGATTCTTTTTCAGAACCTATTTCATTACTTCCTGGCTCTCCCAAAGGCTAACGCCACCAGCATATTGCTATTTTTGCTTAGCATGGCTGCACTTCGAGTCAGTAAATTTATCAAGATAACTTATAAACACTGTCCTATTGCATTTCCTATGGAACTTCTCTTGGTAAGTGATCTTCAAAATCCCATTGTGACAAGTGAACTAACAGAGAGTATGATACACTTTATTTGAAAAACCACTTCACATATTGCTTGAAAATACTGTTATATTTACACACGGAATCTGTGCTTAAGTCCTTTAACTACTGCACGATTAACTGTCTTTAGATGGATTGTGTACGGTTTCAGGAGCAAATGCTATATAATCTCTAGTATTGCTTCTTGGTTTTTTTTCCCAGATTATCACAGTCACCATTCTTTCTAATTGCATTCATCTTCACGCTGAATCTAGTAGTGCTGTGGTCAGTATGATTCCGCAGAGGTTAGTAATCTATGCTGTTTGTGAGGTTGTACTTTTCACGTATAAAAGAGATGTTTCAGCCTGTTCTGGAAATCTGACATGGGCTGACTTTTACTGGGCATCGGAATAACTCTTCAAGAATTTTAATTGCATCATCGTTTCCAAGCATATGCAGAATTCAAACGATAGTTTTCTGTATCAAATTCAGGTTTTATTAGTAGAAAGAGGAAGGAATTTGGTTTTTTTGTGAGGTGGAAGTCTACAGATTGAGAGCATCTCCTGCAGGGTGCTGGATGCCTCTGACGATGATCCCGGTTTGGAGTTACTGTGGACAGAGCTCAGAACGGATCTAAACTTATCTGTTCTTTGGTCCTGTAGGTTTCTGCCTCCTACGCTGCCAGATTTGTCAAACCTGAGCAAGATCATACAGCGTGCCTTCTCCCTTGCTGTCGTAAGCTATTTCCTTCTTGTTTTTGTTGGGGAGAGGTATGCTTCACTTCACAACTACAATATTGCCAGCAATCAGGTGAGAGCAAAACTGCGGGTGCCTCCTGGGCTGAGAAGCAGGCTGAACTCCACTTGCAAAGCCACAAACTCCCTGACAGTGCTAGAAATGCAAGGACAGAGTGAATACGGCAGATGATGGTTTTGTAGGAACTTGTTACCCTTCCCTAGGCAAAGTGGATGTTATAAGCCAATAATGTGACGGCTAAAACATAGCCTTCTTTGACCAAGAGGCCTCTGAATATTCCCAGTGATGGGGCTGAACCTTACACACAAACTGATCCCTGAGGATCGGTGCTGTCGTGAATCCATGAGACTATAAAAGCATGATAAATTAATAGCTGAAACTGTAAATGGCCAGAGCAGCAGTAGTTCTTCTCTATATGTGGCTGCCAACCCAGTGTACGGATTCTCTGCCCGGAGTGATTGCTCTTAAGGCTTTTAAGCTAAAATTGTGTTAGTTTCCAGTGTGCTAGAGTTAGTAAGCATTAGGCATTTTGCACTACTCCGTGTTTAGCTGCTTGTGATGGCTTTGGATGTTTACTAGAATGGCACTAAGCCAGTAACGAAGCTGCCCTGACTTCTCAAAGCCTCTGGGGATGGATATAAAGGGAATGTCTTTTCCACTCAGCTTTTGTCCAGGTGTACTATGCTGCGTATTGAGATTTGACATGTTAGCTTGAAAGTCAGCGCTTCATGGCTTTGGGGTTCTAAGTGGATTTCTTTGAAAGAAGGAACTGAGTTTTTGGGTCCGTGAGATCCTCAGCTGGGAAAACCGTATGCCTTTTAAGAGAGCTCATTTAACCGTGGCAGACCTTGCTTTCCAGAAGGTTTCCTGAGCTTAGCAACACTGATGACCAACCAGCAAGCATGAGCAAAAGGAAAGGAATTCCTGATAAGCTACTTCTATGAAGGTAAGTCATACATTTGGGGTTTTCTCTGCTTCCTTCTGTTTCTGTTTTACAGGAGCTAATAGCAGCAGGGCTATGCAATATTTTCAGCTCATTTTTCAAAAGCTTTGTTGTCAGCTGTGCTATTTCTGGAACTGTCATTCAAGAGAAGACAGGTGGAAGAACACAGGTGAGCTGGGCTGGATTTGTTAAGCTTCCAAACTCTCGTCTCAAATCACTGTATACTGGGTATAGGCTGACATTTAATCTGAACTGTTTGTGAGATATAAAGTTACATACCCACGCAACATGAATCCAGATACCCTCTCTGTGTGTCTTACATTGTGTACTGTACTCACGTGGTATTTACAGCACATGATGTGCCATGAAGGAAGCCAGGATCCTGTGGGGAGAATAGGATATGTTCATGCAGTTTAAAACTGTATTTTAGTGAATATACCCAAAAAAGCCAAATGGAGTATTGTTCATGCACCCTTAATTCTTCTGCCACTTCCTCCCAAGTTTTGAGTACTTTGTGATCATTTTTCTAGGGGGGAAAGAGGGTCTAATATGTAATAATAATATGTAATAATGTTTTTATCATACCTCTTAACTGAATGTCTGTACATGGTTCACTGGATCATAGAAGTAATTTTGTTTAATAAAGAGGTTATTCCAAAGTCTGACTTGCAAGAGAAGTATCTTACCACTCAGGTGAAATTACGCAACCAAAATTCTGCATTGTTCTGTTGTGCCTAAGAATAGTCCATTTAGGTCAAAGTTTATATCTACAGAAAACTCTTTCAGCTTGAGTATTCTAGCATTTGTACCATGCATTGGAGCTTACCTGTGGCCTTTGTTAATTGTGCCGGGGTTATTTTTCCCAGTCGGTGGTGTTACATGGGCCATACCGGCTTGTTTAGAGAGGAGAGGACAAGTGAGGAAATGGTTCTGTCTCTAATAAAGTACATAATAATGTTCTCTAATAAAGTATTTCTGTTCAGTTAGCAGCGGCGATTGGAGCATCTATGATGCTGGTGATTGCGCTGAAACTAGGACACTTTTTCCAGGTGATACCTAATGTACGTGAAGCTGAAATAGTTCGGGCAGCAGTCTGCT